>NW_027531902.1:2070262-2228668 GCF_008692635.1 Crocuta crocuta
GTACAGACTTCTAGTTATAAGATTAACAAATTCTCTGGACCTAATGAACAGCCTGGTGGTTATAGCTACTTATTCTGTATCACATACTTGAATGTTGCTAAGAGAATAAATCTCAACACAAAAAAGAAACAGTAGTTCCGTGATGGGACTGAAGTGGTAGCTAAGGCTATGGTGGTAATCACTTCCCAATATATAAATGTATCAAATCAACACATGGTACACCTTACACTCACACAGTGTTATGTGTCCACTGTATCCTAATAAAGCTGAGGGGGAGAAAAAGAAAGAAAAGACAGTGCTGTGGGCCCCACCCCATAGCAATTAAATCAAAATCCCTAGGAGTGGGGTCCTGACATCAGTCAGGGAAAAGAAAACAAGATGAGAAGCAGGGCCTGTAGGCAGCTTTTCCTAAAGTCTCAGAAAGTCCTAAGCAGATATATGTTCTCAGACAAGTCTAGTCGTTAATTCTTACACTGGAGGGAGAGAAGGGCCCTTCATAGCTAGAAGCTGTGTTCCCACCCCAAGCACATCTTCAGGAGGTAGAGCTCCTGGCTGCACACACAGCCAAGCAAAGAATGGGGTGGGCATGGCTCAAACCCACCCTGGCTCTCAATCTTCATTTCCCACCGCTGACTGGCCATTAGGGGCCTCCTTCCGGCAAGCACTCCGGACAGACCCAGACTAATATGCTGGCTTCCCTTTGTTTCAAAAGTAATGATGTGGGAGGGGCACCTAGGTGGCTCAGTTCGTTGAGCATCCAACTTAAGCTCAGGTCACGATCTTGTGGTTCATGAGTTCGAGCCCCGCGTCGGGCTCTGTGCCGACAGCTCAGAGTCTGGAGCCTGCTTCAGCCTGGAGACTGCTTCAAATTCTGTATCTCCCTCCCTCTCTGCCCCTCCCCCTGCTTTTCTCTCTCTAAAATAAATAAACATTTGAAAAAATTTCTTTAATTAAAAAAATTTTTTTAAAAAGCAATGATGTGGGAAACCTTTTAAGGCTGAAATTTCCTAAGGGCCCGAAAGAACCACCCAGGCCCTCCCCAGTGGGGCTAGGTAAGTGGCATTGCCCAGAGACATGATCTAAACTTGAAATAGTGGAGAAAGACAGAAACTTGCAGAGTTATTCATTGCTTTTCAGCTGTTCTCAGTTGCTTTAAACACTTCTACCCAGGAGGGTGGGAACAGAGCACAGGGACTGGGAAGCCTCCATTTTGAAGGCGTCCTTGGAAAACGGGACCCAGAAGCAGGATGACAGGATGACGCCTTTGAGCTTACTTTCTGCCTTCAAAATCCCTGCCAGACTCTGCATCCTTGGGCTCCTACAGGCTCTAGGATCTTGCCAAGCTGAAAAGGTCAGTCTCCCCACCAAACCCAAAGAGTCTGCTCAGACTCAGCAAACACCGTTAATTAAATTGTGTAAAACTTTAAAATGTTTAAAAATCAGCCTCTCGGGCATCTTTCATGACTCCCTGTCTAGCAGGCCTTTAACCTGCTTCAGTCAGAATCGGGGGAGGGAAGTGGTTGCTGGGAAGCCCCTGCTGGGGTCACAATTAGTGAGAAGCAGCTCCTGCTGGGGCTAGAATTACTCAAAGTCACACTTAAGCCACCTATTAAAAGCCCCAGTCCCAGGATGATTGTGCCATACCCAACCTCGCCCTGGNGGCGGGGGAGGGCAGGGGGCGATGGCAGGAGCCAGCCTTGCTGTATCTGGCCACACAGGCAAAATGAAAGAGTGTCTTTGCCCACCAGGGATCCCCATGAACATGGAAATGTATAAGTGAATTGAATTGGGGCTTCCCAGCCTGCTCTGGGCCACACCAGTGAGGAGAGGCTCAGAACAGTGATATGGAACACATATTATCCCTCGAGCTGGGTGACAGTGGACGGGGTCCACCTCTGGGGCCGGCCAGCAAGCTTGCACGGGGTTCTGCCCAGAGTGTCTCTGTGGGTCAGGCTGGGCTCCTGGGCTGGGACCGGACTGCTGCCCCTTTAGCTTTCACCTCACTACGCATGTGTTTGAGGTAATGACCTGAACCCTAACTCCTCCTGGCCACACTGTTGCCAATCTGCCACGGGCCCCAGGCAAGGCAGAGCCACTCTTACTGTGTTAGAGCCCCAGGCCAGCCCTCGCTCTCTCCCTGCAGGACCCCATTTCTCTGGCTGCTCCATCAGTGGGCAACACTTTCCCTCCACTTCCCCCGTGTTCTGGCACATCCTGTATCCAACACACCCCTCCCGACCCAGCCCCCTGCGGAGGAACCCATGTGATTTCAGAGCTCCCACATGACATCTGCACATCATGTAGCTTTTATGCTTGACCAAGTGCTTTCATTTATGGCATCTCAAGTGTGAAACATCATCTGACCCTCTGCAGGGCTAGCTGGAGTGCTGTCTTGCTGAGAAGGCTTGTAGTAATGCAAATGTCACACTCCCCTGCCTTTTGAGAAGCTGGACAGATCTATTAGAAGATTCCCACAGAGGGGCACCTGGGTTAAGCAGCCCACTCTTGATCTTGGCTCAGGTTATTATCCCACGGTTCATGAGTTTGAGCCTCCCGTCAGGCTCTGCACTGACAGTGAGAAGCCTGCTTGGGATTCTCTCTCTCAAAATAAATAATAAACAAACATAAAAAAAAAGAAAGAAGTAAAGAAAAAGAAGGCTCCCACAGGATCAGGACGACCCTGGAGACATTTGCCCTACTCACCTCAAATCAGGCTTATAACAAATGGACTGGGTTTAAATGGCCAACTCAGGGTCTCTGGGTTCAGGAGGGTTTGTCCAGCCTGTCACAGCTAGGGGGCCATGCCCAAAAATGATCTGCAGCACACGGGTCCGTGCAACCCTTTTTCTCCCCGATTCTTCATTCCCACGTCATCTGCAGCTGATTTTGCTGTTGTCTTGTTTTCTTTGTCATAAGCCTAGTTATGAAAAATTCTCTGAGGTTAAAAAAGCACACGATAAGAAAACCTTAGAAAAATAAATAAGTCCTTTATTCCTACTTCAAAATATACTATGTGCATCTGGAACTCTAAGAGAAAGTCGACCAGGAAACTGTTCCATCATAAAAATAAAGTAAGTTAAAAAATTATGACTGCCCCATTTCAGATCCGTCTTTAACCCAGCCGAAAGGGGCACGAGCTGCCAGCTGTCTCGATGTCAGATGCCATCCCTCTGTCAGTGACATTGGTGGGGGCTGCCTCACTGGGATTCTGTGTCTAAGAGTTCTTGGAGCGTTTTGAGGACTTGCTTTGGCTGGCCAGCGGCCAGGGCCTGCAGCCGGGAGCCCATCTGTCCCTGGAGGCTCCTGGACAGCCAGCACACCGCCGCGCGGACGTTCCCGCCATGCCCGGGCAGGACGCCGTTCCCAGTCATGTTGTTCAGGAAATACCAGAGGACCGGAAGGACCTGGCGCTCCACGGCCTGGGGCTTTTGGGGGTAAACGGAGGCCACCAGCACTGTCGGACAGAAAACAGGAGAGTCACTTAAGGCAGGCGCTCGTGCTCTCTCTCTCTCTCTCTTTTTCTCTCTCTCTCTCTCTCCCTGCCCTCTCTTGGGGCACCAGAGAGGTGCCAAAGGGCAGACAGACCAGAAGAGCCAACAAACACATGACCTAGGGCTCAGGATACTTTGAGGGGCCACAGGAAATGTTCTGATTTCTTGAAAATACAGAGAAAGGGGCACCTGGGTGGTTCAGTCGGTTAAGCGTCCGACTTCAGCTTAGGTCATGATCTCATGGCTTGTGAGTTCGAGTCTCACATCAGGCTCTGTGCTGATAGCTCAGAGCCTAGAGCCTACTTTGGATTCTGTGTCTCCCTCTCTCTCTACCTCTCCCTACTCTTGTTTTCTCTCTTTCTCAAAAAAATGAATAAACATTTAAAAAATTAAAAAAGAAAAAGAAAAAAGAAAATCCAGAGAAAATAATATGAAGATATCCAGCCCAATTTATATTCATGTCTATACCAACCAGTTGTAAAATACAACTTTTAACTTTTTTTTTTTAATGGAGGAATGAGTCTGCAAAAGCAAAAACGCTCAAGAGTCCATGACTGTCGTCATTGGTCCCTGCACACCAGGGAAGAGGAAAGAGGCAGACACGGCTGGACCACAATCCTGCCTCTGCTCTTTACTAGCTGTGTGAGCTCAAGAAAGCCACCCAACCATTCTGAGACTGTTCCCTAATCTAAGGATAATACTCCTGAGCCAAACTCTCGAGACAGTTAGAGCTTAGATAATAAATGTATGTGAGGTGCCCAAGTAGGTAGGCAGGTGATAGACAGTAGCTAGTGCTAGTCTTACTTCAATCCCCATTCCCACCTCTGTAACTTCACACAAACAAACACTTGTACCAGGGAGGAAAGCCAACGCTCTCTCAGCCGAAGCCTTCTGAACAAAGAACAGCCAGCAGGAGATAAGCCCAGTGTGGCCTCCCCAGGGTCTGGATGCCAAACCTCACATAAGGCCAGCAGTGATCCAGGAGGCCTGAACGTGCTGTGTCAACCGCCAGGCTCTCCACAGACCCTTGATTCAGTGAGGAACCCCTGAAATCTGGTTATCCCAGGCTCTCTACCTTTTTTAATCCCCAGAAAACCCAGAAGCAGGATACCCTGCCAGCAAGCCCTCTGTCACCAAGTAAATGTCGGGGTCAAAGCCACCTCAAGAGCTACCCCAAATAACTTCAGAGCCACTGCTCCAGCCATCGGCCATGGCCACACTACCTTGAGTGTATTTGTACTAACAGTGCTTTCTCTACACAATCAGCGCATCCTGCCAGTCATCCTGCCGAAGGAAGACGGCTGGTGAGGGCTCTTTACTTATGATGCCGAGAGATGCACTTTACTTATTTATGGAGCAAAGAAACTGGAAGGTTCCCTGGGCCGAGACACACCCGGGAACCTAACACTGCCTGAGTCCTGAGTCTGGGGCTCTGAGCTTTGCAGCATGACTCCATTGTTCTCACGGTACATCAACAGGCAGGACACCAGTCCATCTTACAGAGGAGGAAGCCAACACTCAGGAGTCAAGGAGCCTGCCCAAGACCATACAGCTAACAAGGGCAGAGGGCAGAAGTCAAGCCTGTGTTGACTCCAAAGCTCATGCTCTTCACCCCTCGCTGCCCCCATCCTCCTGGAGTTCCACATTTCAGAGGCTGGTGTGTTTTGCTTCATTCTTAGTGAAGCCTCTAGTTTGTCCTTCCTTCACCAGCTTAACATCATCCAACCCCCCAGGATATTTCCCACGGGGCCTCTCTGACTCCAGAGCCAGCCTCAGACAACAGGAGACCAGAGAAGACAAGCTGGCCCCCTGGACTCAGCCTGACACTCAAACCATACCATTTCCTATAGAATGTGTACATTGGCTTTTAGGCTGCACCCCACACTGTGGGACCTCCCAGGGGCTCCCTAGTGTCACAGAGCCCTCAGAAATAAAGGTGGTCCTCATTCCTGGGATGGCACTCAGTGACTCAACCCAGCCACGCTGGGGGTGAGCAGCCTCATTAAGAGAGGTGGGAGCTAGAGACAGCCTTTGAAGCTAGAGACAGGCTGAGAAGGAGACCACAGTTAACAGCAAAGCCATCGGGGCAGCTGCAAGGTGGGGGGAGGCTAGGAGGGGCGCAAGGAGGGGTGGGGTGGCCAGAGGGCACAAAAGAAAACCAGTAATCCTCATTAGCCATCCATACTGAACAAGTATGACTCAAAGTCTTCCTAAACCTCCACAGGATCTAATCTGCAAGCCAAGGAGAGAGCCATCCCAAGAACCAGGCCCAGGCAGGGCTCCCCTGTGCCCACCCAAGGGTGAGGGGTTCACCCAGCCCCGGGCCCAGCACGCTGCACTCACACCTGACTTCTGTCCCTCCCGGCAGTGAGGCCTTCATGGCCGAGCCCAGGAAGCTCACTTCTGCAGTCAGGCCCACATTCCTGGGACACAGGAGGTGGAGGTCACCTGGCTGACAGCGGGGGGGCCTCTCAAGCTGGCAGGGGCGGCTATGGCCCTTCTGGGAGTCATCATGGGGAAGAAAACCCATTAAATTTGAGCTTAAAAGGCAGCTGAAGTAATTAGCAAAAGATTTACTCCTGTTAAGCCGTGCTATTATTAGTCCACACCGAGTGTCGATTGAAATTTCCTTCTCTGTTCCTGGCTGGGCCCCACTTAACAGGAGAGCTGTGTAGAAACTCTTGCTTTTGAGGTCTCTTGGAGACAGATGGAAAATATTTACAGTTAAATGGAGAATCTAAAGCGAGGTAGCCATCCACCTCTGGGACCCATGCATCACTCACACAAGGACAGGTAAGGGTTTCGCCCAGAGAATGTTGATTTCGAGCAACAGAAAAGGGTTCCTTGGCTGTATCCAGGAGGTCTCAGTTAGGGGGCTCCTGGGCACCAACAACATGGCACTGTGGCTGCACCAGAGCCCCCAGCCCTACTGTGCTTGGAGAAGGTCTGTCACCTGGATGGAAAGTAAGGATCTGCTCCAGGGACACTGGAAGGGCTGAACCAGGGCACAGAGGCAAGGCCAAGAGCAAGATAGGGCGGTGGAGGAGCCGAATAACAACCTCAGGCAGCCAACATGTGCTGAGCACCCCCAATGTGGACTGAGGCCAGCACAGGGTGGGACATGCTCCTGAGAGGTTCCTGAAACTCAGGCAGGGGGTAGTAGGGAGAAAGGGGACACAGAGGTTGATGCCAGAACCAGGCCAGCACCACCCAGGTGGAGGAAGAAGGGTAGAGAAGGGCCCTGCAGGCCGGGAGCCACGTGTGGACAGGACAGGGCAGAGGATGGGAGATTGGCCCTGGCAAGGTGGGGGGCACACTGGTGCCCAGGGGGCAAGGCAGGGGTCACTCAGGGAGAGGCGACACAGCACGGAGGCTCTGCAGCCAGGCTCCTGGGGACAAAGCCGGGATTGCTTGCTAAGGGACCTTGGGCATGTAACCTTTCCGAGCTCCACTTTCCTTACTTCTACAAAACCAGATAATCATAGAACCCACAGCCTCCTTATGAGATTGTTAGGAGGAGTCGATGATCCAGCGCATCTAACTGGGGAAGGGGAGGGAGAGCCTGGAAGGTCACTCCAGGTAGCCTGGACACTCTCCTGAAGACAGCCCACATGACAGTTCAGGAGCACAACCTGTCTGCATTTTAGAGGTGGGGCGCTCAGAGGTCTGGAGAACAGAGCCCTTCAGCCTCCTTCCCAAGAAGGTGGGGGAGGCTTTGGGCAAGCACGAAAGATTATAAAGCCAAGTTAAATACTCTGCCCAAGACCACAATGGGCATGTGGCAAGTGGCTCTGTACGACCACAAGGCCTAGGTCCTCCCCCATGCTGCCTCCTCACGCGCCACAGGAGGTTTCAGACCTGGAATGGAATCGCTCGAGATTGTAGACTCAAAGGAGACGCTGCCTGGGAGCAAAGCTCCCCTCAGCCAAAGCTTGACGGCACCAGAGCAGATGCAGGCCGAGGCCCCAGCCCCCACATACTGCAGTCCCCGGCACCCGGCGAAGGTCAAGGGGGGCTGAAATCCCGCCTGTGCTCTGCTTCCCAGGCTGCGTGTGCCCAACAAGAGCCAACGCTGATGCGCGCGACAGTGTGGCCGCTGACCAAGCCGTGTACCTGGGAGGCAAGGTCTACCCGGAAGAGGTGGGGTTTTTAATTTTTCTGACTCACACAAAGATACCCTATGGATTAGTGGATATCCTGTTTGCAAAGAAGAAATGCATAATATATTTTTAAAAACTTTTTTAATGTTTATTTTTGAGAGAGACAGAGTAAGAGCAGGGGAGAGAGACACACACAGAATCTAAAGCAGGCTCCAGGCTCTGAGCTTCAGCACAGAGCCCAAAGCAGGTCTCGAACTCACAAGCTGTGAGATCATGACCTGAGCTGAAGTTGGACACTCAACCGACTGAGCCACCCAGGCACCCCCATAATAGTTCCTTAAAAGCTATTTTGTTTATGTACAAACCTGCCCCATTGCGGTCAAAGGCAAAGATTATCTTTGGATAATGCGGGAATTATTTATAAAAAGGAAGACTACTAAATTTTTTTTAAAGGCTGATGTGATTATTTGGGGGTCTAAGATAGTGGGTGGTTTTACATGCTGGGGGAGAAGAACAGAGATGGACTGGAAGGCTAGGGGGAGGAGCTTTGGGGACACTCACCGGACAGACGCTCTGTGACATCAAGCACTGCGCGGCCACTCAGGAAGCGCACCCGCCCAGCAAATGCTTGTAGGAGGCAAAGGTTGTCTGGAAGAGAGGGAGAGGGTCAGCGGCCGGGACGCTGTGGCCGGGTCAGTGCCGTTCAGCTCCAGGTACCTGCAACACCTACCTAGGGAAAGGGGCCCGTTGGGGGCTGAATTAAATGTTCCCAGTCGCAATGCATTGTTCAGGGAAGAACGAACGACCTGGCATAGTCACACTGGCTTCCCCAAGAGGCTTCGTTGACTCCCACAGATATGGTTCCTATTATCTGTGCTTCCTTAAAATTGAGTTTGGGGGCAAAAGAGGGTTTGCCCCCCAGTCCCGGGCAAACCAGGATGGTTGGTCACCCCAGCGGCAGCAGAAGCATCTGGCTGGCTCTAGTTGGGTCCCAGGAAGGACTGTGCAAGGATGGGGGGCATGTATTAGCTCTAATAGTTTATCTATAACCTCCCTGTGTGAGACCCAGGCCCAGATGGTATACTTGTATAGACAGCAGAGCTCGTTATCTTCCACATGCCCTAACCCACTTTTCAGGAGGTTTAGGGGAAAGAGGGATTTTTTAACCTTTTTTTTTTTAAATAATCCTCCCAGCACCCCCATGCCCAGCCCCAGCAACCAGCTCTCGCTACTACCCAGCCACGCTCATGGTGGGGGCTGAGGACTGGGCATGTCCCCATCCAGCTGATAGAGTGTTTATTAGAACAAACCGTTAATGGTGAAACCACAGGTAGCTGCGGGGATGGCGGGGAATGTTTTGAGGGTAAAGAAGCCCTCTGGCACCTTGATGGTATTTCTAAAGCCAACTCTGGCAGGATCCCACAGGTGCTGAATTTAGAAACTGCTCATTCTTCCCCATTCTGGCTGACATCTCCTGATTTCTCAAACTATTAAACTTGAAGTCCTGCATTCCTCATAAAGATGCACAGGGTGAGGAAGTAGCCCTTTACCTGAGAAAGGGGTGCTAACGTAGGAAATCCACGCCCAGCTCTCAGCAGTGTGCAACCTCGGCAATCCAGGGTAACCCCATGGGAGGGAGTGCAAACAACCAAACACGCTCTTCAAGGGTGTGGCTGTGGGCCTGCCTGCGCCTGTCACAGAGGTCTGTGTGGGTGTTACCACAGGTGCCCCCAGAGAGTAGGTGCTGGATCCCAGAGGCTGGCCTGCTCAAGGCCAGATTTCCCTTAGCAGGGGACAGAGATTAGAGAGCCACCAGGGGAAGTCTTTCCAGGCAAGCTCCACCTTCCCTGAGTCCCTTAAATACCTCAGCATCCCCCCGGGTGAGCACAGCTTCACTTTTCCCGTCAGGCAACAATTCTAGCTAAGAACTCATTCCCGCTTCCCTCGCTCCCCTCCCGAGAGCTGGAAGGGGTACAGAGGAGGAGATGTACACATGAACATCACGCACGTCCCTGTTGCCTGCAAAATCTCTATCCATAAGCAAGAGTCTTTTAAAAAATCATTTGTTCTGGGAAATAAAAGAGATGCCAACTTCTAGAACATTGCAGTTAGTGAGAAGCAGTCTCAGGGCCACTTGGTATCCAAGTCATCTGTATTGTTGTTGGTTTTTTTTCCAGGTGCTTCTATTTGTCCACCCTCATCATTAGCCATGAGCTCACCTCCAAGGACAAGGACTTCTGCCTCCTCACTCTCCCCCAACAACACTTGGTCCAGGACATTTTCTGGATACAGTCAGACCTCTCCCTCCTGGTGGCTGACATGGCCTCCCAGAGCCAGGGAGAGGTGAAGGACTCGGGGGATACTAGAAAATGCACATCCGGCACACATCTGTGACAGATAGTGCTCCCATGTGCCTGGCACACAACAGGTGCTCAATAACTGCTCCAGGACCAGAAGAAGTGTTAAAGTAGAGACATTAAACATGCCCAAACTGGTTTATAAAACCTAGAGCACCACACCCCGAGTAGCTGGCCTCTCTTCTTCTGTCTGCTTCTGTAGTGATGGCTCACTAACCAGGTCATACCCAGGTTTATTGACAGGCAGGAAAATATATGGTGAAGGGTATGAGCTCCGGGTCCAGGTCGCCTGGACTGAATCCTGGCTCTTCCACGTTTCTCTATATTAACACTGGACAAACCTCATACACTTCAGTTTATTCATCTATGAAAGGAGGATAATATCTTTCTCTTAGAGCTGCTATCATGTTATGATACTTAGGATAGTGCCGTGAGCATATAATTACTATGTAAGGATCAGCTATTGCTGCTAGTGTTACTATTATTACCTGAAAATGCTCCAAAATCCCAGCAATCTGAATGGTAGCGAGACCATTAAGAGGCTGGAATCTAACTTCCGAAACCTTAAAAAAAAATCCATGCTCTGTTAGCTGGGGCTTTTCATAGGCTCCTCCTGTTCTATGCCACAAGGAAGCCACAGCTGGCCTTGGTGTTGTCTGTACAAAAGAGCGAGCAGAGCCAAGCAGCCTAGAGAAAACAGCCACAGGCTGGCTGCCCTCCCTGCAAGAGGGCGGAGGTCTACGGGGCCTTGCACCTGTCCCATGCAGCTAAGCCCTAAGCGCACCACACCACGTCATCCTCAGGCTACTGGGGAGCCAGAGAACTGTTTTTAAAGCATACAAAGTATGGTAGCATGGACAGCAACAGCAAAGAAACTGGAGTGATACTGGACTCCCAACAATAAGCACAGGACTCCATGAACATGACGTGTCACACAGTCACCCAAGCTAGGGGCATTCATTGCAGAAAAAGTGGGAAGAAAAATGCAAGCTGTGGTCCAGCACGTGACAGACCTGTTAAAAGTGACTCCAGGGATGCCTGGATGGCTCAGTCGGTTGAGCGTCCGACTTCAGTTCAGGTCATGATCTCACAGTTCATGGGTTCGAGCCCCCACATCAGGCTCTGCGCTGACAATGCGGAGTCTGCTTGGTATTCTTTCTCTCTCTCTGTTCTCTCTGACTTGTGTTCTCTCTCTCTCTCTCAAAAGAAATAACTAAAAACTTAATAAAAAATATTTTTTTTAAAAAAGTGACTCCGAGGGGTGCCTGGGTGGCTTAGTCAGTTAAGTGTCCTANCTGTCTGTCAATAATATATAAATGTTAAAAAAATAATAAAATAAAAGCTGGATACAAATTTAAATGTGTAATATGATCATGACTCTGCACAAACATACACAGGCAAAAATAAAAATCTAAAGTGAAAAATGCCGGGGCACCTGGGTGGCTCAGTTGGTTAAGCGTTTGACTTCAGCTCAGGTCATGATCTCACAGTTTATGGGTTCGAGCCCTGCATCAGGCTTCATGCTGACAGCTCAGAGACTGGAGCCTGCTTCAGATTCTGCGTCTCCCTCTCTCTCTGCCCTTCCCCAACTCATGCTCTGTTTCACTCTGTCTCAATAATAAAATAAAACATTAAATAAATAAGTAAAAATAAATAAATAAAATGAAACATGCCAAATGTTAATAATGGTCTCTTCCAGGGGCGCCTGGGTGGCTCAGTCGATTAAGCGTCCGACTCTCGATTTCAGCTCAGGTTGGGATCTCACAAACCATGAGATTGAGCATGCTCATGTCAGACCCCGTGTCAGGCTTTGTGCTGACAGTGCAGAGCCTGCTTGGGATTCTCGCTCCCTCTCTCTCTGCCCCTCCCCCACCAAATAAACAAACATAAAAAACATTTTTTTAAAATAATTGTCTCTTCCAGAAATTGAGACTAAAGGTGAAAATTTTTTCCTTTGAAATGCTTTGTATTTTCCATTTTCTCAATAATTAATAAGTATGACTTTTACATGATGGAAAATAAACTTCATTTTTTTTTTAAATTTTTTAATATTTATTTATCCTTGAGAGAGTGAGAGAGATAGAGAATGAGCAGGGAAGGAGCAGAGAGAGAGGGGGACACAGAATCTGAAACAGGCTCCAGGCTCTAAGCCGTCAGCACAGAGCCCGACATGGGGCTCGAACCCACGAACCGTGAGATCATGACCTGAGCCGAAGTCGGATGCTCAACCAACTGAGCCACACAGGCGCCCCTCATATTTTTAAGTTAAGTAGGAAGACTACATGATAGCATGGAAAACTGGATAGTTAAATGAAAGAACAAAGTCTAAATTGTGTTTACATTACAATCTCTAGCAACGGAAAACTATACACATGTAGACAAAAAATAGAAGAGATTTTTAAGGGGTGGGTGTATTAGAGGGGCCCCATGGATGAGGTTCTAAATTCCTTTAACAATACCATGTTGGTCATATGATTATAAAAGGTAAAGAATTTAAAGTCAGAAGAGCAAGATAGCAAAAGTAGATCTGAAGCTGCCCATTTCTGAGCTTATCTGCTCTCTCCAGCACTGGCCTGCGGCTACGCTAATCAAGAGAACTCCTTTTGATGCTCAGTCCAACCAGGAGTGGGGGTGGCTGTCAGCAGCCTGATTGATGTTTTAATTAGTGAAGTTTCTTCTGAAGCTGACACAGTCACAGGACCTCGAGACAGAACCAACCAGTATGCTCCAGAGCTGCCTCTATCCTCAGAATAACCCCAGGCTTCTTCCAGCAGTGACAGAGGGCAGAAGGCAGAGAGCAAGGTGCCCACATGTCTCCTTCCTCACCACCCCCCCAAAAAGGGGATGTGGGCAGAAATCCCTACCTGCTCTGTCGACCACTGCACTACCAGCCCCATACACCTTGGGAAAACCAAGGAACTGGAAGAGATGTGGGAGCTGTTGAGTCAACGTATCACTGAATTCCAGAATCAAGAGGGATCTTAAAAGGTTGCCTAAGAAGGCCAACCTCCAAACTTGGCTGTGCCATCTGGACTTTGTGCCAGAAGACGGACTACCCTGGCTGTGTTTTTGTTTCCCTGGCCCCCGTTGAATGGGACACAAACCATAACATGCTGAGCCATTCCTTTGTGACTCTCCACATTTAAGTACTTCACAGCATTTCACTGTTCCTCTCCAGCCTGGAGCCCAGAATCCCTTAGGGTGTGGGGTGGGGTGACACCAGGCTTGCAAAAAAGCTCCCTCTGCTCAAAGGACTCCAAGCCACTTCCAGAAGGGGCCTCGGGATGCTAAGGGTCAACCAGAGCCACCAGACTCCAGCTGGGTGACATGGGAAGGAAGATTTACACCCCCTTCTCTTCTGCCACTCCTGCCCCAGTCTCTACTTCTACCGCCCAATCCCCTGGGACAGTGAGTGGGAAGTTTAATTATTTGCATCCATTTTTCCCTCTGCAGGCCAGACTCGGACCACCTCTGCCCTTTCTGGATACAGAAATCAGCTAGTTAAAAACACTTCCAAAAGCAAGGCTGCTCATTGGGCTGTGAGTCTGGCTCACGGCTCAGCCACATGGCCCCTGGAGCCACGGCTGCACCTCCTCAAAATGTCCTGGAGCCAAGACCCTGGGCCTCACCCTTTGGGCCCCCCAGGAGCATTGTGCCAGGGGATTACTGGGCTCCACCCAACTCTTCCAGGCCAACGACATTTCATTCCAACCTAACACTGACCTAAAGGTTAGAGAGGAAAATAGAGCCCCTCGTGCTTGCCTCCATTCTCCTCCCATCAGATCCTCCCACTGATGAGCCAGAGGGGATATCGTGAGCCATTTCCAAGGAGACCCCATCGCAGGAGGAAAGGACAACTATAGGCATCTTTCCTGGAAGCTGCAACCTGCTTCAAGGTGTGGTCAGATCACAAAAGCAGGCTGTCTCCAGGCCCCCTTTCCAGGGTGTCTGGCCTGAGGGGGTAGAGGAGGGCCTCAGGTAGAGAAGCCCTGAGGCTTGTGACAATGGAAGACACCAGATTCTGCAGCCCAGAGTCCCAAAGCTCCAGCATGTTCCAGGAGGATGGCCCAAGGGCAGAAAGTGGAGACAGCAGCACGTGGAGAGGAAAGGGTTACAGCTCCTCTCCACAGACAAGGGTGCTTAGCCTCTTCAAATAGCTAAAGCCTATTTTGCTTGGTGCAGGTTTTCCCAATAAATCCAGGGCCTGCAGTAATTTACCAAGAGCCTTGGTTATTGGCAACAGCAATCTCACTTACCCAGAGCAGTGCTGTGAACAAGCCGTAATTTAAAGCTGGATTTATATTGTTTGTTCTACAGCAACAAACTCAGCAAATCATAAATTCCCTTTGAGATGAAGAGAGGAAATTGACAGTATTTATGAACTCAAGAGGCAGAGAAGAGCCTGACCAGGCCTTTGATTTGTAACTGAAACTGCTTCTAGAAGCTCCAGCCAAGGACACAGCTGCTGTCCAGCCCCAGGGAGCCGGGCTCGCGAAGGGTGTGGGCACCAGGTGGGAGGGGTGCCTCTCCCATGTTTCCAGCCTCACCAGGAGGATGCTCTGTGGGGCCTGAAGGCAGGACATCGCTCTGTGCTCATCGGGACACACAGCAAGGCCAACGAAGGTGGTTCTCAAAGCATGAGCCTCCTCACATTGAGGCAAGACTGGTTTGTGAAAACTCTGGGTTCCTCGGGTCTGGAATGACTGCACTCATGTGCTACGTCATGCACACACCTGCAGTTCAGTCTGTGTCCTAGGCATACTCAATATCACCTTCTAGTCATCTATGAAAGGCATGGAGAACCTTGTGCCCAAAATCCCACCTAATGTTGGAGAACCAAGATGTGTTAGTGCGAAGCACATGGGAACTGAGGAGCTCTTGCCTTTCTTGATGTCTCTCCCACTGCTCCCTCCCCTTTTCCTTCTCATTCCACCCCAACTTCCACTCCGCCTTCACCCTCCACCCCTCTCCCCTAAATTCCTCCTGCCCTGAGCCCTGGCCCTAAACAGTCTTCCTCAAAGGCAACGAACGCTTGTCCATTCCATGCTCAAAAGCCAATGGGATCCCAGTCTGATTCCTGTACCAGACAATCAAGGTGGCCCACCTGGGTCCATGCACCCCTTGACTTTGTCCTCCCCAGCAGACTTGCTCTGCTCTCTCACCGCCATCCTGCCTGGTCCTCATGCAAGCCACACCCACTGTTACCATCTTCCTGTTACCCACTGTTACCCACTGTTTCCAGCTTCCTCCTGGCAATCCTGACCCATTTTTCCTTCCATGCCTTATTGGCTCAATCACTTCAGTCCTGAGTGACCCTGGCTGACTCATGTACTCTGAGGAGGCAAGACTAAATCATCTCCACATCTCCACACCGATCATCTAGGACACTCGGGTGGATGTGATAAGGTAAAGCCTCCCAGCCAGGTCCTGGGCTGTCCACCCCTGTCCTATGCGGCCTCTGGGGAAACATTTGGCCTGAGGGCCTCCAGTGCCTGTCAGTACTCTGCTGATTCCCACCAGGAAGGGTGAGCCCACCCTGGGGAGGGCTCAGAGAGGGAGCCCGCTGCCTATCGGAGCCAAGCAGGGCTGTGGCAGGAGGCTCACCCAGGCTCTCAATCATGGCGTCCAGCGCAGCTGCCGCCGCAGTATAAATCCCCGAGTTCTTGGAGTTGAGGTTGTCTGCAACAGCGATGATGATGGAAAGCAGCATAGGGTGTAAGCTTTCTTTGAGGAGGGGGATCATCTTGGCAAGTGACTCCAGTGCCCACTGGTTCACTTTCTTGTTGGAGTCCTGAAGCCTTGGGGTGAAAGCATCAAAGACCTATTGAGGGAACAGAAACCAAGAGCCCATGGGAACCCAGGCTGGGCAGGAGGCCCACAACCCAACCAACCACCCTTGGCAGGAATTCCTCCCACCTTCCTGGTCATCCAAACTACACCAGAACATTCTCAGTGATGAGCTCACCTCCTCAAAAGGGAAAGAGGGAAAGAACAACCATATATTAAGCCCTCATTGCGTCAAAACACGTAGAGCATCTTTTTGGGTACCCCACACTCTCACGGGATGATCTGAACCCATGAGGCATGTGTCCCCATCCTCAGTTTACCATTAAAAAAAAAAAAACAAACCTGAGGCAGAAGGAGCTTCACCAAGTTGCCCCAGATCACACCGCGAGGCTGCTGACTTCAAGCCTGTGCCCTAACTCCTCTGCTACATAGCTTAACAATCAGCAGCCTCAGTCCTGGAAGAAGCAAGCATCTGGCCCCTTTTCCAGCCTGTGAAAGGCCTGTGCTTGCTCCTAACCCACCTGTCCCACCAGCCTGGCCAAGCACATACCCTGCCCCCAAAATATCATGTGCCTGGCTAGACCAGGAGCAGCCCTCAGCCATGGCATCTTCGACCTCTACCCTCCTTCCCATAAACCTGCTAGAAGGATGAAAGATGCCCAGGACATCTCTGGGTGGTTCCACAGGGCCTGGCAAGAGGTGATGCCTTTGCCCCCCCTCCCCCAGCTACTTCCAGGCAGGACCACAGCGTTACCAAGGCAACGGGATAGCAGGTGTTTTTCAGGCTCCCTTTACCCTGAGGGGTCTGGCATGATGTCAAACCCTGTCCTAAGTTTTCCAAATTGAATCTGCACCCACAGGGGAGAGACAGGTCGGAGGGCAGGGATGGGGCAGCGCTCACCTGGACCAGGTTGGCGGTGATGAGCTCTGGCTCAGCCTGGCAGTGCTCGAGGAGCCGCCCCACGCCCTCCATCCGAGACTGGTATTCTTTGGCCTCCAGCAGCCGCGTCAGCTCCCGAAGCCGCTCCGCCACCTCCGGGCCGCCGTGCATGGAGGGCCGTAGCCCTGCCGGCCGAGGGCCGGTGGAGCTGAGCCTACGCAGAAGGAACCTCTGACCTGGGTGAGCCCCACAGGATAGACGCACCTCTTGTCCATGCCCCTCCCACAGACAAGTGGGACTGAGAGAGGAGTGTCGCCTGCAGCCTAGTCCACCCCCAGCTTTCCACCTGCTGCTTGAGGACGCTGGCCTCGGAATTCTGGAAACCCCTTTTCTTCAGGGGACAACAATCGGATTGCTGAGAGCCCCATTTTTTCATTAGAGGACAGGGCTTTCTCTTCCTGCCTTTTTTTTCTCTTTTCAGAAAACACATGAAGAACAGGGGGTGGGTATCAGAGTGAGATGTGGGAATCCACAAAAGAAAGATGGCACATTTATTGTACGAGTGAGGAAAGGTCTTGCCATGTGCCTGTATCCTGAGCCCTGGATGCCTAGGCCCTGCCCTTCTCCAGGGACTGGGGAAACGTTAAGCTGCCCTGTTCTCTTATGCAGGGAGCACATACCTATCATATCCCCTGACCCAATCCAGCCAGTATGAAAGCAGTTCCAAACAGGACTCCTATCCCCCACCCCAGCTCAGAACCCAGCTCTCTGAGCTCATGTCCTTTACCCAAGTCCCCTCTGACAGAGCCCAACATCATCCATTCTGTTATTCCATCCTACACGCCACACTGTTTGCCCACTGAGCGCCAAGAGCTGTACTGGGCACTGAGAAGAGAGAGGTGAGAGACACGCTCTTTGCCTTAAGGAGCTCACAGACCAATGGGAGACAAGTAAGTCAACCGGCTGACAGAGAACTGAAGAACAGAGGGCACAGAGTGTCAGAGAGAGCCTCAGGGAGACAGTGACAGTGATCTGAATCTTCTGGAATCTTGCAGAATAAATTGACATATTCTAGGTGCAGGTGGCTCAGCATAAGCAAAGAAAGACACCGTAGGAGAGAGAGTGGTGGGGAAGGGGGAGGTGCAGCGACCATGAGCTGCTCTGGTCTGGCTGAGACACCGTGTGTGGGAAAGGGCAGGAAGCTAACCTCAAAGAGACGGTGGGGGCTTTCTGAGCACCTGCTAAGGAGTTCAGATATGATCCCTCTGGGACACCACAGAAGTTGGAGTTTCAGGCACATCAGTGATGAGGGTTTGGTTTCTGGCTTGGTTTCTGGCTCCTCCCAGCACCCACCGTCCAGCCTCTCCACCCATTCCCTCTCATCTACCTTCCTTCCAGCTCTGCCTCTAAATTTGTCCCAGGCTGGGCACCCTGATGGCAAAAGGATGCGCTGCTCTAAGCGGGTAGAGAAACGCTGAGCTCACACAGATGGCCTGGCCAGCAGCATGTCCCTCCTGTACGAGTGGAATTACACCCACTCGGCAAGGCTGCAGGGACCAACTTCTGACAAGTGCTTCTGATCCCAGGGTATGGTCTCCCTGAGATTTGGGTGGGCGAACGCCTCCTATAAGTTCACCCATGAGTGCTGCAGACCCAACCAGGTCTCCACCATAGCCCAGATCTGCACAGCCTCCCAGAGCCAGCCCTGGCCCAGGGCAAGCAGGACATCTGTGTTGTCAGCCTTCGATGTGGAGCCCCAGACACACAAGAGCAACATACCCATCCTCGCCGGGCAGCCCGTTCTCACACAGCACCAAACTCCTTGACACCTTGCGGCCCTTGGCAGATGGAAGTCCATCACTGTCTTCTATTCCCTTGAAAAATGCACACAGAATATGAGCCAAAGGGGTAGCCCTCTGGGCAACTGCCAGCAACTCCAGGCTATACCATAATGAAAGGAACAACCCCTTCCACTTGGCAGGTCACAGCTGAGCCTTTCAGAGCCCTGGTAGTCAGAGCAGGGGTCAAGATCCCCATTTAACAGGAGATGGTGTAGGCGCCCAGAGGCTTAAGGGACACAGGCAGAGAGGAGCAGAACCAGGTCCAAGCACAGAGGAAGGAAATCACATTTATCTCACGTGGCAGGAGTTGGGGGTGAGATGGAAGCCTCTGGAATGCACATTCCCCTGACCGTCTCAGCTCTGATCTCCACCCCAACCTGCTCATGCCACCGACTCACCCGCTGCTTAATGGCAGCCATGACCTTCCGCAGGTCATGGGATGGGAGGCTCTGCTTCAGAAATGCGTCAAACTTCGTGTTCGACATCAAGATATTCACCATCTTCCGGCCATAAAACCTGCCACAGGAGAAAGAAAGGGATGAAGAAATAGTCATAGAAATGCATCAGAAATCTGCGTTACAGATTTATATAAGTTTTCTAATTGTAGTAACAGAGTTTTTAATACTTGTGCTAATTAAGACAGTTAAAAACTAGATTCAACAAAAAACAAACATCACCCAAAGCCCCATTACCAAGAGAAAACTATTAAATTTTTACATATTTCCTTATAGTTTTTTTGATGCATATACATTTTCGTTGCTATCAGAATGTATGTACAACTTGCCTCAGGCTTTTTTAATCATCTTCCCATGTCATCTTTTTTAGTGCATTCATAATATTCCATTGGATGACTATACTGAAACGTACTTAACTTCTTCTAATAAGGGGCATCTAGAAGTCTGAGGAAGGGTGCAGTGGGGCAGTATGGGAGGAAGTGGTCAGCTCTACCTGGTGAACAGTGGTGGGTGGGGGAGGGAATCAAGAAAGACTTCACAGAAGAGGTGATCCTTAGATTGGGACACAAAGATGAGTAGGAGTTCACAAGTGAGATGGGTTAGGGAGTAAGAGGGCAGTTGTGGGGCGTCATTCCAGGATCCGTTATATCATGTCAGCAGCCATGGGGTTGGAAAACAGTGGGCAGGACCTGGATACAGAATAGAATATAGAGAAGGTACGACCCAGTTTCTGGAAACGTGACAGAGATGGGCTTTCACCTGCAGACAGTGGGAAGCTGAGGAAGAACTAGAACTGCACTGAAGTCAGAATGTCTCTGGGAGCAGTGTGGAGGATGCATCTCTGTCAACAAGGCAGGGGTTGAGGGGGCAGGAGACATGCTAAGAGGCCACCATAACAGTCCAGACAAGAGACGATGAAGGCCTGAAATTAGGCAGTGGAGCAGGAGTAAGAAGGGGTGGTCAGATTCAGGACCTGCCGAGAAAGTTGAAACTTCCGGGTGTTGGGGGTGTGGGAGCTGACTGGAGGTGGAGCATGAAGCATCTTCCGTTCTCATATTTCACTCAACCTAAAACTCTACTATTGTAAAATGCACCATTGACTTATTTTCCACTAAGGAAAAACAGAAACAGAAAACACTGGCAATTTCCACTGCCTTCTATGATACTGCCCCATGTGGGAAGACAACTCTTCTCTGTATTATCTCAGAAATGCAGTTCACGTTCCTTTTAGGTAGTGCCCTTCCCTCCTTAAGTTGGGTAAACTACTTGGTGGTGACCTCGTAAGAAAATGTGGAATTTTGGTCATTCCTTCCATGATGACTGTTTGTATTAATACCTAATTTATGTTCCATCTCTCTATTTCCATGCCTTTTCTCATACACTATAACTTTTCATTTCAATGCCAAATAATAGTATAATATTTCTAAGACATTTTAGAGAGCAATTAAACTCAACAAGTCCCCACAGAGCATCCACAGTACTTCTTAAAATAAATATAAAAGGCTAACAAGCAGACAAAGGCTCATAGTTTACTTCCTACAATGCAAACTGTAACTCAAGGGTTTATGCTATGAGCAATAATGACCAAGTTTGCAAATGCACAGATGGTAAAACCCAGATCAAAATTGCTGCCTGGCCAACAACGGTGAGATGCCTCTGATTGTAAGATATTAAAACGGGGGTGGGGGGGTATTGTGTGTCTTAGAATCAATAAAGTAGGAAAACATAGGAAGGTCTCCATTTTGCATCATCGATATGACTCAGTAAATAATAGCGACTTTTAAGAATAGAATGGTTACAAACAGAGAGGGAGGGAGCCAAACCATAAGAAACTCTTAAATACAGAGAACTAAGGGTTGATGGGGGAGGGGAGGAAAATGGGTGATGGGCATTGAGGAGGGCACTTGTAGGGATGGGCACTGGGTCTTGTATATAAGCGATGAATCACAGGAATCTACCCCAAAACCAAGAACATACTGTATGATAGCCAATTTGACAATAAATTATAGTTAAAAAAAAAAAAAAAAAACACAATAGAGGGAACACAGCCAGAGAAACAGGCTTGGGGAGAAGGCAGTGGGTTCACTGAGGGACACTCTGCCCCAAAGATAACAGTGGGACATCTGGCAATGAGTCTTCTGGAAGCATTAGAGGTAAAGCAGTGATGCTCAGAGAAGGGAGACCCTAGGAAGCATCAGAGTGATGCTCAGCTACGGAAGTGGTGACAGTGCTCAGGAGAGTTGTAAGACGGGGACAAGAGCAAAAACACGGCTGTGGCAGGCAGGCAGAGAGGGGGCCACATAGGGAGAGAGGAACCAGGGCGTGCAGGGCCACTGGGAGGCATAGGTGCCACGAAGGAAAGGGGAGTGTAGTCACCTCCTGCAATGGAAGAGAGGTCAGAAAGGAGAGGGGCTGGAGAGAGATTAGATCTTGATTTGCACCCCCTACCAACAATCAAACACAAATCAGCCAAAACCCTCTGGTTCCCCACCAACATTCCTCATTTCAGTAACTGGCACGATCACTTACCCAGCTGCTCAGCTTAAAAACCCAAGCAGCATCTTTGACTTCTCTTTGAAAGCCTCACCACCCACATCCTGTTGGCCCTTCCTTCAAAAGACACCCGGATCCAGCCCTGCCCACCCTCTGCTGGCCTCCAGCACCCCCTGTCAGGGACTGGGGAGCAGCCCTCTGTCCGGTGCCCTTCGCCCATCCTGCCCCCTCTCTCCTGTCAATCCTCCAATGAGCAACCAGAGAGATTATTTTTAAAAACAAGAAGCGCAGTGAGCCTATAAAGAAACAAACTCAGTAATCAGGGAGGGGAAGCACTGTGACACAATAATGAGCTGTTATTTTTACCCATTAGACCAATGAAAATTAGAAATCCAGATATTGCAGGGTCGCAACNGGGCACCCCGCTGTATCAGGGGGACACGTGCCCCTGACCACAGTCCTGCCCCCAGGGCACATTCCCAGCAGCTCTCTGCTCCATCAGGGAGCTTATGTGCGGATGTGACAAGGGCCCTGTCACAGGGGCGAGGGCGCACCCGCACCCTGCTGGTATGAAGACACCAACTGGTGCTCGCCATGGAACCCAGCTGCGGAGCAGTCCCCGAGCTGGCATGGTCTCCAGACCTGGTGACAATGTCCCGGGAACTGAGGAGTGTGATTAACTGGGCCCTACCCTAGCTCTAGACAGCGAATCAGGCTCTGTCACTCTTCTGTTTAACGCCAGTGAAGTATCTCCTCAGACTCCTACCAAAAATCCTCCGGTGGCTTCCCGTCACACACCAGCCCAAATCCCAACTCCTGACTACGGCCCATGGGGCGCTGCCGGGCCTGTCCCTGTCCCATCTGCCTCATGGCCTGCCCACCGCCTCCCGCTCACCGGACACCCTGCTGCCCAGTCTTCCTCTTCCTCAGACACCGGGCCTCTGTACTGTTTCCTTTGGCTGTGACACTCGCACCCCAGACGCCCAAACACCTGGCTCCTGCTAGCCCATCTGCTCTCAACTCAAATGTCACCCTTCAGAAAGATCTCCCCAGACTTTCAGTCAAAGCAGCCGCCACCCCATCCTCCATTACATCTTGGTGTTTTTCTCTCTGTATCCCTTATCCGTATCTGCAAGGATCATAATAATTTCTTTGTTTATTATCTGCCTAGCAGACTAGGGGTGAGCTCCAGGACAGCAGAGGCCTGTTATTTCTTATTCACTGCCCTATCCCTAATAATGAAGGGTGATCTCTTCACTATCCTTGAAGGGAATGAAGGAGTGGTCTTCCAGAGGGGGGCGCTGGGGTGGGCCAGGATGGGGAGGAAGGGCAGCAGAAGGGAGGGAGAACCAGAGGCAGAGATGGGGAGTGTGGGCCCCTCCTACAGGCCTGGTTATGCCTGTGCACAGAGACTGACAGCAGCCCTGAGGAAAACACACAGCTTTGGTCTGGGCTGTTGCTCCCTTGACCCCAGGGAAGTCGAGATGTGGGCCAGGGCCCTCAGTGTTGGCTGGTTGCCTTGTCTGCCCTGGGGTGGCCAGGTAAGCAGCCCCCAGGCCCCTGCCCCTGCATCACCTGGTGTCCTGGTTGGAGTCTTGGGCCAGCCTCACCAGGTTGTGCACCAGCATATCTGTGCTGTCCCTGGTGCCCGAGAGAAGCTTCTCGGCGCCTATCTGCTCCAGGACGGCTGAGAGGTGTTCGGCAGTGCATTTCCGGACTAAGGGGTTTCGGTGGCTGAAAGGAAATAAAATGGGTCAAGGGTTCAGACAAGGAATGGCGTGTGGGGTCCCCAGAGTGCCACGCATGGGTCTATACTTGTGCATCCATGCTTCATGCCAGCATGGGCTCTGAAATCGGTCTCAGATGGGCTACAGGGACTCTTCAAGGAAAGAGCAGCCACGTCCTGATCACAGAACCCAGGATGACAATGGCAATGACAGGAGAAGCAACCTGAGGACACCTGACCCTGGTTCCCGCAACAATGATTGGGCGGCTCAGTCTGTAGTTAGTGCATGCTCTGTAGTTAGCACCCTGCTAAACACCTTCCATCTATTATCGGTTTAACTCCATAAGCCATGGTTATCATCATTTTACCAGTGAGGAAGCTGAGGCTAAGGGAAGAATCCAGAAAAAAAGTACAATTAATTGCTCCCAAGTTAATAACAGCCCCAGTGAGCACTCAATAAATGTTCTAGTAAAAGCAGGCACTGTTCTAAGTGCTCTTTCATGAATCAGTTCATTCACTCCTCACAATGTTATGAGGAATACACCATTATTATCCCCGGGTTACAGATGAGGAAACCAAGGCACAGAGAAGCTAAGTAACATTCTAGGATGTGAACCCAGGCAACCATCTGCGGTCTGTCCGGCTCTATCTGCAAAGCCTCCTGCAGGAGCATGGTGACTGGCTCTGGGGTTGACAGAAAGGCTTTGGGAAATGGTTTTGGTTTTGCTTTGGTTTGGGTTCCGTAAGGTGAAAGCAAATCTGGCTGCAGAAAGGCTCTGATGGTAGAGAGTACCTTCCTCCGCCCCAGGAAAAGACCAAAAGGCGTGAGCTAAAGTCACATTTTGTGCCTTGCTCTCCCTGCAGCCGGATTTCATCAGAAAGAACACCCTCCCCTGGGAGAGGTACAGGCCACAGGCTGCCTCTCGGCCCGGTCTCCGGAGATGTTACCACAGACACTATGATCTCCCCGGCCTTGAACAGCACACAGCAGCCCTCCCCGTCCAGCTTTGGCCAGGGCTGCCCTGAGCTCGCCTCATCACCTCCAGCAGGGCCCAGGAAAGGCGGGACAGAAGCTCCCCGGAAGGCAGGGTCTTCCTCCTCCAGCTACACATGTGAGGCACCTGCTCTATCTGCCTGCTCCTCTCCCTCCCTGGGCCTTTCCCCTCATCTTACCCTCCCAACCCACCCCTCCAACAACGGGCCAGCACGTACTAGATGCCCGCTGAGGTGAGGGCCACCAGGGAGCGGGCGGGGGTCACATGCTCCACCATGGCTCCCAGGGACCGGTTGGCGGCTCTCTGGATGAACTCGCTGGTATTCCCCATCTTCTGGAGCAGGCAGCGGGTGATCTCCTCCGCCTCCTGGTCCATGTTCTTCTTCAAGGCCCGGAAGAGGTCTCCCAGGGTGCCGATGGCCAGGCGTGACACTTTGGAGCGGAGGTTGGTGACCTAGGAGAGAGATGGGAGAGGGGCCCCCTAGGACCGCCGGACCCTGCCAAGGGCTTCAGAACACATGAAGAATGGGGCACACATCACCACCCTCTCCCACCACCTCCGCCCACATTGCAGGCCTTGGCCTTGCCAGGCTAGAAACGAAAACCCTGCGGCAGCTCTGGACAAAACAGCCCTATTTTTTAAAAAGTACTTTATTGTCATTGTCATAATTATTAATTCCACCTGTAATTTGAAATGTGAACATCTGAAATATGGGCAACACTTAGCAAAGCACTTTTACAAATAACGTTCAATTTGGTCTTCACAAGCTACCCCTCCCCCCACTAGAATAGTCTATTCCCAGGAAGGGGCCCCTCTGTCCCTCTGGGCCCAGCCTAATCCCAGCTCCAGTCCCAGGGCACAAAGTCCTTGGGAAATGTTACTTCCCTGAAGGCGGAGACCTAGCCCAGAGCCCTCCAGCCCTGCTCAGGCATCTGAGTACAGAGAACAGCACTGGGCTGTGACAAACGGGCAGAGGATTCTGATTATTACAATACCCAGAGATGAGAAATAAGGACACCCCAAGCCCCAGTTTTCCAATCTGAGAAATGGGTGCTACCTCAATGGCTGAGAAATAAGCAGGGAGGCCATGTTCCAGGGAGCCATGGCCCCTCCGTGGCTGCCATATGACCCTCACTGAACAGCGGCACCAGGGAAGGGGGAGTGGCTGCAGGGAGGGCACAGTGCAGAGGACACAGGCTGACTAGGTGGTCTCACCTCCCCGGTCACAGCCAAGGACACGTTGTGCAGCCTCCCAGCAAGGACATCTGAATGACAGGCCGCCAGGCGCTGGATGCTCACCAGGCCCTTCTCCTTCATCTGCCTGAGAAGGGAGTTCCAGGCACCTGTCACAGGCAGGTGGGGAGGAGGAGCCACCGCCCCTCCCCCACAGTAGGGGGAGAAGGGGTCTCCTCACCAGTCGCTGCTCTCCAGGCACTGGAGGGCATCCATCAGCCCCAGCTCAGGGTTCGAGAAAGGCCTCAGCTCCTTAAAGCCTCTAAGATCCATCTCCTCCTCCTCTTCTTCCCATTCGGGAGACCCCAAGGTAAGCACCGCAGGGAGTGAGTTGGCTGCACTCACAGAAAAGAGAAGGAATGAGGAGCATTTCAGCCGGCGGACCCAGGCCTGGCTGTGTCCCCCAGCCTCCCTCACACGAGGTGTGCTCAGAGAAGGGACTGGTGAGGGCCGAGAGGGCAGAGCCTGCGTTTCACCACTGGGGAGCGATGGATGCCACCCAACACTCTACCCTTTGTTGGCCTTTTCCCTTCCCACCCTGCCAACCTGATGGTTCTGAACAAGCAGGCCTGTGATAGGCTGTTGATGTCATGTGACAAGGTGCACCGTGCCGGTGACTCGCCCCTGGATCCTGCCCTATCTGTGCTCAGGCGAGGCTCGTAAATCGGTCACGGAGGGAGCCCCTACTCACACGGGTCGTGTTCTAACCTCATCCCCACCCAGGAACCTGTGTTATCAACCTACTCTCCATCCTTTGTGAACTTGCCCACGGGCAGGGAAGTGATCCAAAGGAGGAAGCAGGGGGACAAGACAATGCAGCTAACTGGGGCCCACGTGGTCAAGACGTGGCCACACTGGCAGGGACTGCCGAAAAGCAGGGATGTTGTTTAAAAATCAGGTCATGTTTTCTAGGCTCTCCTTTCTTGGGGATGGGTGCTAGAATAATATGATCCTAGCAGAAAAGGAAGGCAGTTTAGCCATCTATCTGGTCCAATGCCCAAATCACAGCATTGAGGCCTCAGAGGTTGGGCCCCTCCCCCCACAGTCCCTTCCACGGAGCCACGACAAGAGGGTCTGCTCTGAACCCAGAGCTGTCACTGCCACCCCTCACTTCCTGGCTACTTCTTTTCAGAGACTCACTGCTATTGGCATAATTTTCACTGTGGCACATCCAGGAGGCCCTAGGCAGATCTGAGTCGACCCGGGAATCCTTTACTTAAAGTCCGGACAAAAGATCTCATTCCTGGATTCTCCTCTCAGCTTCGCCATTGGATAAGAGTCATTAGCCAAAATCTTAGTCCCCTATGGGCCACCATCACCTTAAATCAACTTAGGGGACTTTGGTTCACTGGGTCTCAGTCCTGTTGTCTTTAAAATAAATGGGGTGGATTATCTACATCAATATCTCCTAAGTATCAACCATTCAATTACCACTTTCACAATTAATTGCCATATCTCTTGATTACCTGTAATTTTATTTACACGGCATTTTTCTTCAAGCTGACTCACTTTTTGAATCTTAAATAAGTTTATTCTAAAGGGAAATTTATGCAATTGCTGCTGTAATTGGCAAACAAATATTATTTTGTCATAGAATATGATATTTGCAAGAAAAGTAGAAGGGCGTTATAAACTCTAGCTATCAAATTATTGCCAGTTTCTGATGCCTCAAGGCAGAAGGAAGATCTCTTTGTTTAAAAAGGAGATTCCAAATCTGAGAGGCACGCTAAAGACCAGCACCGAATTAAGACTTTCTACTTGACAGAATCAAAATGATAGAAAGAGGTTGGAAAAGAAGGGTGAGTCAGTATTATTTGTGGCACCAAAAAGGTGTTCTATCCCACCACCCTGTTCCCACCACACCCCACACTTGAAGAAACTCTGAACCAGGCTGGTTGTTTTCAAATGTTCTTTAGTAGCAAAATCTTTCAAATTTGAACTCTAAAAGTGGATACGCAATTAACAAAAAAGTGAGGCAAAGTAGATGCCGCTTGGGAAGAATGGGGTCAGAGCCTCTTTTGTCCCTTGGCACCATCCTGAGCATCCCATGGGACGTTTGGATCCTGACATCCCAGGCTGTAACCAGCCCTATCCAACCCTGACACTTTATAAGGCAAACTATAGGAACCCAACGTATTCACGATCTGCCCTCTTCCTCTTCCTGATGTTCCGAGCTACTCTCGTGGATACTTTTCCCCAGCATCTGTGGTCCTGGTGCACTGGTGAGCCCCCTAGGACACGTCATGCAGGCTGGTCATACCTGCCCTTCTCCCTGTAATTCCAGTTGCAATTCCCTGGGTCTCCAGTCTGGCCCATAGATGCTTTTGACTCCCACACTATTCCTCTCTCTCTCTGGCAAGATGATTGTACCTCAGGCCACCCTCTACTCTACTGTGGGTAATGGGAAGAAGCAGAGCAGTCCAGGTCACCTTTGCCATGCCCCAAAGCATCCCAAGGCAGTGCAGTGAGAGGGACGTGTGTCCCCCAGCCAGCTGGTCTGGCCCCTACCTGAAGCATGGCGTGCAAAGCTGGGCTCCTGCTTGCTGACAGGGATGCTGGGCAGTGAGGCCCGGTTGGCCCGCTTCCTGAGGGCGACACCCATGTTTCTTCGTGGGATGCTCAGCCCAGTGGGCACAGACAAGGTCCCACTGCCCCGAAGGGGAAGGAGGCCTGTGGAGGCAGAGAAAGTCCTAGGATGGAGCTAGTCTTGCCTGTCCTGAGCCCCAGTGTCTTCCTTTTGGCCCATCCGTGGTTCCCTGTCCGGTATGAAGATGGGGAGCACAAGCAGCTATGGGTGGTCCCTCTCTTGCCCAGGGGTTGGCCAAGAGCTCTCCCCAGCCTGAGGGAATCCTGCCCAAGGCACCCAGTACCTTCCTTCATCAGGGCTCTCCGGGAGCCCAGGCTCTGGGAAGCAAGCTCCCTCTCCCTCTCCGGCTCCTTTGCCCTCTGGAACTCCAACTCCTTCATCTGCCTCAGCCGCATCTTCTCCTGGGCAGACTTGGAGATGGTGACCTGGATCTGGCACAAGGTCAAGGCAAACTCCATTACCATGAGGACCCAACTGTGTTTTCTGTGCCTTCATTTATTCGATCGTTAGGAATGTGAGTGGCTTCTATGTGCCATCACTGTACTGGGAGTGAACAAAACCACCAAGACCTTGCTCCCTAAGGACTGCCATGGAGTGGAGAGACAGCAAACAGACCAATCTCAAACATCAGGCAATATGTATTAGAATAGTACGGGACAGAGGGTGATGGGGCTTCCATTTTAAGTAGGAAGACCCAGAGGGACTCCCTGAGGAGGTGAAATGTAAGCAGAGACAGGAATGAAATAAGGGAACAGGGGTCACGCAGATTTCTAGGGGAGAAGTGTGCTAAGCAGAGGGAATAGAATGCAAAGGCCCTGAGGCTGGATGTGCTGGGCATGGTTGGGGGCGGTGAGGATACTGGCTGGAGCGCTCCAATCAGAGGATAGTAGGACACGGGGTGGAAGGTGGCAGAGGTGGGAAGAGCCTCAGTGCACCAGGCACCATGCGCCATGCGGGGGAGTTGGACTTGTCCTCTGGAGGACACAGCAAGCCACTGATGTTCTGAGCACAGAAAGTGACATGATCTGACTTCCATGGCGGGGCGGCGGGGGTTGGGGGGGGCAGTGCAGAGTTCCCCTAAGTGTTATTGTTTTTTTAGCTTTATACCTGGAACTTAAGATTCACAAGAAGTTGCAAAATAGAGCCAAGAGTTTCCACGTGTGGGGCTTGCGCTAGCATAGTGAGAATGAAGATGACAAAGTGACCTGATTCTGGACATGTCCTAAGAGTAGGGGCCACCACTTTTGCTGTTATATGAGGTGTAGGGAGACAGAGAAAGAGCAGAGGCAAGGGTGGGCCCAAGATTTTCAGCCAGTGTAGCTGGAAGGCTCCCACTCACTGAGAGGGGACCCTGGGAAAAGAGATTTGGGGGGGTAAAGATTCAACAGTTGAGTTTTGGGTAAGGGAAGTTTGAAATATAATTAGATATCTAAATGGAAATGCAGAGTATCTAGTATATTACTAGTGAATACACACTTAGTTATATAATTTAACTGCTTCTGGATCCAGGGAAAGTCCAGGCCAGACAGGGAAATTTGGGAGCCCTCAGCATATAGATGCCACTTAATGCCTGGCCTGGATCAGGTCACAGGGGATTAGTGTAAATAGACCAGAGGCCAGAGGTCTGGGGCCTCCAGTGTGTAGAGGGCACGTAGATGAGAAGGAGCCAGCCAAGAGGGACCGGGAAGGAATGAAATCTGATGGAGGCAGAGAACCAAGAAGGAAGCCATCCCCTCGCTTCCCTCCCAAAGTGAAGACTTCAGGAAGGACAAGCCACCAAAGCCACTGGTGGGTCAGGGTGGAGGAGGACTAGGCTGTGCTGCACGTGGGAGATGGAGGTCACCGGCGGCCTGGGAGTGGGCAGTGTCACTGGGGGAGGTGGGGCCCAAACCAACTGCAGCGGACTCAGGACAGAATGGATGCAGACAAGGGAGTAGTTTTGCTTTCTGAAGAATATAGAAATAACAGAGAGCTGAGATGCTGATTGGAGTGGTCCAATTTCAAGGAGGATGTTGTTAACACAAGAGCAGGGAGCAATCCAGGGGCTGGGGTGTGGATGGATGATGCCGTAACAACAGGAGGTGGGGATGCTGGGAAGCGAGGTGCCCGTGGGGGTGAAGTTATCATGAGACCCAAGGTCTCATGGTGGATGTGAGTGGCCACAGTGGGGTCAGCGGTGAGGTCATCTCACAGCCCTGAATCGTTCTGCCTTCATTTCATGTCCTGGCGTCCTCCTGGCTGGCGTGGGAGGGCTGTGGCACCTGGACCTTACCATCATCATCATCATGGGATCCTAACATAGTGCACGCACGTAGCAGGGCTTTCTGTACTTTTATACCTCCACTTCAGAGACTGAGCACAGATCTCCCGTAATAGTGACTCTTCAAGTTTTACTAAATTCATCCAGACCAGGGAAGAGAATCGTCTGGACCAAGGTCACCTTAGAAGTGCAAGGTATTTGTCAGCCTGTCAAGCATAGCCTTTGGCTTATCTGCCTCTGAGTCAGCGGCCTCTCGGTTGCTATATTGGGTGTTGGTTCAAATTACTCGGCTTGGTTCACCTAAGCCTCTCTGTACTCTCCACATCCTGCTTCCTTCCGAACCATGTGTGACCTCCTTCTGCCCTCTCTTCCTCCCTCTTCTCACCCCTCAGATGCCCGCTGTACTCTGCCTTTCACTTAGCCAGCCACCCCCGCCCCCCATGCTTCTCTCTCTCTTTCCTGTTTCTCTTTCTTTCTCAGTCCTCATCCCCAAACCATCTACAGGTTCTAGCCTTAAGCGCCAGGGTAGCTGCCTCAGGGCTCCTTCTTGCCCTACTCAAGCTGGCCCCGCTTTTATGTATTTCAGAAACATGCTTGTGTTCAGCCAGTGGTCCACTCTGACCCCAACTTTCTCCTCCCCTCGCTTTCCAGATACCTTAGTACTGCTCTCCTTCTGGTCCTCTTCTCTGAGCAAGGGGCGGGCTTCTTTGGCATGGATGAAGGAGAAGGCTGTCAGCGTAGGAGCAGACTGAGATGAAGGCAGGGCAGGCTTCTTGGGGGCGGCAGACCTGTCTCTGGCAGGTGGAGCTGAAGGTTTTGGCTCTGAGGGGTCAAGAACAAGAGTACAGCTGAGGACACCCAGCACCTTGAAGCAGTACTCACCCCTCTGGGCAGTCCCTGGGGCCCTAGGACCCTGTGGTTGGTATAACACGTTACTGCCTGAGACTGCCTCTCTCCATTGTTCTGCCCGATGCTTCCTTGGTGGTGAAAGACCAAGTTACATTTACTCTGCAGAACAGCACTGGCAGGCATAGAATGTTCTCCTCCTTTCATTTATTCAGCCATCCATCCATCCATCCATCCATCCATCCATCCATCCATCCAATAACTACTGTGCACCTTATTGTAAAACAAGAAAGGGAAAGAGGAAGTATGGGCAGGAAACAGGGGGCAGGTCTGTTACTAAGAAGTTTAAGATATTTCCTGTGAGTGTAAGTCTATCTTACCTGGAAGGTATGCCCCTCAGAAAGAGAGAAAATGAAATGAGCCCTCTTACCACACAGCATGCAGAGACGAGAGAACCAACCAATGCTAGTCCAACCCTCTCACTGTATAAACAGGAAACCTGAGACCCAGTAACCTTCCGATGCTCTTGTGATTGATACGATACAAATTCATTTCCAAATGACATCAAATCACTAGTATCTCTTTGTTAATCCAGAGTTCCCTAATCAGTGAATTTCCAAAGTATGTTGTCTTGGGGCGCCTGGGTGGCTCAGTCAGTTAAGCGTCGGACTTCAGCTCAGGTCATGATCTCACGGTTCGTGGGTTCAAGCCCTGCGTTGGGCTCTGTGCTGACAGCTAGCTCAGAGCCTGGAGCCTGCTTCAGATTCTGTGTCTCCCTCGCTCTCTGACCCTCCCCTGCTCATGCTGTCTCTCTCTCAGAAATAAATAAAACATTAAAAAATTGTTTTAAAAGTATGTTGTCTTGTGATGGAGGCAGGACAGGAGTACATTAGTTTTCTTTTAATGAAAGAAATGTTAACTGGGTTCTCCTGTTCACAAAGTTTGGAGCTCACTGTCCTCGGGTGAACCTGAGTATAAGGAGTCCACTGGAATGGGGACCATCATCTGGGCCTGCCTGAGGCTGGAGGGGATGTCTTGAATCTGGGGCCCCCAGTAGGGCTCCCGGGTTATCCTGGACCCCTGCCCAGCCCGTGCCTTCTCCCAAGGATCCGTATGCCTGCATCCCAGAGAAGGATCAAGGGCCAAGAAGGAAGAGGGATGAAGCCTCCATTTGCCCAAAAGTAAAGGGCAGGCAGGGCAGAGGACAGATATCCAGTTACCAGCCAACCAAGGCAAGGACTGCAGGATGCCACAAGAGTTGGGAGGCCCTCAGCTTCAGACAGTACCACGTGAGCTCCTTCTATGTGGTAGGCATGTTACACGTATTGGGCAATGTCATCCCCAGCTGACAGCTGGAGGGTCAGAAGGCCCTCAAAGGACTTTACTACTTAGCATCCCCCCTCCTCACCTCCATCTCCAAGGGATTCCTAAAAAACCTTGTCTGAGCAGCCTGGCCCCTGCCACCAAGCCCCTGGGGACCTGGTTCTCAAGCAGCAAGCTCGCGATGCAGACCAAGGAGACAAACTGAGGTCTCCCGGCCCAAAGCCCTCTGACAGCACACGCAAGGGAAGCTGTTGAGAGATGCTGTGGGTGCCAGAGGCTGTCAGAGTAGACTGCCCAAGGTCACCCAGTGCAGCCCAGCCAGAGCCACTGGAGAAGCAGCCACCACAGAGGTTTATTTCTCTTGGGCTCAGCTCGAGTCCTCACCCTGGGGCTTCTTGGGCAACAGCCTCCCCCTCACCAACTGACCCACCCTCTGAGCTGTAAGGAGAAGCCTGCCCGAAAGCTGGACCGGGAGTCTGCCCCCTCCTGTGGGTCAGCAGTGGCCTCCAGCCCTCCCCCCAGGCTCGGGGTGCTCTGTCCAGATCCCCACACCCAACCTGCCCAGGGCTCAGCCTCCCTCCTCTTTACAGAGTGAAGTCACCGGGCTGGAGAGCCTCCTGCTCCCTCTTCTGAAGTCTCTCTGCACCTTGGCCTCCCCCTGGCCGCCCAGTCGGCTGTATTCCTCTGACACCGAAACTTTCCAGGACCAACCGACTAAGGGGTTCACAGGATGTGGCTTAATTTCTCACTCAGCCTGGTGAGGAGCATTCTCCTCTACTTGCTTAAACCCGTGCAGAGGCAGCCCCTCGATGTGTCAGAAGCTCTGTGTTTGGAGCCATGCAGACCCGCACGCAGATATGACGGGACTGAGACTGGGGACAAAATCCGGCCTGCAGAGCCTCGGTGCATCCGCTTCTCTGTCACACAGGCTCTGCACCTTCTCTCTCAGCTGGGCTCCTCATGAAGCTACATGAGCTGGTGTAGATCCACTTGCCGGGCACAGCGCAGGGGCTGCTGCATCCACCCCCCCAAGTGGCACTGCCAGTGGCTTCAGCTTCTCCATCCGTGAAATGAGGGGCTCAGGTCCAAAGTGCTCAGGCCTATTCTAACCCCAATTCCGACCCCACACCCGGTCCAGGAGGCAGGGAGTTGAATAAATAGCAAGTGAGAGTGCACAGCGGGGGTACGTACCCAGAGATTTAGGGGTCTTCTCCCGAGGCCCACTCTCCCAAACCAACCTTAAAGAAACAGGGGAGAAAAAAGCACCATGAGAGACAAGTAGGAGCCCCTGCTGCGAGGGGCCTGAGTAGCCCCAGATGGGGCAGTGGGTTCAACTGGGTGCCCTGGGGAGGGACTGTGAGTGGCCCTATAAAGAGGCTCTTGGCTAGGAGTTCAAAGCTGTGGGAGATGTAGCTCTGTCTGGAAAGTCAAGGGTGGGCTGACCAGGAGGCCAGATCAGGCCAGGCTGGGTCCAGACACCGCAGACACTGCCTCTGCTCCGCCAGGCGCCCACGGCCTCTCTCTGCGCTTCCCACAGCAGCCCCTGCCCCAGTGTGCACAGCCCTCTGTAGTCGCCAAAGCGTCCTTTTGTAACTCAGCTCTCATGGCACTTCCACACCAAAAGTCCTTCAGCGGCACCTCATGCTTCAGGATAAAGCTCACAGTCCTTAGTTTCACACGCGGGGCCCTGGTGTCCCACTAACCTCACCTGCCCGTGTCATACAAGCATCGGTGCCGCCGTGCAAAACCCCTGTGGTTTGTGAATGCCTCCATCGCTCCCTTTTCATCTCCCAAACTCTCCCTCAGCCTTCAAAGCTCAGCTCAGGCTTCACCTCCTCCAGGAAGGCTTCCTAGCCTAATTGAGATCATTTTCCACTGCGCTCCCCAGAACAATGGGCAGCCTTCTACCTTAGTACTTACCTCACTAGACTTTGATTCAGTGGTTTTCTTATAAATCTCTCTCATGAGCTCCTGGAACACAGAGACTGTCTTGTTCGGCTTTGTTTCCGCAGCACCTGGCACATAGTAGGTGCTTACTAGCTCTTAAGTAACTGGATGAATGCATGGATGGATGGATAAATACGTGAATGAATGAAAGAAATGGTAATGGAGGCTCCTTCCCACCTACTTGCTAGCCTCACAGTTAATGGAGAAAAATCCATGTCACAAGTGGACAGCAAATGAGCAGATAATTATTGTGTGACTAATCCACGCCAGGGACCAAGCTTGGCACCGTGGGAGCCGCAGAGATTTCTAGATATGGCCTCTGCCCTCTAGTACTCCAAGCTGAAGCATAGGTATGCAGTTTAAATAAAAGTTGAACAAATCAGTGGAGGGGATGTGGTCAGACAGTCCACGGGCTGGATGCTGTGTGGACAGTGCAGAGGAGGCCCTTCCCCCATCACCTCTTGGAGGAGGAAGGCAGGGAAGGCCTTAGCGCAAGGAGAGGCATGGAACTGGGGACTGAAGGGCAGTAGGCTCTGAATGCAGGGTGAGTTCAAGGCTGGTGTTAGGGTTGGGAGGAGCCTCCCAGGGCCCTGGAGGGTCTGGAGGTGGGAAGGTTCCTGCAGGCAGCACAGGGGCCTGTGGAGTGCTGGGCTGGGTCACAGCCTGAATGGCAGACCAAGGAGACTCGTCTGTAGGCTGCTGGCACAGGAAGTCAAAAAATGTGAATCGCGTGGAAGAAAAGTACACAGGGCGGTGGATTGGACTAGATTAGGATGCAGAGCCCTGGGAGGCAAGGAGCCAAGGCTAAGAGTTGTCAGACCGGGGAGGGGGTGGGGGCGGGCGCTCAAGAGGGAGCCAGTGAGTGAAAACTGAGAAGAAAGGCAGAGGCAAGGGAGGGGTGGTGGCTTTTGTGTTTTCTCTTCTTTACGGAAGGAAAGATCGGATGGGATGTGGCGATCTGTTAGGACAGAAGGCAAGGGGAGCAAGAGCCAAAGATGAAGCCAAAATTGGAAGATGGAAGAGAAGGCCTGCATCTTGGTGGAAATCGGGAGGTGATTTGGGGAAACATGAGGTGCCCCATCTGTGTGGCCGGGACGGGGACAGCCTCCCTCTCTCTGACATGGTGAGACTGGAGTCGCCCAACAGAAGGATGGGAATGCAGAGCTCGACTCGAGGGAGACCTCAGGGCAGAGCAGGGCATGAGGAAGACACCCATCCCTGGAGGCCACAGCACAGACAGGACTCCCCAGGGGGAGAAGAGGAGATGGGCGCAGAGCGCCGGGAACAAACTTCAGGAATGGCCACATTTATGAGGCGGATGAAGGAGAGCGCCAGGGAGGCGGCCTGGAAGGTCTTGTTACAGAAGGTCGAGAAGCAGGTTTCAAAGTCCGGAAAGCAAGGGAGGAGAAGACTCCAAGAACATCAATGCCTCACGTGATGTGAAGTCAAGAGCAATGAGATGCGAGTAAAGGTCCCAGGTCTGGGGCTGGAGAGTCCTTCCAGCCACCAGGGACAGCTCTGAGGGGAGAAGGGGTAGATGTCTGAGCAGAAAGGAGGAAGGGCCCGATGTGAGGAGGTAGAGGTCGATGGGGCGGGCCACCAACTGAGCAGAGAGCTCCAACCCAGGAGCAGGCCCGCACTCCCCCGGGTTGGGAAGGAGGCAGACATGTATATGGACAGAAGGGAAGGCAGTTTGGGAGATGGAGGGGTGAGAAGGCCTGAGAGACATGGGGGGCTTCGGTACAGCAGGCCCCAAAGGTATGCAGGAAGTGAGGTCCTCCCTCTTCCTCTGTCTCTCTGTCTCTGTCTTTCTCTCTCTCTCTCTCTCTCTCTCACACACACACACACATGTACACACAAGAAAGCTTGTAACTTTAGTATCCATTAATTAAGAAAATACATAATAACAAGGAGCTACCACAAATACACCTTGTATTTTTTCATCACCGCAGCAGCCACAGACGAGAAACTGGTGGAAGACAGAGGCTGAGACATTGTCTACTAAGCCCAGACCACCCGGCCCACCTTGGCCTCCTCAGGTCCGTGGCTCATGGGAGAGCCAGGCCCTTCACACACGCAGTCCCCCAGAGCTCTGCCCCGGCGTGGAGGCTCAGCGGATCTCGGAGGGATAGGAGAGGGGACTGCAAGGTAGTTTTGGCTTAGGACAGCTTACCGTGTGCGGGGGACCCTCAGGGCCGTGAGGACACCCTGGCCTGGAGGCTGGAGGCTGGGAAGGGAGCCAGGTGCATGGGAGGAGGTCCCAGCGGACACCCCTGCTTTCGGGATGGGCGGGATCACAACACCTCCCAGCGACTTGTGCATCTTCTCATCACTGCAGTGCAGGTATTGCCTGGAGATCTGCACCTGGGAGTGGAGGTTGGGGGAAGCTTCTGGATGCCCATGTCCCAGGGACCTCACACAGGGTGGTCCCTTTTGTCAGGAGCCACGTGGGGTGGCCGGCAGTGCCGGGAAGTGTGCTCTGGTTTCTCTTTGCAGCCACACAGCCCTAGAACTCCCCAGAAAGCTCAGGGTTTCCTTACCACTCCAAGAAAGAAGACTGGCCAGGGGACCCCCTCACTCCTACTTCCTTTTTGTTGTTTGTTTTTCTGTTCTTGTCATTTCAGGAAATCCTAGAACATCAGAGCTGAAAGGGGTCTTCAAAAATATATGGTCCAGTGTCTTCTTTTTACAGATGTGCAAACCAGTCCCAGAGAGGAAGGTGACCAGCCCGAGGTCACACAGCCAGTGAGAGGCAGAGTGGAAACCAGGGCCCAAGTCTCCCAAGTTTTAGCCCAGCCTTCTTGCCCCTCAGCCTATATGGGGAGGGTCAGAAACGTGAGGAATTCTGGAACATGCAGACCAGAGAAGTGTAGGACTGGTGGTCACACAGCCCTGGAGCAGTCAGCCGGAGCTCGCAGGCTGGCCATGAAGCTCTGGGAAGCTGCCGGGAAGATGAAATGAGGACCCTGAGCCCCATCCTTGAGGGATGGGAGCCCCTCGGACACCATCTGAGAAGCTCAGGGCTCCGGAACCCGGAATGGTAAAGAATGGAAAGACAGAAGGACCGAGAGGTAAAACTCAGAGCAGTGGAGCCACCTCACCTCCTGGGCTCCGGGTCTCAGCTCCTGGGGATCCTGGCTGCTCCCAGGCGGGTCCAGACCCTTCTCCTTGGCTTCTCCAGCCTCGGGGGTGGTGGGGATGCTCTGGATGGGAGGCATCGGCCTGGGCACCCTCAGCAGCCTCTGGGAGGTGGCCCGGGGGATGGTGCTCCTCAGAGGAACTCCTCTGGGGCCTCCCACAGGATCCAGAGAGACTGTGCGGGGTGAGGATGAGGAATCAGTTAGTCCCAGGAGCACGGGCTGGGGGCAGTTCAGATACTGGCAGTAGAGATGGAAGCCAGGCCAGGGACAGAAGGAGATCCACCCCTGTGCCACCCCCACCACCAGGCTGAGCAAGGAGACGGTCCTGAGGGCCTGCTCCCCCTCCTATACAATTTGGTAGAAAGGGCCAAATTCACCTAGTTAAAATTCAGAGGCAGGGATGCCTGGTGGCTCAGTCAGTTAAGTGTCTGACTCTTGATTTCAGCTCAGGTCACGATCTCATGGTTTGTGAGTTTGATCCTGCTCTGGGCTCTGTGCTGACAGTGAAGAGCCTGCTTGGGCTTCTCTCTCTCTCTCTCTCTCTCTGCCCCTCCCCAGCTTGCATGTGTTCTCCCTCCCTCTCCCTCTCTCTCAAAGTAAACAAATAAACTTTTTTTCCTTAAATAAAATAAAATTTGGAGGCAGGCTGGGCAGGAAGGGAAATGTACCAGTACTAGACTAGGAGTGAGGAGAGAGGAGTCCAGTCCTGGCTATAAGCTGTGTTGTGTGACCTTGGGCACGCCTCTGACTCCCCATTTGCTCTTCCATAAGATGCAAGTAGTTACCTCATGGGGTTGTCCAAACATTCAATGACATAACTTACATAAAATGCCAAGAAAGTACCTGCCACACAGTAGGTGCCCATAAATTTCTTCTGTTCCCCCTTCCTTTTCAGCCAATGCTGTGGAGGGTTAGCTGTTCTGATGCGGGGGGCACCCTGACCTAGTCTACAAGCAGACCGCTACACTTTCAGCCCTGCTATCAGTACCTCCTGTGCCCCGCAGACATCATCCCTGCACCTTGCCCCACCCCCTGCCATCCCTACAGTAAGGAGCTCAGGACTGTCTTTGCAAATTTTTTGGTGGTGGTGAAAACACCTGGCATTGAACTTTTGAGGGCCACCTTGTCCCAGCTCCTTCAAAGTGGCTGCATCAAAACAACCAAGTCAAAACAGCTTCTCTACTCCCCTGCCCAGCCTGGCTCTGCCCTGTCCTATCATCGGTTTGTGGGGGGGAAGGAGGTGAGGAGGGGTCACTACCCAGGTGGGGACGTCACCACCAGCATGCCTACCTGGGCAGTGGCGCAGAGAGGCCCACATAGCCCCAACCCAGAGTGGCGAGGGCAGCCCCAGCCCTGCTCAGGGGACTAGAGATCCCTGTCACACCACACCTGCCGAGGGACCTGATAAATCAAGATCACTTCCCGCCTGCACACTGCACAGCTCCCGTTCTTTTTCTCCTCCACCAGGACTTGGTGAAAAGAGAGGACACGCCTAGAAAAAGACTTCAGACCTCTCGGGGAGGGAGTCACTGGTCTGGCGATTCCAGAAGTGGTATGACTTGGAAATTACTCAATGAATTCATTTAAAGGCCCCCTCTGGAGAGGAGACTAGCAGGAGGCGAGGGAGGAAAAGGGGAGGTTAGCTGGGAGGCTGCGGCAGGGCCCACGCATTCCAGGGCGGACGGCTGACAGGCTCTCGGGTTCACCCTGAGCAACTTGAAGAGAACCCGGCTGCCAGCTGCACGCCATCTGATCCTCACAGCCAGGTAGCCTGGCATCCTGGCCTCAGGTTGGGTGGGTGGCAGGGGGGCAGGGCCCAGGGCTCACCTTGGGAAGACGATGCCAAGCCCTCCGAGAGCCTTCTTTTCTTGAGCTTGTCCTTGATCTGGGTGGTGTCCCGGGCCACACTGTTGGCCTCGGACTCCAGAGAAGGAAAGGGTGCCGGGGGTTTGGGCCCCAGAGCGAAGGCAGCAGTGTTCCCGGGGTGGCCATTCCTGGCCTGCCAGCCCTTCGGAGGGGCATCCAGCTTGAGGCTGTCGGGGTCTGCCTGTCCACACAAGAGCTGCAGTGGCTTCTCGAGCAGGACCCTCGGAGCTGGCTGGAGGGCAGCTGGGGGAGACAGAAGCAGGAGTGGCTTGGCACACAGAGCCCAAGGTGGCACCAGGCACCAGCAAACCCTTTGGTGCTGCTTCCTTGGAGCAGTCAGGACTTGCCCCATGACCCCAATCATTCAGTGTTACCATCACTCCTTGGCTCAGCTCATTCATTCAACAGTATCTGTGAAGACCTGTGTCATGAGCTACTTGAGGGAAGAAAAGGGGACTCGATATGCAGCCCTATCACTGCACAGATGTGAGGCCATAAATACTTAGGGTTGGCCCCCTGCCCAGGGACCACCGTCCAGCAATCTCCAGGCTCCCGACGAATGTACTCGATACACCTGACTCTACCAAATGCAGACTGAAAAGGGAAGTTGAGGTGACTCAGAACAGATCGTGTTTCCATGCAGATTCTGTCAATGACTCACTCAACAAGCACTCAGGGAGCGTCTAGTATTCGTCAAGCACCATCCAGGCAGTGGAGGCACAGAGGTGTCCGTTATCACTAAAGGACTTTCAATCTATTAGAGAAATAAGATTTGTCCCCAAATGGGTCCATTACAAGGTAAAATGTGGCGTGTGCCGTAACAGCGATATCAACAGAATGCTTTGTGTGTGTGGTAGTGTTCGAACTGAGCTTTAGAGCCTAGACCGTGGAAGGAACGGGGAAAACAAGCAGAGACCACTTTTTAGAATCTCTGCCACCCACAGTGCATTTTTTAGAGTGCCTTGACACAAGCCACGAGACCCACAGAAGAAGCCACGGATACTGGACAGCACCAGACCCAGCAAAGGCTGAAGTCGGTGCCAGCCACAGGCCTGCGAGGCGACTAGCCTGAAAGAGGGCGAGTAAGTGGAACAAATAAGTTCTCCATCTAGAACCCTGGAAATGGAGCCCTGCACAGAAGAGGGTCTGCAGCTGGAAGTTAGAGCAGAAAGTGGCCGGGAATCTGAATGGGCGCCCTGAAAACTTCACCACCCTGGCGTCTGCCCCTCTAGAGGCTCCTTCCTCCCCACCANAAAACCAAGGGGCATGTGCAGCAGGGACCGCAGAGACACAGGAGCTGGAGGACACAGCCAGACATCCAAACAGTGTCCTTCCTCTCTCCAGGAGGAGGCCCACGCTCTGCTCTCTGGTCACTGGTCCTCATCAGGCAGCTGCTGGTGGAAGTCTAGTTCTCTGCCCCAAGTCCCCAGAGATGCCACTCAGGGCACTGGAAGGCCCTTTGGAGTGACCAAGTCACAGGCCAAGTCCCCCAACCTTACCTTCTCCGTAAGTTGCAAGCCTGGAGTCACCACTTCTGCCCGGGAGTGCGCGGGGCCCGGCACTGGCCCCAGGGACGCTCCCACAGTACACGGCCACCGGGGCCAGAACCTTGGCTGGGGACAGAGCACGGGAAGAGCGTCACCTTAGAGTGCACTGAGCCCGGGACTGGGGAACAGACTGTCGGAGCACTCTGTCGCTCGGGGTCTCTGTGGCCCATCCCCCCAGTCCAGAGCCTGGCCCACAGATGGGGGCCCGCCACCCCATGCCCAGCCAGCGGCAGGATACCACAATCCCCAGCAAACCCCACCACCGCACTCTTCCCAGCCCTGGATCCTTCTCACTCACCTGTCTTCTCCCTCCAGCTTTGCTCCAGCCCCCACCCCCACCCGACCACTCCGCACCTTCTTAGCCTCCTTCATGGGCTCCCCTCCTCCACAGCCCGCCCTGCCTCTGGCCACGGCACATCTCACACTAGCTGCTCTCATGGGCCACTCCTCACTGCCATGCCTTTAACTGTCACCCTCATGCGGTAACCCCCTGACCCGTGGCTTTGGCCCTGACCTCTCCCCACAGTAGCAGAGCAGAACATCCAATTACCTGCTCAACAACCTTCTCCTGAGGGTCCTCCAGCACCTCATCAGGGTGTCCTGCACTGACCCCTCATCTTCTCCTAAACTTCCCCCGCTCAGCAAATTGATTTTATTAATCCATATCATGGATACTCATCAAACGCTGTCAGGGACTGTGTCGCCCAGGGAGGGAGCCTGAAGGCAGGTGGGGGAGACAATGAGTAACAAGGAGCGACAATGTGGGGCCAGGAGCCCAGAGGGAGGCATCCGGAGCTGAGAGGCAGGAAGCAGGAGGGGGAGCCTCAGCTGAGCACCCACTACTTTGAGACCTTGCCTCTCCTCTGTGCCCACACAGCAGCCGGGGCATGCCCCCATCTTACCCACCCCTCTCCTTGCCTCTCCCCTCCCAGCCTCGCTGCACCCAGGCACAGGGACCACTTCCTATTCATCTTTCAAGGACCTGCACTCAGGAGGCGCTTAAATGTCAACAAGCTAGTTAGTCCTACACCCCCGTGACTCCCCCTTCCAAGCACACCGCAGGACCATCCACGGGGCCCTAACCCACCATCTGGAGAAGCCCTCACTAAGGTGCAACCCAGCACTCCCACCCCTAGGGTAGAAGGTCCTAGACCAGGAGACAGGCATCTGTTCCCTTCCCGATTCTGTCTGCTGTGTGACCTTGAGGAAATAAGTTAGCCTCTCTGAGTCTTAGTTCCCAGACTGGTAAGAGAAAGGAGTTGGACAAGACTATGGGTTTATACGGTTACATCTTCATTCTATTTCTAGATTTCTAGGTTTTTCGTAAGTTTTCAGTACTTCCCACTTCCCTACAAGAATCTAATGTCTGACAGGATCTGAAGGTGGCACTAAAATATGCATTTGCTCTCACATTAATATAGCAAAGCCCCAGGGTGCTGTTCTGCCCCTAGGTCATGACCTATTTCCTGAACTCTTCTGACATTCTGGGGTCCTCCACATTCCTCCCAAGTCATCACAAGGCCCCTGTTCCACCCCCCAGCCCCCAGGGAAAAGCAGCTCTCCACCTCACCAGCATCCCGTCCATCCATGGTAGGACCTGAGGATCCCCTCACCCTCACACAGTGGGCCTGGAACCCTATCTCCTGACACTGAGTGGCCACACTGTTCCATTATCCTGCCCTGTCAGCAGAGGGGACAGAGACACCCAGCCTTCCCTGAGGCCCCACCGCATGTCCTCTGACCATCCTGCGCTCCATCCACAAACCAGGTCAGCTCGTCAGCCAGCCCACCAGCACAGAGTGGGGGCAAAGCTCAGACAAGTTTCTAGAACTCTCTGAGCCTTTCCCCAGGCTAGGGAGGCCCCAGGCAAGAAACTGAGCATGGAGGGCCAGCGTAGCCGGCAGAGAGCCTGGGCCAGGGCAGGAAGGCACGGCCACCTGCCCGGCTACACCTCCCAGGCAGAGTGCAGCCCCTCACCTGGGGGGACAGCATCACGGGTGCCCATGCCCCGATCGGTGAAGGTGCCTGGGAGACTGTCCAGAGGCAGCCGCTACTTCCTAGGCTGTGAGCGCAGTCCTTGGGGGTCCAGAAGTCCACAGCTTGTAATATCCAGAGACCTAGGGTAGGGAGCGGCTGAGCAAAGTCAGTACAAATAACAAACATTTTCACAAACATTTTTTAAAATGTTTATTTATGTTGAGAGAGAGAGGGAGAGAGAGAATTCCAAGGAGGCTGCATGGTGCCAGCACAGAGCCTGATGTGGGGCTCAGTCTCACAAACTGTGAAATCCTGACCTGAGCCGAAGTCAAGAGTCCCACACTTAATCCACTGAGCCGCCCAGGTGCCCCCAAATAAGAAATTTGCAGGAAGAAAATTAAATCACTTTGCAGGAAGCCCATGAGGAACTGAAATGCTCTTATACTGAAGAAATCTGCTGCTGGACCAAAGGACACCTCTTGTCTGGCATTCTGACTCTCTCAGACGTTCATAACATTCCAAGTTCCATGACTGTGAGCAAAGTTGATTATGAAGAGTGTCACCAAAACCCACGAACCTGGATTCGCTTGTGGCTTTGACAGGGATACCTGAGGGTCTCCGGGGAAGGCGGAATTTATCAACGCGGAGTCTGACGCTTTCTTTCTCCATTAGTTTTTATTTTCTTCAAAACTCCTTCTCTCCGGTCTCCGCCAGCCGGGCTAGAAGCTCATGACAAATGTCGAGCTTTACATCCCTGCTTATCCCTCAGATAGCTGGTGGGGTCTCCCCAAAAATCGGCCCTCTAGTGTTCTCTCAGGATGTGCCAGTCTCCATCTGCATGAAGTTCTTGGCCCTCATTCTCACCTCACTGACCAAGCCAAACTTCTGTCAGACTCGTTTCACTGTCCTGTGGCCAACTGCTTGACCACTTCAGGCCTCTTCTCAATCTCCCTCAAACTCTGGGTGAGTCGTACACTCTTGCTCTTGACCTAACTTCATTCTCTTCCCAGGAGACAAGGGTCTCACCACAGACTCTGCCACTTCACACAAGTTTACAGTCTTTGCTGAGCAAAAGGTGACCAACAGGCAGGAAGGTAGATGGCCAGGGCTGATCAGTGATAAAATCAGGGGTAAAGGCCACGTGTCCCCATCTCCACTCTGGAGTAGCTCCCTCGAGATACCATCTGGGGACAGGGCAAGAGGCAGTGCCAGCTTCCTTTTGCTGAGCAGCAAATCCCAACTCAGGAAGTGAGAAAACCAGCCTTCCCTCTGGAAGCCAGCCTGCCACCGGCCCCGCCCAGGCCCCAGGGACACAGCAGCTCCTAGGAACGCTTCTGGCCCAAACAGAGGTGCCAGCCCAGCCTCTCCTGGTCTCCCTGCTTATGTCCTCGAGCTCTGAGGAGGAATGTCCTCGCAACTCCCTGTCTGCTGACTGCTAAGATAAGCCTTTGGCCACAAGGATGTGGCACGTAGCTGGGAACGTCCGTGAGATGCAACACTTCTGAGCACGTGGTGGACATCAGTCTCCATGCCCCGCCTCTCTCCCCAGCCAGCTGGCAAAAAGACACACTCAAGAGATTGGCAGCAAAGCCCGGCAGGAATGTTCCAGACGGGGACAGACCATCCACAACCGAATTAGAGCAAATAAGCTAGAGCCCGGGTGCTGGGGACAGTGCAAGCCGCAGGCCCCACAGACTCCTGCTGCCATATCTCACCACACCAGAGGTGAATTTATGCAGAAAAGTGGTTTTTAGCTGCAACCCTTGTTCTTGACCTTAGCTGCAAATCAGAATTGCCTGGGAACTGATAAAATGACAGATTCCTCCGGCTCCTGCTGAATTAGTTTTCTAGGGAGCAGCCCTCAGGGATCTGACTGGTATCTTTTTCTTAACTCCTGAGTGATTTTAAGGTTGAAACAGGATTGAGAACCACTGGGCTACAGTTCAGATTCACTTTCTTTTTTTTTTTTTTTTTTAAGGTTATTGATTTTGAGAGAGAGAGGAGAGCACATGCAAGCAGGGGAAGGGCAGAGAGAGACAGAGAGAGAGAATCTCAAGCAGCCTCCTCACTGTCAATGCAGAGCCTGATGTGAGGCTCGAACATGAACTGTGAGATCATGACCTGAACTGAAATCAAGAGTCAGAAGCTCAACCGACTGAGCCACCCTGGTGCCCCCAGATTCACACTGTCTGATGGGATCTCAGCCCTGTTTCTCACCTTACACTGTCAAAGTGATTATTGCTGCCTCAGTTTCCCCAAAGGGATCACTCACTAAGAGGCTAAAGATTTGGAGCTGCCTGAGAGTACAGACGAGAAAATTTCAGGGGCCACCTCTACTGCTAAGGACCTTCTGATCAAGACAGTCCCCTCCAGGGGCGCCTGGGTGGCTCAGTCGGTTCAGCGTCCGACTTCGGCTCAGGTCATGATCTCANGACAGTCCCCTCCCCACTTGCCACCACCTCCTCAGCAGGCAGAATGGCCACTGGCCAAGACAGCCGACACTACTCCGTGCCCTGGGGGACACCGGCAGTCCAGAAAGGAAACCTGTATCCACGTCACCCCTGCAGGCAGACTCCCCCTCAGGCCTGCCCCTGCCTGTGTCTACACGTGGGACCTCTTAGGCCCTCAGGGTCTATATGAGGATCTCCTGCCCAGGGGGAGGTGGCCACAGCTGCCTCTGGACAAAGAGCCATGTCTTATGTCTTATGTGAGGACCATGGGTGGCCCCTCTCCAGGAAAATCATGTAGACCCATGACCTGGTGGGAACTTGAAAATCCACGCGCAAACTATAAAACCCAAGATCAGAAACTCCAGCTTAATGTACACAAAGCCTTTGGGTGTAGCATGGACCGTACTTGGCACCTGACCAAGACACAATTCACTGAGCCCACATTTGCACCTGGCACTGCTCTGTTCTGGGCACCGAGAATGACTATTCCTTATTGGAACAGCCAACCCCTGACCTAAAGGGCTAATAGCCAGTGGGCTCTGGGGACCAGGATTCTGTCCTCACTCCCTGAGGCTCTGGATTGCCCAAGATGGCTGACTCCTCCACCCTCAGCCTCAGTTTCCCAGCTCAGGGAATGGAGTGGCCCAAGGTAACTGACCGTTGTCCGCTCTTTCCACTAAAGCTATGGCTATAGAGGTTCCATGGTGACTGGCACCACAGGAATGAAGAAAGGTGGCAGAAGGGACTCGGGTTTCAAGTGGAGAGGAAACAAAGTAAGGGCTGGCCCAGTAAAGAATGTCAGCCCCAGGGACAAAGTCCCAGTCACCCCTGTGCTCTGCACAGCCCACAGGAGCCAATGCCCCATTCCACGTCCGCTTGGCTCCCAAGGGAGCTGGGGGTCCCCAGAAGGACAGCACTTACTTAGGAGGGCAAAGGAGAGGCTCTGAGGAGGCGTCAGAGCAGGGAGGCTGGGGAGGGGAGGGACCCCCGATCTTGAGGTGCAACCCCACCGATCCACGCTCCCAGGGGCTGCCGCACGTGCAGCTTCCTCTGTGTGGCCATGACACTACCCACTCCTCCTTTTAGAGACCTCTGAGAGACATGGGTTCCCATAAGTCAGAGTTCTCCCCTCCTCAGACGTGCTGGGTGGGAACAGTGGTGGTGTATGTCAAGGTGGGGAGAGAAGGGGGGTAGGGGAGAGACGGCAGAGCGAACAAACCTAGGTTTTGAACCCCAAAATGTTCCCCACTGAAACATTTTCTCTCTGCAGAGGAGCCTCAGACAGGCACCCCGTCCAGCACCCCCCCCGACCCTAGTATGCCCCTGAACACCCAGTTTGGGACACCTAGATCTTTGGCTTTGAGGGAACACACAGCCGGGTTGGAACCCCGCCCTCGCCCTTCTCATACTAACTTGGAAAAGTTCCTTAGTTCCTCTGAGCTTTGGTTTCTTCATCTGAAAAACTGTCCTACCCAAAACTGTCAGGATTAAGTGAAGTCATGTGCAAAAGTAAATCAGCACCATTGCTGGTAGATAGTCAGCAACATCAGGTGTGAACTCTTGCTTCCCCTTCCCCCACCCACAAGCCGTCTTTAAAGTTATGATGGGGCCGTGGGTGGCTGTCGGTTCAGCGTCCGACTTCAGCTCAGGTCATGATCTCATGATTCATGAATTCGAGCCCCACAACAGGCTCTGTGCTGACAGCTCGGAGCCTGGAGGCTGCTTCAGATTCTGTGTCTCCCTCTCTCTCTGCCCCTCCCCTGTTCATGCTCTGTCTCTCTCAAAAAAAATAAACATTAAAAAACTTTTTTTAATAAAATTATGATGGGCCAGGCCTCTGTCCCTACAAGACAGACCCAGGTGACACGTGTGCCCCTCAGGTGGAGGAGACACATGTGACTGTAGAGGCAGCGTTCCCACCAGCCCCGCCAGGCCCTCCTGAGTTCTCCCAGGGGATGCTGTGCTGTGAAGCCGCACCCACCTCGATGCCAGGGGTGGGTCCTGGGCAGAGATGGGCACCCGGGAGACCAGCTGTCTGACTAGGCTCCTGGAGACCCTCTCCAGGAAGCAGCATCCTNCGAAGCACAGAGGAAGGGACCGTGAGTGTGGGATTTGGAGAGAGGGCCCGAGGCCCAGAAGGCAGATGAGGGCCGATGTGGGGACCCCTGCGGCGCTCTGTCAGAGTCGGGGTTTGCTCTGCAAAGGGAACTCTGAAGACTTTTTGAGAAGCGGAATGACAATACCCGATTCCTGGGGTCCCAGGAGCCACCTGCACCGAAACCCGGAGACCGATGCTGGCACCCACCAGACACGCTGGGAGGGGCACCCAAGGGCCCCCACTTAGGCTCCTGCCTCCAGATGAGACAGGCACATGGGCCAGCAGGAAGGCAGTTCACAGATGACGTGCCCCCCACCCGCCATAAGTGCCCTCTTCCTGGGCCCCTTGCTCAGCTCTGAAGCTACACCCACTGGCTGCAGATGCCGCCTCCCTTCCCTGCCGTAATGGGATCAGGTGTTGGGGGGAGGTCAGCACTCCAGCACCCCTCGGTCTCCGGACAGCAGCAGGTGCATCAGCCGGCAGGCCCAGAGGAATGTAAAGAAATGCAGACAAAGTGCTGCACACAGCACCTGGCACATAGTAGGAGCTCCATAACCGTAGGCAGCAGGCACGAATCAAAAAATCAAAATGACAGCACAAGTTCAAGGACAGTCTTACTGAGAAGAAACAAGGGAAGGAGGCTGGCCTTTCTTAGCTCCATGTTGTTAGGCGCCAGGCGCTGGGCTGGGGGCTGCCCAATGTCATGCCATTTAACTTTTGAAATAGAGCAACAAGGCAGACGGCATTGTCCTTGCTTTACACATAAGAAAACTGAGGCTCAGAGAGCTTAGGTAGTTGGGTTGAGGTAAGTGAAGGCCTCAGGGCCGATGCTCTCTGCTCAGAGACAGAAGAACGTGGTACTTCACAGCATGCACTCGGGAGTCACAGCCCTGCGTTAAAGTCCATCCCCTGCTAGCTGCAGGACTTTACACAACGCATTCCTAAACCCGTCCGAGCTTCCGCTTCACTGCGAAAGGGAAATAGCAATGCCTGTCTCACAAGGTTACTGAGAGTATTCAATGAAATATGGAAAGCATTTCATACTGTCCAGCCCCTAAGCAAGCATTCAACGCACAGTGGCTATTGACATTATTGTTTAATAACTATTCTAGTGTGTGTGTGTGTGTGTGTGTGTGTGTGTGTGTGTGTGTGTGTGTTATGATGTACAAGGGGAGGGAAGATGTCCTGTCTGGAAGTTTCTGGGGCACGAAGCTACAGTGGCCTGCCTGAGGCTGAGAGGCAAAATGGAGGTGCCACCTGGTAGATGTCTTTCATCCGTAAGTTTTCTGTGGACAGGCTGGGGCAGAAGAGCAGCTCAAGTATCACCTTGCTGGGGAATGCTCCAAGAGATTCCTTCTCACCAGAACAGACAGAGTCTGTTACAGAGGCAGTTAGTGCCCGCGTCTTAATGACTTTCTGGGACAGTATGGTCTCATGGTCAAGAGAATTTCTCAGCCGTTTTTATTCCCAATGCCGCCAAGGAATGTCGCCTTCCATTTGCAACACAGTTCACTGTGTGTGTTGGGGGTGAGGGGATACAATGAGTGGAAGGGGAGAGCAACATTTATATCTAGGGATGTGACTTTCAAAACAGCCCCCACCTCCCTGGAATTCTGATACGAATCATTGGTCTAGCAGACATGGGAAAACCTCTGGGTGAGAAAAAGTTTTATTTAAGCTATGTGTGGAAGACAATAGGTTGGTGACAAGCAGAGCTGCCCTGTGTGGTTGTTCAGGTTGGGCACTGCACAAGGCATCATAATTAAGGAGACGGCATTTACACTGCAGTCACTACAAATCTGCACATTTATTGCCCTTCTCTGATGAACAGAAGTAAAGTGTCTTGATGAAGAGATGTCTTTTTCTAATGCACACAAAGGCACTTATGAGCAAGTGGTGGACCTGGTGAGAAGGGTGTGTAATGTATCCATAAATTTACAAAATTCAAAATCTTCTGAGCCTGCCCCACTTTTGTGTATCATTGTGATGCAAATATAAATTACAGATCAGAACACGTGTTAGTAATTCAATGAAGCTTCACATTGTGCGGACAAGAGGTACCTTTGTCTATCTGCTTCTGTCGCTGAATTGTGAGCTGTAAGTGACCTCAAAGGTCAGCTGGTCTCTTGGCTGGTAAACAAGGGGTTAATGTGGGGCCTGGCTGTATGACACACCCACCAGGGGCTGGAGCCTACCACTGGGCCATATCCCTGGAAGCATCACACTGGCCACCCACTGACAAGGTCCACAGCATCCTCCTCCACCCTCCCACCAAAGCATCCCCAAAACGGTCGGTGTAGTGCCTCAGACTGCAGTGCCTGGTTGAGGCCAGGACAAGGGGTTCCTGAGGAGAACTGTGTTTCCTGGTGGGGCTGGGGGCCGCTGTGTCAATCCTGCCCAAAATCACACAGCTGAGATTCGGAACCTTCTGCCCACCCACCCTGACATTTCCACCATCAAGGTGCGAGTCATCCAAGAGCCTGATCCTGGTGCTGGAGCCCTATGCAAAGTGGCCTGGTCCACCCCCGGGAAGGCTCTCTGCAAGGTTTCCTGGCTCAGGGGCCCCACCCAGTACTGGAGCTCCAGTCATCAAACTGCAGCCTGTGAGCACTTACAGGTACAAGAGGCCCAGAAAGGGCTGAGAAGAAAGAAACACCTCCTCCAATCAGCATCTCATCTTGGCAAACTTGTGTTGGCCGTGCCTAGAGTCTAAATGCCTGTCACATTCCAGGAAGTGCCTCTTTTTTTTTTTTTTTTTTAATTTTTTTTTTTTTTTTAGGAGAGANCCCAGGCGCCCCTCACATTCCAGGAAGTGGCTCTTGACAAAGGTCTCCTTATAAGAAGCTCAGCAGGCTTCAGACCACTAGCTCTGTCCTTTCCCAACGGCCCCGGCCCCGGGAGAAAGCCAACTCAGCCTGACCAAGAGCTCGAACTTTACATAGGCCTCTCTGGGACGTGTGCCAGGTTTTACCTGGGAAACTGAAATGGCTTCTGTGGAGGGCCATGTTCTTCTGTCCTTATTTTACTGGAGGGAAAGACAAGGCCCAAGAAGGGGTCCCAGTTGGGCCAAACACCAGAGGTTTGGAAGCACAGACATGGTGGAAATCTCAGACCTCCAGACAGCTGCCTTGGAGCCCGGTCTAGGGTCCAGGGACAGACGGGCCTGGAGCACAGGGAGAAAAATGGAGGTCGGGAATCTGATCACAACCAGGAGCCTGAGCAATGGGACCAGGGGAAAGGGGCCTCTCCCAAAGAGAGGAAGGCAGGGAGAAAAAACAGGCAAGGCAGGTCCCAATTCCTGCTGATCAGGGAAATGCAAGTTAGTCAAAATGCATCCGCCAGTCGGCCAAGATCATCAACACAACTCTGAATGACACCAAGTATTGGTGAGACCCAGAGAGGCCGGGGCTCCAACGCACAGTGGGTGAGGGGGACATGGGCGTGGCCACAAGGGGTGTGGGGGAAGCGGCCTGGTTTAGCTACTAAAGATGTGCAAGCCCAATGCCCAGCAAAAGAGCTCCTCGGCACCTCGCCTAGAGAAAACCTCGCATGTGTGAGCCAGGAAAGAAGTATGAGAACATTCATAGCAGCTCTGACTTGTCCATGGCCCAAATGTGGAAATAATCCCAATGCCCAAAAGGAAACTAGAGAAAAAAGTGATGGGTATTCATGCCATGGAATATTCCATGGCAATGAAAACGAACAAACTACTGCTCCCCTCAATGCCCTGGGTGGCTCCACGGTGTCATGTTTAGTGAGAAAAGCCAGGCATGGAAGATTCCATAGGGTGCCATTCTGTTTCTATGGAGTTCAAAGGAAGACCAAATGAAACACCTTAGACATGCACACAAAGATGGCAAAACTCTATAGAAAAGCCAGAGGAGTGAGGAGTGTAGTTAACCCTAGGGGAAGGGAGGCAGCTTCCTAACGAAGGGGCCTGTGGGGGAAGCTTCTGGAGGCTGCCCAGTGGGCATCTATTTCTTGACCTGGGCAGTAGTGGCTACACATTCACAAATTGTACTTTAAAAAAATATTTTTTTTTGAGAGAGAGAGAGAGAGAGAGAGGGTGAGCATGAGTAGGGGAGGAGCAGAGAGAGACAGAGAGACAGAGAGAGGGAGAGAGAGAGAATACTAAGCAGGCTCCAAACTCAGCACAAACCCCAATGTGAGGCTCAATCCCATGACCATGAGATCATGACCTGAGTCGTAATCAAGTGTTGGACACTCAAATGACTGAGCCACCCAAACGCCCCTATAATTCTACCTTAAACAGTTCATGAGTTTTATACATTTTTCGGTTGACAAGTGGTTGAGTATAAAACAAGTAATAAACTTTCAAGCATCCATGCTGGTGAACAAAGTTAGGCACCTGTGAGGTGGCCCTGGGGACAACAGGCGACCTTGAGAGACATCTTTTTTCTTTTTTAATTTTACAGAGAGAGAGCACAAGCAAGGGAGAGGGGCAGAGGAAGAGAGAGAATCCCAAGCAGGCTCCACACTCAGTGTGGAGCCCAAGGAGAGCTGTGTCCCACAACCCTGGGATCATGACCTGAGCCAAAATCAAGAGTCCGATGCTTAACCAAGTGAGCCACCCAGGTGCCCCAAGCCTCTGATTCTTGATTTTGGGTCAGGTCATGATCTCAGGGTTCACGAGATCAAGCCCGGCACTGTCAGTGCAGAGCCTGCGTGGGATTCTCTCTCTCTCTCAGAATAAATAAACTTTAAAAAACAAAAAAGATCAGCCCAGTTACAGCCCTACACACCCTCCCTGGTGGGGCTGGGTGCCCCCGTGCTCTGGGACCCCCTTAGCAATGCACCTACAGAGCACAGGCCGTACAGTCCCTTCTAGTGCTCTTCGAGGTCCCCAGCTGGTGTGGGCCTCTGTCCTGGAGAGGTGGCCTCTAACACAGAGCCTTCCTTCCCCCTCTGGCAGCATCACTCTCAGCACCCCCGGGAGTAGGCTTACCCCCAAATGGGAGCTCTTCCAGGAGCCATGGCCGGCAGGAAAGGGCAGCCCCGTTTCTTGGCTCATAGGCTCAGAGAGCAGCAGGCTCCAGAGAGGAAGGGACCGCCCCCACAGCCCCACAGCCTCTGTCCACCAGTGCCCTTTGTCCTGGCTCCAGGTCAGGTCCTCAACACCCCTCCAAGCACTCCAGGCAGGCTGGCCCGCCCCCACCCCCCTCCCCCGNGGGGCCCCAAGGGGGCAAGGATGAGGCGGCCCCACGCCTGGCCAGCCCCAGGCCGGAGGACAGGCCCCTGGCCCTGCTGCTGGTGCGCTGCTGCCGGCCTCTGCCACGCTCTCCTCGAATAAACAAGGCTGCATAGCAACCGCTGCTCTGAAGGAGCCCACAGCTCCTGCAAGAGGGAGAGAGGGAGCCAGGGGACATTTCCCCTTGGCCTCATTCCCCCTGGGGCCCAGCCGGGCACTGGGCCCTCCCAAATGCCAGCCTGTCCTGTGGGGCTGCCGTGGGGGGGAGTGGGGCGGGGGGAGAGCAAGGCCCTGCCGTGTAGTGACCGCAGCAGGGGAATGCCTGGCAGCTTGGGGCCGGGAGGCGCTGGCTGGTTTTGCTGCAGCGGCCCGTGGGCCCCATTCTGGTTTAGCTCGCAAGCTGTTCTTGGGCGCAGAAGGGCAGGTGGTGTGAGCATCCAGGCCTTGGCAAGAGGCAGAGCTGGCTTTGAATCCCTGATCCTGCCTCTTCTGGCTGTGAGACCTCTGGCCAGCCCTGAACCTCCCTCAGCTTCTGTTTCCTCATCTGTAAAATGGGGGTAACAACATTGACTTGACAGGGTAGCTGCACGAATTACACAGCTTGCGTAACAGGCTGCGCTTATGTCCAGCCCATCAGAAGTCCCCCACCTGAGTTAGCGCCTTTCTTCAGAAACACACGCACACCAGCAAGCCCGTGGCCTCCTCTCCAGCCAGATTCCGCTGCCCCGGCTTTTGGAAAATGTGAACCTGAGTAGCCCATGTGTGCTTCTGCACTGGGCCCTTGCCCTTGGACGGAAACACCAGGCTCCCATTGCCCTACCTCGAATGAGACTTGCTCCCACCCCTCACCCTACCGGCTTCTAACCCTCACTATCCAAGGGGCGCGGGGTGAGGGGAGAGGGAGCCAGAGGCCTCACTGACTTCATGCAGCCTGGCAAAGAGCAACTCACCCAAGACACTGCGAAGTTTTCTAGGCAGATCTCCAATGGTCTTTACAGGAAAACAGGCAGGTGCACAGAAACAGAGCAGGAAGGGCTGGCGGGAGGCTGTTTGCACGTCCAGAGGCCCGGCCCACTGAATCACACGTGCCCAGGGCCTACTGATGGAACCCTCTCCCGGACTTTCCAGCACTTTCCTGGGTTCTTTCCCCTTCTCTGAGACACCAGTGAGGGCAGACCCATGGGGCCTCTCCTGAGGCCCTGGAAGGAGCAGCTTTCATTAGCCACGTTCCACGAAGGGCCCATGAGGGCCAGCCTGTAAGCGCAGAGGAGAGTCCCCAGGGCAGGCCCACTGGGTTCCATGGGGAGGCTGCTCCCCTCCACGGCCCCTCGGGGGGCAAGCTGGCACGGTGAGCTGAGCTCCGAGCTCCCTTTAGCAGAGGCCCCAGGAAGGAGGCTCTTCCTCCAAACCAGGACCAGCGGCAGGAGGGGCTCCCAGGCGCTTTGCACTGGATTCCCCCTTCACGGTACGTGTGAAGAAACCCGAGTTTACAGATGGGGAAACTGAGGCCCAGCAAGGTAAGCCCTGGCCCAAGTTTCATAGAGTGAACCATCAGTGGCAATGCCAGACAGGGCGGGGGGGGGACAGGCTGGCCCCCATGTCCCCGAGCTCTGCTGGGAGGGGGCGTGTGGGCGCCTCCCCACAAACCCATCCTCACATCACGGCCTGAGAGTCAGACCCTCCAAAATACAGATCCGATGGTCACTCCCCAGCTGGACACCGCTCGCGGCTCCCAGAGTCCTTGGGGCAAGGCCACACCTGGCACCGCATCTAACGAGCTCCTCCAACCTGGCCCCCGTCCTGTCTTCCTTCCGCCGCGTCTCTTCCTGTGCCTCTTGCTCTCTACCCTGACCCCGCTGGACTGTCCAGCATAAAGTATCTCCTGAGGACTGTTTCACACCCCCCTCTCTGCCAGACGCTGGAAATAGGGGAGACTACAGTTTGCCCTTAGGAGCTGAGTCACAGAGAGAGACCCCCACTGGATTCCTACATTACCTACGCTACAGGAGGCACATTTGGCTCAGCCCTGGAGGCAGCCTGGATCTGATCCCAGCCACCGCATCACTTGGGAAAAGGAGCAAGCTCTCGGAGCCCCAGCTTCCCCACGTGCCAAGCAGGGAGGAGCACAGCTCTGCCCTCCTGGTGTGTCTGACTCTCAGAAAGCACTCGGGCTCTGGCTGGCAGGGAGCAGGCACTCAGTGAGTCACACACTCACCGTCACTATGACCACGTGATGGGAGTGAGTCTGGGGGTGTGGTGAGGTGTGGCGTTAACCTGAAGCCTGAAGGGTAAGGAGCTGGCCAGGCGCCAGCAGGGGCGGGAGCTGCTGGAGCTGCTGAACCCCAAGCCCAGGGCCCTAGGAGCCGGCAGAGTTGCCCCGATGGGCGAGGGGAGGCATGGTGGCAGGCCGTCTTCTAGAAGCTCTCTGGTCACTTGTTGGAAGAGATCCCAGAAGAAAGCGGCTTGAATACCCTGCCCCAGCAATTTGGCTTGATGTCTTTAATCATCCTAAATCAATACTTTCAGATCTAATTTTGTGTTCTTTTTTAATGAAGCCTCCAAATTGTTCAAGCGCCAAGCCCCGCCCTCCTGATGGAAGGGTGTCCAGGCACGGGCAGAGGAATTCCAGGGGTGGGAGCCTGCGGGGCCCAGGGGAAAGGGGTGAGGGAGGAGACACCAGATCTCAACGTCAGCTAAGCCACCTGAAAGACCCCAAACACACTCTGTCAGTCCTCTGGGTTCTGCTTAATAGCTCCCCCTGCATAGCACACATGCCCACACACACGCCCACACATGTGCACACACACACACGTGTATACACACACATGCATGGACACACACATACGTGTGTGCATACACACCCACACACAAACACACGTGCATATACACATACACACCTATCCACACACCCACACACATGTATATATACACATGTGCACACGGGCACACACACACACACACACACACACACACACACGGAGCATTCTGTGGGAAGTTTGGAGTTAGGCTTCCACCGCCAAGCAACTACCAGAAGCCAAGAGCAAGGCCTAGAACATCCTTCCCTAGCATCTTCAGACGGGCCTAGCCCTGCCAACAGCTTGATTTTGGACTTCTGGGCTCCAGTAGGATGAGCCAATAAATTACCATCATTCTCGGCCACTCAGTGTGGGGGACTTTTTACAACAGGCCCAGGAAACTGCTAGAGAGCTCCAGCACCCTCCCTGGGGGAAGCTTCCCCTCCTGCCAGCAAGTCTGAGTGCAGGAAATCTTCCCCCCAACCTCCCCAGGCTCCTCTCTCCCCCTTCACTCTGCTCTGTGCCCACCTCCAGGCCCCATGCCTTCTGGCTCCCTTGGGTGTGGCCAGTGGAAGACAGAGGAGGAGGCCAGGGTCCTATCCCCTCGCAGTCGTGCTGGGCTGGCTGTGGCCCTCACCAGAAGGTCACGGCTCCTGACAGGCAGCCCGCTAGTTTCCGCGGTCCTATAATGGCTCCCTTCAAGCCCAGGGGTGGTCCAGGTGCCCAGTGTGACCAGTCAGTCCCAGGGCTTCCTGCTGTTTCTCGGCATCCTGCCCACACCTGCGTGAAGCCCTCTGATCACCCAATTTGAGAAGGCTGTTCCCTGTCGTTCCCTATGTTCCCTGTCATCTCATTGACTCTCCGAAGAGCTGATATCCCCCACCCATACAGATGGGAGAATCCCCAAACACAAGGGCCATGAGTGATTGTCTCTCCACACTTGACACGGGGCACGAGGCTTGGCCCGCCCCAGAAGGCACTGGATAAATATCTGAAATGAGTTAATTAAATGGTCTGACAGACTGCAGATTCACAAGCCGGGAGAAGGGCTTTTGACGGAGCAGATAAGCAGTCCCCTCCACAGCGACAGAGGACAGCCCTCGTCTACCCAGCTACCAGCTCAAGATCTCAAAACTCGATACACTAAAACTTTCAACACATGATTTGGTGAACGGATGATGACATTTTGACCCTATTGCCTCAATGAAAATGTCACTGAAGGTCCTGTTGGCCCTTAACAAATGAAATTGCTTCTATTGCCAGCAATGTAAAAGACCAGATACTCTGAACACACTTCCCACTGCAAAATATCTGGACGTCTGGTTAAATATGCAAATAGGGGCACCTGGATGGCTCAGTCAGTTGAGTGTCCGACTTCGGCTCAGGTCATGATCTCGTGGTCTGTGGGTTCGAGTCCTGCGTCGGGCTCTGTGTTGGCAGCTCAGAGCCTGGAGCCTATTTTAGATTCTGTGTCTCCCTCTCTCTCTGCCCCTCCCCAGCTTGTGCTCTTTCTCTGTCTCAAAAATAAATAAACGTTAAAAAAATTTTGTTTAAATAAATATGCAAATAAACATCTAAATACATAACTGAGAAAAAGCCTCCCTCAAACCTCCTCCCACCCCTACCCCTACACATACTGCCCCTGGCAGAGTCCCACGCCCCTGTGAGGAGCCCTCCCTGGCCCCCCAGGATCTGCCCTGCTTCTCCAGCCCCTGCACGGTACTGTCGCAACTCCACTCAGCACACAGCTGCGATTGTCCACCCACCCCTGCTCCCAGCCAGCTGCACGTGCACCCTAGGCCGTGAGCTCCCTAGCCCCTAGCCCCAGTGAGTGAGCAGGAGACCCTCAGTCATGTGACGGAAGTGATATGAACCCTGGCGATGTGGAAGACGGGACAGTTAGTGGCATGGAACTCCCTTTCCCTGCAACATTCACTGCTTTTCCCCAGAGCAGACGTTGGGAACATTCTCTCCAGGCTACAGACCAGATTTTGAGCACCATACAATGTATGGAAGAGGGGAAGGGGACTCTGGGGCGACCCCTTGGACGGTACTGCCCCATCAAAAACCAGCACTGGGGCGCCTGGGTGGCTCAGCTGGTTGCATCAACCTTGGCTCAGGTCATGATCTCTCGAGCCCCACATCAGTCTCTGTGCTGACAGCTCAGAGCCTGGAGCCTGCTTCAGTTTCTGTCTCTCTCTCTGTCTCTCTCTGCCCCTCCCCTGCTTGTACTTTGTCTCTCTCTCAGAAACAAATAAACATTAAAAATTTTTTTTAAGAAAACAGCACCATCCTAGCCACAAAGAGAAGTTAGCTCACAGGAAGCAGGTGGGGCAAGGCCCTCCTGGTGGAGACCCTGTTGGGGTGGAGCCCAGGCTGAGCCTTGTGTCCACACCTCTCAGGATAAAGCAAGTCCTGATGATTAGCACGTGACTGGACCAAGGATTCCAGACAAGGAGACAAGGGGCTTGGTCCCAGCCCTGACCCTGTCATCAACTTTACTGTGTGACTTCTGGCAAGTCCCCATCCTCCGTGAGCTTATTTCATTGTGAAACAAGGGGATCAGGCACTAGATGATGTCCAGGCCATCGTGGAGGCTGGAGGCCAGAGGCCCTGTATCCTCAGGCACTCAGATGCCCTGTATCCTGGGTCCCACCCCAGGCTGAGGAGAAAGGCTCAAGTTCTCCCTCCCTTCCACATACCACACACTTCCACATGGAGAAGTAGAACAACGGCGGCAAGCTGGCCCTTTTCTAGACTGACACTTGGGCTGACTCATCCTCCCAGAATATCACTCGTGTTTCTTCTTACCCCAGCCTGCCCCTCAGAGCCCAACCAATGAGAGCCTGGGAGATGGTGACTTCAGTGCAGGCTGGGTGCAGGTGCTCAGACACTGCCAAGGGCACAGAACAGGTCCCACTCGACTGGCATCCCACTGTGGCCTGTCTCATTCCCTGGGAAGTTCCTGGGACACTCCAATATAATATAGGCAACCTAAGCCACAGGGTCAAAGAGAGGACCAAGCCAAACCCTTCATATTACAGATGAGGGAAACTGAGAACCAGAGGGTGTCAAAGGAAATCAGTTATAGTAACAGGGCATGGACTGAAGCTTTCTGATTATGCTGCTTCTGGCCCAGCTCCTCAGGAACTTCTCCCAAGATAAGCCAGCCCTTTACCCCACATGAGGCATGCCCCCTCCTGCCTTCCCCCCACAGAAGGAGAGAACACAGAGTGTTAGGGGAGAGAAGCTCACTGCCCCACAGCCACAGGAAAGAACATGAGCGAGGATACTTGTTCCTTCAGTAATGGATGGATGGATGGATGGATGGATGAATGGATGGATGGACAGGAGGGAGAAGGGATGGGAGGAAGGAAAATTAATATGTGAATAAATGAATAAATAAATGAAATGAAAGAATGAATGTAAAGAAAGAGAGATGGGGTGCCTGGGTGGCTCAGTCAGTTAAGCATCCAACTCTTGATTTCAGCTTAGGTCATGATCTTGTGGTTCATGGGACTGAGCCCAATGTCAGGCTCCACACTCCACACTCTCCAGCTTGAGAGTTTCTCTATGTCTATCTGTCTCTCTCTCTCTCTCAGAATAAATAAATAGACATTTAAAAAAAATTTAAAGAGAGAGATAAAGGGTAGGAGAGAAAGAATCAATAAGTAAGCAAATAATTCTGGGGGCTAACAGAGAAAAAGAGTTGGATACATTTTTATAACAACATGCAAAGAGATAAGAAAATTCTTAAAATGTCCCCACATTTCCTCTTTGTGAAAGTTCATCCAGCTTATGATCCCATTCTTAGGATGTGTGTACATTTCTGCATTTTTGTTTTTCTTTTTAAGGCTCCACTCAACAGGGTGCAGTAGGGAATGGAACTTCCCTCCCCTCCCCACTGGCAGTGAGGCAAGGCATGACAGTGTGGGGCAGTGCTCTGCTTGTGCTGGGATGGTTCCAGCGGGACCCAGTGGGAGACTGCACATCCATCCCCACCCGGATCTGTGGGCTACACCTAGATAGCGTGACTCCCTATAGAAAAGGAGCCAGAATAGGATCTCCAGTTTCACCACATAACACTCAAATGTTCAAGATACATTTGATAATTACTCATCATACCAAGAACAAGGAAACTATCAACTTAGATGAGAAAAGACAACCAGTGATGCAACACCAAAATGATACAGATTGTTAAGATTACCTAACAAGGATTTTAGAGCAGCCATCATAAAATGTTTTGATGAACATGCTTGAAACACATAGAAAAGTAGAAAGTCTCGGCAAGGAAATAGAAGATATAAAGAAGAAACAATTGGAAATTTTAGAACTGAAAAATAGAACTGAGATAAACAACTCAATGTGAATATAACTATGACAGAGGGCAGAATCCATAAACTTGAAGAGAGAACAATAGAAAGTACCCACTATGAATAACAGAGAGAAAACAAACTGAAAAGAAAGGAATAGAGCCTCTGGGACTTGTGCGACTATAACCAAAGCTCTAACCTTTGTTCTACTGGAGTGAGTATGGGGGCTAAAGAGTGTGGAGCTAAAAAGTATTCAAAGAAAAATGTCTGAAAGTTCCCCAAATATAGTAAAAGACTTTAATCTACAGATTCAAGAATTGAGCAAACTCCAAATGGAATAAACCTAAAGAAATCTACTCAGGAAATATCACAATCAAAGTTCAGAAAACTAAAGACAAAGAGAAAAAAAATTTTTTTGAAAGAAAAAAAACCTGTTAACCCATAATTCTATACCCAGCAAAAATTATCCTTCAGGAACGAAACTGAAATCAAGATATCCTTAAACAAAAGAAATGAAGAGAATCACCACCATCAGAACTACCCGAAAAGAATGGCTAAAGGAAGTTCTTCAAACAAAATGGAAATAACAAAAGAAGGAAGCTGGAGACATCGGGAATGAAGAAAGAACAAGGAAAGAGTGAAAATATGGGTAAATGTAATGGGCCATTCTCCCTGGAGCAGGGCAGGCACATAGAATGAAATGGAATGTTCCAAATGCTTGAAAACCTTCACACACAGCTCACACAATTGGACATGATCAAGGGACAAAGTCAAGAGGTATGTTTGAGGCACTTTGAGACACTGGGTCAAGCAAACTGCAAGACTTATTACCAAATGCCAACTAGTGTGTTCGTAAAATTCCTTTATTATTTAAGACATTTTGAGGAGAGTTTTCTGTTACTTGAAGGTGACAGTTCCCTAAATCACAAGGCAATTTGTGTGCTGGGATTTTCTATCCAAAGACCCTTGTGCTGAGAACAGAATGACTGAAATGGAAAGTCTTGACAAATCCTCCCCACTAGGGTGGCCCCTAATTCAGCTCATGTGAATGCAAATTATACCTTTGGTGTGGACCTGTGTGGCATGGACAGTCCAATCAAAGAACCTACACATAAGAGTTACTGCCCTAGGAGAAAGGCAGGCAGGTGAGAGCTTGACCCTTCTACACCAGGGACTGGCAGCAGGCGCTGCTCTAGAGACTGAAAGGGAACGTTCAGTCTGCGTTCAGATCTGCTTCTCCTTACCGCACTGTGGGCAGGGTATCAGCAAACCACAACCCATCCAGAGGAACGAGAACGTGACCGTGAGGCCATGACATCTCATAAGGAGCTGTGAAGACAGAGAAAAGATGGACTCAGAGGGGAATGTGAGGGCTCCATTGAGCCACTTAAGAGATAGCAAACCACAGTGAGCTGGGCTCGGCTGCTCAGCTCCACAGGACAAGACACTACTTACATGCATGCAGGACGCTGTGCTTCCTGACACGCTAACAAATGGCTTCCACAGGAAGCAGTGAACTCTCTGTCCTTAGGGATGCGTGAGGAGACAGCAGCCAGATAGCATCCTTCCAGGATGCTTACTAGGGGTCCAGCCTCCCCCCACCCAGCCTTCTATTCCCCAACCCCAGTAAGAACAAGTAGAGCTCCATGGTTCTGGAACGTGGGGAAATGGGAGATGCAGTCCCCTGCATTTCAGGTGAATTCTATTTCATTCCAGCTACATTCTGGAATGTACAATGAATCTGGACTCTATAGGGAATGTCAGCCCAGCTATCCTCCACAAAAAAAATAAAAAATAAAAATTCCAGTAAATGTAGTTCGGGAAACGTGAACTCAAATAATGCAGAGCTAGTTTTTAACTAGACCATGTCTCAGGACCTTTAATAGGTTTATGTGTTGTAATGCTCTAATAAAGGGTAGAGAATGAAGTGACTTCCAAATACATATGACCATACATCCATATGAAGCAACTTCTAGATCTATATGACCATGGATCATAGATTGGCTCATGAAATCTGTCCTAGGACCAGAGTTTTGAGGAACCACATGTTACAAAGCAATGTTCTGATCTGTCTCAAAGTTCAGTTTGCAGGGCAACTAGCCCAGAACTTGAGCCCAACTGAATAACACACTTATAATTCAGTGCAAATCATATTTTACCTCTTGGAATCATCAAGACAAATCAGATCTCAAGAAAGTTGTTCAGATAAGTCAAGATGTGTATCTCCCTCGCCGGCTGGTACCAAGACACCATTACTTCCCTCCAGAAAAGTCATCAGAAGCAGAAGAGGAGAAAAACCCCTTTAGAGAAAAAAATACCACAGAGAAGAGATAAAGGAGAGATAGAGAGTGTCTTCCCACCATCATACAGTTGATCGAGGATCTCCCTAACCACCACCACCACCCATCTTCTCTCTAAAAATGATCAACTACCACAAATGCAAGCTTTTCTGAGTAATTTCGGCCTCCTCCAGGCTACGACAGACAAACACTTCCCCAAGCCGCCCACCCATTACCTGAGGCACAAGGCTTCAGGGGCATTTTCAAAGGGGAGAAGTCCTGGGCTGGCTCTACAGTTTCCAGGCCTGCTGGAGACCAGGGCTCCCCAGGAGGGAGAGATGAGGGGGAGGAGACACCCACAATCTCTCCAAAGAGACTCAGCAGGCCTGATGAGTCTCTGGGTACCAGCTCTGTTTGACGAGGATGGAAAGAAAAGACTCTTGTTTCTCACTGTTCCCCCGGGTGACAGTTACCATGGATATGAATCAATTTGGGGTGCTTGTCAGTTGCCAATTGAAAATAAAGAGCAAGCTCACCCTGAACCACAGACATGCAGAGACGCACCTGCTGCTGGAGTGGCTGCCAGCAGAGAGCCCTCCCTGGGTCCTAACGTGGTACTCACATGGGCACTCGGCGCTCACAGTACACACGCCCTCACAGAGAAGCAGTGTGACGTAGAAGGATGCTGACTAACTCCCTCTACCCCTCATTAATATGCAGGAAACCAGAATTCTAAAGGACACCCTCCCAGGGTAGGCCTGGTCCTGGGGTATTTAATAATCAGAGCCACGCTTAGTTGCCAGTCTAAGCATTTTGCTCATTTATCCCCACAACAATCCTTGGGGGTACATACTCTAACTACCTCCACTTTTCAAACAAAGAAACTGAGGCACAGCCGCATCAGCCAGCCAGCAGCAGTAGGGCCAGGATCAAAAACCAGCTTATCTAGTTTCCTAGCAGTTTTCCCATACTGTCAGGACTTCGGAGACCCAGCTTGTCCCTGTGGCCCGATGCAGATCAGTGAATGTCTCTGTACCCCATTTTCTCATCTCTAAAACAGGAATAAAAATATTTTCCCTGCTTACGTCCCAGCACTATGATAAGAATCATGTCAAAGCTAATCCAAATTTAGGGAAGAGAAAAAGAAAGGAAATTAGCATTCAGTAATCACCTACTATGTGTCAGAGAAGTTACACTGGTTCTTACATAACAGCTTGTCTCTAATTCTGCAAAAGAGGTAAGAAAACCATGTGTCAAAGACATCATAGTCAGGAAGCCCAAGAGTCTGAATTCAAAAGAGGTCTATCTGGTTCTAAAACTTTTGTTTTTTATGCTTTCCATTTTTTGTTTTTGAAATTTTTTAAAAAATTCTTTAATGTTTATTCTTTTTTTTTTTTTTTATTTCTAGGAGAGAGAGAGAGACAGCATGAGCAGGGGAGGGTCAGAGAGAGAGGGAGACACAGAATCCGAAGCAGGCTCCAGGCTCTGAGGTCAGCACAGAGCCTGACACGGGGCTCGAACTCATGAACCACGAGATCATGACCTGAGCTGAAGTCAGATGCTCAACCGTCCAGGTGCCACTAGTTTGTTTTTATATACCAACACGGTTACAAAAAGAACCCACTAGCATTAACAACCCAGGTGCCCTTAGGACTCTAGTCTTCTAGAATCCTCATTTGCCCCACCAGTGTGAGCATGTCCTGCCTCACCGCACACAGAAAGGCTGTGGCCTCCAACTTCTGCAGGTGGGAAAGGTGGCCACCCTCGCTCAAGACCCCCTGCCTCTGAGTCATCTGCGGCACCCACTACTGTGCCCCACATCCTGCCAGGCAATTCCAGACCCAATACACTCACCTTTCAATGGGGCTAAAAGCCGAACTGAAGGCTGCATGGCAACTCTCAGCCCCTAGAAGTGGCATGCAGTGCAATGCAAACCTTGCAAAACTCCTAAAGCCCAGCTAGAATCTTCCAGAAACCTCTCGGTGCACACAGTAGCCTGTGTGCCATAAAACGTCACCATAAAACACAGTTGGACATTTGTCATTATTGCTGCAAACAGGAATGGCACATTGTCCTAGTGAGACCAAAGAGCAAATAGCCTGTATTTCTCTCTTGCTGGTTTTCTCAGAGCTCACACGACTGTGGAGAGATGGCTTCCCCATCCCAGCGGCAGGGTGAGCCTGCTCGGGGGACCCTCTGAAATGCTATGACCTTGACAGAAGCGGCCTGCGGGTAACAGGGGAGTGCTTCCCCAGAAACACATCCTTAGGATGTGTGCAGGTCGGAACAGGAGGGCAAAGGTGTAAAGGACGAAGATGGCCTCCTCTCACCAAAGAGGCACACAGAAAGAGGGCGGACGCGGTGGGGTGGGGCGTGGGGGAGACAGCTTCAGAGAGGACAGAGAGAGCCAAAAAGAGAATGCCTGTAACAGCACAGCACATCTCTGAGTATAGAAGCCAAGGTGATCACGTGGAGAATTTGCTGTGTTACGGGAGAAACGTTAACAATTTAAACTGTTTAAAAAGAGAGGCCCTAACTGGAGAACAGATGAAGATAGAGGGGATGAGTATACCGAGGGTTGGAAGAAGCGGTTTTGTACTTGATGTTCTGCTGCCTCTGTGGCCTTCAGCTCATTTTGTAACATCTCTGAGGCTTCTTATTGAACCTTTGTGTGCTGCTGGCCCCTGGATACACCAGAGACTTTATTTTGTTGCATCTTTACAGCCGCCTTCCGAGATGCTCCATACTCTGATTTTGTGAATGAGGACCTTGGCACTCGGGGAAGGTAAGGGCTTGCCAAAGCTCACAGGGGAAGTGCTAGAGTCTGGACCCTCAGCACTCTGCTCCAACGCTTTTGTCATACTCGATTTCTTCATAGGGAAAGGCACGCCAGGCCAGCCACTGGCCACCTGATAGGGCCTGTGCAGACCCTAAGATAAGAATCACAGAGTTTTAACGTGTACAGTTTTGAAGCAGAGTGGCCTATTTGGGTTTCTTTTTTCTTTCTCAACTTTAAAAGATCCAAATTAATAAACAGTCCAGACTTGGGCAAATTTCTTGAACTCTGACAATCCATAAAAATGTATTCTGTCTCTGCCCCCTCAAACAGTACATTTGAGGACAAGTCTCAAATGTCCTTGGGGGTCTAAGAATGCAACGTCAAACCTACTGCATCTCTCTCTTTCATTCTCTCTCTCATTAAATAAAAATCTTCCTCTCGTGGGGCGCCTGGGTAGCTCAGTTGGTTAAACATCTGACTTTGGCTCAGGTCATGATCTCACGGTTTGTGGGTTCGAGCCCCACATCAGGCTCTGTGCTGACAGCTAGCTTAGAGCTTGGAGCCTGTTTCAGATTCTGTGTCTCCCTCTCTCTGACCCTCCCCTGCTTACACTGTCTCTCTCAGAAATAAATAAAACATTAAAAAAAAAATATTCCTCTCATAAAGGTTTACATTTGCAAACTGGCAGACTTTAAGAAACAAAAAGCAAATATCATTTACTTGTACACATGAAAGTTGTCAAGTCCAGAGTCTTGTAAATGTCTCTGAAATGCAGTAGGCTCTCCTGAGAAACCCACGAGCTGGCATAATGCAGAGGAAAAATGGACGCCATTTCTCCTGCGTTCTTTGGGAGTAGGCAGCTGTTATAAACCATAGTCATGGTGGGGATACTATGGTCTTAGTTTTATATTTATAGATATGCATGCTCATAGAAAAGTCTGGAAGGATATATGCTAAAACATTATTTCTGCTTACTTCATGATGGAGGGGATTATGGATGATTTTTCTTTCAATTGGTGTTTCAAGGTTTTCTACTATGAACATAGATTATTTATATGCATTTTTAAATTACTGTAATAAAGGCTATGTAGCCATAAAAAAGATCAATAATCACAAGTTAAATGAAACGTCTCCTTCTGACATGATGGAATAACATAGACCGGATTTACCCTCCCGTGATAGACAATTAGAGAAACAGACAGAATACAGAAACCATTATTTTCAGACACTGGACAACAGGCAGCACTGTGATTCCTGAGGGAAAGGAAACAGATACAGTGAGGCCTGAAGGAGTTCTGGCTTTCTGCTTGGAGGCACATTCCAGACCACAGAGCAGGGAAGGGGTCCCCAATCTGGCTGTGTGGAGGAGACAGAGATGGGGTTCAGAGGAGCGGAGGCAGCTGGAAGTTACGAGACAGAGCTCTGGTGGAGAGGGAGGTGGATGGAAAAAATGGCTCCAGAAAACTCTGCCTGGGTGTGCCCTTGAGTCTTCCTGAATACCAAGATGCTCATGGGTAGAGGGAAATTCCAGGAGGTCAGACAAAGAGCTATGGAGAAACAGTGAGCGGAGCAGTCCCCAGAACTCAAACGGCATTTAACTAGCATTCCAACTAGCCAGAGTGGAGAGTCCCTGTTGATAACTCAGGGAGTTCACTAGGGACCCATAGGGTCATGCATATTGTGATGCATATGGAAACCTAGAGCCATCAATAAAACAAAAAAGTAGAGCAAATAAGACAATGGTGAGGATAAAATGGAATTATTTTGAGAGAGAGAGAGAGTGTGTGTGAGCGAAGGTGGGGGAGAGAAAGAAGGGGACAGAGAGAATCTTAAGCAACCTCCATGCCCAACACCACGCCCAAAGCGGGTCTGGATTTCACAACCCACCATGAGATCATGACCTGAGCCTAAATCAAGAGTCAGACCCTTTTAACCAACTGAGCACCCAGGTGCCCCTACAGTGGAATTTTTAAAGGTATTCATTCAAAAGTCACAAAAAGAAGGCAAAGGGTGTGTGAGTGGCTCAGTCAGTTAAGCATCTGACTTCATCTCAATTCATGATCTCACAGTTCGTGGGTTCGAGCCCCACATTGGCCTCTCCACTGACCGCTCAGAGACTGGAGCCTGCTTTGGATTCTGTGTCTCCCTCTCTCTCTCTGCCCCTTCCCCACTTGTGCGTGCACTCAATCTCTCTCTCTCTTTTTCTGTCTCTCTCTCGAAAATAAATAAACATTAAAAAATAAAAAAGAAGCCTCCAAGTGTTTATTTTTAAAAAAGAAGGGGAAAGAGGGAACAAAGGCCAGAGGAGAAATACATGAAACTAATAGTACACTTAATCCCAATCATACTAATAACTACAATAAATGGACATGGTCTAAACGTTCAAGGAAGAGAGAGTCAGACTGGGCAAAAACAAGACCCTACTATATGCTGCTTACAAGACATACACTTTAAAATTCAAAACACAGATAGGCAAAAAGTAAAAAGATGGAAAGAGATTTATATCATGCAAACAATATGTATAAGGAAAGCGGAGCAGCTACATTAATATTAGACAACGCAGACCTTAGAACAAGAGCTACTACCAGGTATAAAGAGGGATATTCTGCAATGACAAAGAGGCCAATTCATCAAGAAGACACAGCAATCCTAAATGTGGGTGTGCCCAGCAACAAAGCTTAACATACAGGAAGTACAAACTGGCAGAACTCAAGGAAAAACAGACAAACTCACATTTATAGTTGAATACTTCAGTAGACCTCTTTCAATAATGGATAGGATAAGTAGACACAAAAAGTGGGAAACCTGGACAACACCATCAAACAACTTGACCTAATATTCACAGAACATTTTACCAGACAATAGCAGACACCCATTCTTTTCTAGTGCATGAGAAACATTCACTGAGCTAGATTATGTACTGGGCCATAAAATAAGCCTCAGTAGGTGTAAAGAAGTAAGTCATACAGAGGATGTTCTCTTACCATAGCAGAATTAAATTAGAAAGTAATAATAGAAAGATCTTCAGGAAATCCCCACATATTTGGAAATGAAAGAAATCACACTTCTAAATAATCCATGAGTCGAAGGAGAGCTCAGAAAAGAGAAATGAGAGAATGTTTTGTACTGAATAAAAATGAAAATACAGCCTATCAAAGTCTGTGGGTTGCAGCAAAGAGAAAGTTTGTCTTTAAATGCTACACTGGAGGGCGCCTGGGTGGCTCAGTTGGTTAAGCATCTGACTTCGGCTCAGGTCATGATCTCACAGTTTGTGAGTTTGAGCCCTGGATCAGGCTCTGTGCTGACAGCTCAGAGCTTGGAGCCCGTTTCTGATTCTGTATCTCCCTCTCTCTCTGCCCCTCCCCTGCTCACTCTTTCTCTCTCAAAATTAAACATTTAAAAAAAATTTTTAATAAAAAATAAATGCTAAACCGGAAACAATTTTAAATCTCCATTAACAGAAGGAATCAACAAATTATGGCATACCCATGCAATAGAACATCACTTGACAATAAAAAGAAGAAGCTATAGGGGTGCCTGGGTGGCTTAGTCAGTTAAGCGTCCGACTTTTGCTTAGGTCATGATCTCGCGGTTCTTGGGTTCGAGCCCCGCCTTGGACTCTGTGCTGACTGCCAGCTCAGAGCCTGGAGCCTGTTTCAGTCTGTGACTCCCTCTCTCTCTGACCCTCCCCTGCTCACGCTGTCTCTCTCTCTCTCTCTCCTAGAAATAAATAAAACATTTAAAAAAAAAAAAAAGAACAAGCTATAGATCCACGCAACAACATCAATGAATCTCAATAACATTATGTTGAGTATCCTTCATTGGAAACTTGGAACAAAGAAGAATAAAAAAAGAAAGAACAAAAAAAAGAACAAAAAAGAAAGGTGTCTATCCCATGGTGACAGAGGACATATCAGTGGTTGCCTCAGACTTAGAGGGAGGGAGACATTTGGGATTAAGTAGGAAGATGCACCAGCGAAACTAGGGTTGATCGAAATTTCCTGTGTCTGGATCATGCCATGGTTAATACAAGTATAAAGATTTGTTGAGGGGCACCTGGGTAGCTCAGTCAGATAAGTGTCTAACTTCAGCTCTGGTCATGATCTCACAGTTTGTGAGCTCAAGCCCCAAGTTAGACTCTGTGCTGACAGCTCAGAACCTGGAGCCTGCTTCAGATTCTGTGTCTCCCTCTCTCTCTGACTCTCCCTCTCTCTCTCTGTCTCTCTCTCTCAAAAATAAATAAACATCAAAAAAAAGATTTGTTGAAACACATTGACCTATATACTTAAAAGTATGCTGTTATTGATTGTAAATTATACCTCAATAAAGATTTTTTTTTAACTAGCATCACAAATAGTGGGACAATGTGTCATTATCTCGCCGCCTGAGGTGTTACAATATGAAGTATACAGTGTCATCTTTAATATCTTATCAAAACCATTAAACCCAAATCTAATTAAGCTGTAAGAGCTGTGCTGTTCCGTACCACAGCCACTAGCCACATGCAGCTATTTCAGTGTATATTAATGAATGAAAATTAAATAAAATTTAAAATTTGGTTATGCAGCCATGCTGCCTACGTTCTAAGTGCTCAGTGACCACATGTGGGTGGCGACTACCATATTGGACATCTCAGAGAACGTTTCCATCATCACAGAAAATTCTATTGTATACTACTGACATGTAACATCCCAATTATAGAAAACACAGGGGATAGAATGAGTCATATCCACAACAGGGAAACAATCACATCCAGCATGTGGCTCATTCTATAAGACAACTGGCTTGGTCTCTTCAATGTGTTAACGGCATAGAAAAAACTAAGGAAGGAAAGTAGAAAAGACTGTTTTAGAGCACAAGTGACTAAAGAAGACATAACCAGATCCAATGAGTGAACCTTGACTAGATCCTGGCTTGAAAATGACAGCTATAAAAAATAAAATACAGGGGCACCTGAGTGGCTCAGTCTGTTGGGTGTCTGACTTTGGCTCAGGTCATGATCTCACAGTTCATGGGTTCAAGCCCTGCGCCGGGCTGTGTGCTGACAGCCAGCTCAGAGACTGGAGACTGTTTCTGATTCTGTGTCTCTCTCTCTGATCCTCCCCTGCTCACGCTCTCTCTCTGTCTCTCTCTCTTAAAAACTAAATAAAACATTAAATAAATAAATAAATAAATACATACATACATACATTTGGGGGACAGTTGGAAAATTAAATATGAACTGGACATCAGATAACATTAGGAAATTGCTATTTGATTTTTTTAGCATAATATTGGTACTGTGATTATGTTGGAGGTCACAATTTTTAGGAACTTCACAATGAAGTATTTAGAAGTAAGTTTTATGACATCTCCAATGCACTTTCTAAAAGATGAGCAAAAATAAACATGTACACAAACATAGATGAAGTGAAATGAAATATTAACAATGGTTTAATGTAAGTGGTATGCATACAGATAATTACACTATTCTTCTAACTTTTCTGTATATTTGAAATTGTTATAAGCTGGGAAAAGAAGTGGAAAAAAAATTCTATGGCCCTCCTATTATTGCCATAGCATAAAATCATGGTTTCCACGGACAAGGTTCTACAGAGGAACCTGATACAGTTGATGGATGGTATGTGTGATTTTTCTCTGATTCGGGCTTTATTATTATTTACTTCTGAAGGAAATGCAGAAAGGGGAACATCCATTCAAGCTTCCTGTGCCGGACGACTCCTGGCAGCTAGGCATTTCATCAGGTAGGTGCTTGGCCTCCAATGGGGGGAAGGGGTGGTGGTGGCAAGCAGGTCTGGGAAGGGCACAGACAGTCCAGCAGCCCACTCTGTCTGAATGGGCCAACCACCCGGACACTCAACCTCCTCTGAATAGGGGTTCACCTCTGGGTCCCTCTCACAATGCGTGTTGCTGGGCTTGAGACACTCAGGCTCTGTTTTAGGACCTGGACAGCAGAAAACAGAGTTGGGAGCACCTCACAGTTTCTCTGGGGCAACCCCAGAAGGTAGGGTGTGCAGAAGACACAGCCCCGTGAAGAGGTCAGAACTAGCAGCTTTTCTTCAAGACGCCCAAAAGCACAAACTTGCACAAAGCAAGGATGGCACCTAGTGGTTGTTTTTATATGGATGCTGTCCTTGCAGCCTGAGAAAGTAACCAGGGCAACCTGGGGAGGATGGGAGAAAATTCAACGCCCAGAGAAAATTCAAGCAAGAGCAAAAAGCAACATGCATGTGCGCTCTAAACTGGACACTGAATGTCCAGTGAGGGAGAGAGAACCATCTGGGTCTACCTGAGAACATTTTGCCATAGGCTCTTTCTTCCCCGTTCATCAAAACTCATTTTGGTTTCCTGAACCTAGATGGTCTTCCGCACTTCACTGGTCAAGGATCTCAGGTTTAAGGTGTTCATGTTATAAGTTTCTCGAACGTACCTCTTAGGCCTCTATTTGCTCCTCACTTTTGTTCTTTTACATTCTGATCCCTGGTTGGGAGTAGATTGGTCTCCCCTTTCTCATGGCTTCCACGGCACCTGTCTTGTAAAAATAAATGACATTTACTTCATTCTACCTTGCTTTCTAACTAGTTGTTCAACTCTGTCTCCCCTCATCCCCACTCCTAAGTTATAAGTATCATAAAGCCACAATCCCAGGGACATTGCAATGCTGTGTCAAATGCAATCAACTGTGTGCAAAGCACTGAGCACCCAGCTGTGAAAAAAGAGAGGCAAAAAAACTAAAAACCTAAAAAACCCTTCCTGATGAAAAGATTCCCTCCTATGCAGAATCCCAGTGCCTCCCCTATCCTTCTGGAGTCCTAAGTAAACACACAAAATCATTCCGTCCTGAGGTAAGAGCCTGATGAATATGACGTGCAGGAATCTTACTTACTTTGCCCAAACTGGAATGTTCAGCCACAATCACTCCCAAAGAGGCAATTAGATCATTTCTTCCAATGCAATTACCCCAGCCTGAGGAGGGAGACGCAAGAGGCACCATTTCCCAATTAAAAAAAAAAAAAAATCATCTGATATCCCTATCAAATGGGAAAAATAAATTTTAATAACATTCCACAATGGAATCAATTCTCTTAAGCTATTGGTCTACCCCAAGCCACGCCAATTGGTTCTGAGGTAGTTTAAAGGAATGAGAAAGTTCTTACAAACTTGGAAAGTCTTCCAACATATGCTGGGTAATAAAAAGTGAGTTCTAGTTGCAAAAAGCTATATACAGTATACCATTTACATGAGAAAAGAAGAAACGACTTATGTTCTCAGAGCACATGTATGTATGCAAAGGCACAGGAAAAGATGCAGAGGGACCCAGACTCTAAAATAACCATGCTCACCTCTACGTTTAACCGCTGCGAGTGGTGAGGAAGGGGATGCGAGTTGGTGGGCGGACTTAGTGCAGCCTTACACACGTTTTCATCCGTTCTTACAAGAATGTATTTCTGTATTACTTGTCTAAGATTTATTTTTTTTTAATGAGGTACCTGGAGTAATCAGATGCAGAGGCAGAAGGGAGAACAGTGGTTGCCAAGGGCTATGGTGAAGGGGAGAAGAAGAGTCAGTGTTTGTTTGTTTTTCTGGAGACAGAGAGACAGTGTGAGCAGGGGAGGGTCAGAGAGAGAGGGAGATACAGAATCCGAAACAGGCTCCAGGCTCTGAGCTGTCAGCACAGAGCCCGACGTGGGGCTCGAACCCATAAACCGTGAGATCATGACCTGAGCCGAAGTTGAACACTTACCCGAGCCACCCAGGTGCCCCAAGAGCCAGTGTTTAGAGCGTAGTGTCAATTTGAGAGAATGACAAGGTTCTGGAGACGATGGTGGTGATGGTTGTGAATGTAAGTAATGCCATTGAGATGGTGAATTTTATATTATGTGTATTTTACCACAGCTTAAACATTTTTAATGTGTTTTTAAATGCTTAAAGTCTCTGTGAGGTAGACAACGGCTCAGTTCGCAATCAACCTGGCTTTGGGCAGGAGATTGCCCCCTTCACCACTGTGATGTGACACTGCCCAGGCATGGGTGACGGGATGTGACGATACCTGAACCACAACGAAACCACTCTCTCCCAGGAACAGGCCATTTAGACTGGCTCAGGCTCCCAGGAGGAAAACAGGTAACACGGTGTTTGATGCATTTTGTAAAGGTGTGGGCAGGGTTAGGGGAAATTGGCTGGGGAGGGGGAGGCATTGAGAAAAATGGGCAAGAAAGCAAAGCGAACTTTAAACTGCAGCCACGGAAGAGCAAAGTGGGGTTGTTTCTGGACTCCAGCCAAGCTAAGCCCCTGCCACCCCACAGCCAGCCAGAGAGCTCGCCAGCCCCAGGCCAACAAACAACGCCCTCCCTGCCTCCCATCCTCCCGGCCGCCAGTCCCTTGCCTGCTGGCTGGTCCCAACCAGCGGCCAGCCCAGGGGCCTGGCTGATGCAGTTTATAAAACCCAGCCTCCTAGGCCATGGAGCAGATGGAGAAGGCGGGACCGTGGATCTGGGGAGGCAGAGAATCCCCAGCTCTCCGGAGAGTCCACAGTGGCTAAATCAGAAACTTGGGGACAGAAGCGGCAGAGGGTAACAGATAAGGGACCCTGGCGGCTCCTCCCCCTCTCACCTGTAATCCCTTCCCGAGGCCCAGATGGTTCTGTCTGAGCACGGAGAGTCTGAGATTCTAATACGTTTGTTTTGCTTCAGCTGCCTCCGGTCATGTTCTTGTTTAGTACAGCCAAAGAATATTTACTTAACAATATGGAAGAATGAAAAAAATATTTAGGGAACATGTATAGGTATCGAGATAAAGTGACACCAGTTCACACCAATGTAGCAGTGGCACAAGAGAAGAGAACACTAAATAGAAAGGTTGGCACTGAAACGAACCTGCCACGAGCATGCATCTACAGGACAGAGAAAGCGTGTCTTTGTCCGCTCGGGCTGCTGAACAATTACCACAGACTGGGAGCCTCGGACAGCAAACATTTCTCTCTCACTGTTCTGAAGCCTGGGAAGCCCAAGATCAAGGCAGCGACCTAGCTCCTGGGGAGAAGCTGCTTCCTGGTTGGTTGGCGGATGGCACTCACATGGAGAGAGCAGAGAGAGAAGTTACACTCTCAGGTCTTCTATAGAAAGGCACGGACCCCACCATGAGAACTCCACTCTAAGGGCTTGATCTCCTCCCAAATGTCACATCTCCAAATACCGTCACATCAGGGATTAGGGGTTCAACATAAGAATTTGGGAGGACACAAATTCAGTCCAGTGCTAATAGTATCCAACAGTGTGGAGAAAACTGGGGTGTGTGGAGGGAAAACTAGATTCTCCCTCATCTCACAGATACACTGAAAATAATCCAAAATGGATTACAACAGCAACTTTCAAGTGTCTTACCCACAAAACACATTTTATGTTGCAACCTAACATATACACCCCTCTAAAACAACCACTCTCGTCCACATGTAACACGCTGGTATGTTTTACAGTAAATATTTTTTCTACTTTGAAAAATGGTGGTTGCAGCCAACTTTATTTCACATGGACTGATAAATCACAACCAGTTACTAGAAAGGTAAATGTGGGAGAAAAAAAGATAAAGATATAAAAGAACCAAAACAAAATACAAAGAATATCTTCCTAGGGGAAAGGTTTTTTAAGCTTAAAAATACAAAAACTATAAAGGAAAATAGTATCAAACAAAAATGAAAAGGCAAATTGGCAGAAATATTTATGGCATGTCTGGCAATGGATGAATATCTTTAATAAATAAAAACGCTTTTATAGATAAATAAGACAATCCTTTTAAGCAAAGACAAGGACCTGAACTTTCAATACTCTAAAGAAATAAATATTCTAAAGAAAAATCAATACCTTTCCAGAAAAGGATTTAGCAAATTTCTTGTCTGAAGAGAATATTCATGTATTTTATTAACTAACGCTACTCCTAAGAATACTTCAGAAGGAAACATTTAAAAAGAAATAGAACGTGGGTAAATGTTCACTGTAGCATTACTTACAACAAATTTAGTTAAAAAGTAGAACATGATGGAATACTAAAAACCACAGATAGCGTTATTTCAAATGGTAATTAATGGTATTAATGTGACAAAGGAAAAAATGAACAGATGCCAGGATTCCAATTTCATAAGAAAAATGTGTGTGCACTCATGCAAAGAGAAAAAAATTTAAAGCAGATACTCCAAAACAGTATAAACGGTTATCTGTTAATATAATTTTATTTTCCTTCTTTATGCTTTTCAGCATTTTCCAAAATTTACTCATTGGATGCCATTGCTTTTAAAACAATAGAGTTTAAACATACATTAAAGAAAGGGGGTGGGGGGTGCCTGGGTAGCTCAGTCCATTAAGTGACTCTTAATCTCAGCTCAGGTCATGATCTCATGGCTCCTGAGACAAAGCCCTGTGCACTGACAGTGTAAGCCTGCTTGGGATTCTCTCTCCCTCTGCCCCTCTCTCCTACTCGTGCTCTCTCTCTCTCCCTTTCTCTCTCAAAAACAAAAACAAAAAAAAATCAGTTAAAATCGTCCATTTTATGTATATTTTACCACAGTTTAAAAGGGGAGGCCGACTTTGCTAGGTTGAAAGTACTTAACAAGGTCAAAGTTTGGCTGAAAATAGCAAGTTTATTTCTTAGGTGTACCGGCATGGTGATGGTACCCATGGTCAGGAAGGAGGAAGCTGTCCACTGAATTATTAGAACGTACCCTAACCAGCTGTCCTCAGTGGGTGCCTGAGGAGACCCAGCACACCTGCATTCCAACCAAAGTGACTGTCCCATTAAAAGCAGCATCAGTATGAAGTGAGAGGGTCCAGGGCAACGTGTAGGAAAGCCTAGAATTCCAACCCCTTCACAATGCAGACCACGCACTGCCCGTAACAGCAACTAATAAGACCATCCAATTCATCTCTTATTCAATTCCACACTCCGGTTCAAAGACAATCCTCCAATTATAAAGCCAGTTTCCTCTGTGGCTTTCCTGTGCAGAAAGATGGGTCTCCACCAAACACGAACACTCTGCTCCACTTGAGAGATCTACTTCTCACTGTAAATACACCATTTAAATACCAAGTTTTTTAGAAGCCTTGCTAATTATTTCACTACATGAAATTGCATCACCTTTAAGGACAAAGACAATCAGTTTCTGAACGTGCGAAGCTTTGGCCCCGTTTTGCAACATCATGACCACACAGGGCCAGCTAAGGCCCCTAGCGAGCTGCCAAGTGGCCTCAGTCTGGTGACTGGCAACTATGCCCCATCTCCTCTTTCTAACTGGAAAAACACAGACTACAGTGTGGCCCAGGGTCTAACGAAAGAAATGCTTTCATACCTACTTACTTCCACCAGGAAATCCTTTCACTTCGGCAGCCAGTTAAGTATAGTTATTTCCTCCCCCTTCGAGCTATCATTACCTACAAAGAATATGCCAGGCAACTTGTAAAGTGATTTTCAACTTTGGGGTTTTTCATGTGACATTCCTCACGTGCAGTTATAATTGCCTTGTTCTTTTCAGAACTACCTTCCTATTAAAAACTAGCCACAAAGCGCCGCCAAGGACACTCTGATTTTCTCACAGCAAGTCAGCCAGCACTGCACAAAGAGAAAACACCATCTATCCTGCACTTCTGCCCGACTGTGCCTGCTAATCTGTCTACACGGCTACAGACTCTCGTCCTGCATTTTCTGATCCGGTATACAAACTGGACACATAGTGGGTCAGCACAAGGGACAGTGCTGAGGTACCATAAAGTGAAGACCACAACATTATATTTAAAAAGCAAAATTGGGGGGGGAGGGCCTGGGTGCCTCAGTCAGCCAGCTCAGGTCATGATCTCACGCTTTGTGGGTTCCAGCCCCATGTCAGGTTCTGTACTGACAGCTCAGAGCCTGAAGCCTGCTTTGGACTGTGTCTCCCTCTCTCTCTGCCTCTCCCCTGCTCACACCCTGTCTCTTTCAAAAGTAAACATTAAAAATTTTCCATTTGTTTTAAATAAATAAAATTTGAGGGGTGCCTGGGTAGCTCAGTTGGTTAAGCATCCAACTCTTGATTTCAGCGCAGATCATGATCTCACAATTTATGAGTTTGAGACAACCCCCATCCCGCCCCCACCACCTTGGGGAATCTGTCCTGACAGCATGGAGCCTGCTTGGAATTCTTTCTCCTTCTCTCTGCACTCACCTCCCTCACACTCTCTCAAAATAATCAAACTTAAAAAATATGTATTTCTTTCATTCAAAAAAAATTGTACACCTGAGTTGCTTTCAAAGGGCTCAACAAATGATTACATGAAGGGCATCATAAAAAGCACTGTGGCCTGGGAGGACACACCAGTAGTATCACCTACGGTTGAAAGAACTCACAGCTGAAGGCTGTCATGAATTCAGATTTCCAAAGAATTAAGAGTAAATGAACAACAATCCCTCCTACTCCATGGTCATGCTTTCTTGGATGTGTCCCTCAAGGGTTCTCTTCTCTTACTCCAATGCTGAAGCCCCAGGCATGGGTGTTGCTTCCGATGCACAATCGCTCTATGGGAAGTTCATCCAGCCTAGGGGCTTAACTGTCACATACATGTCAATACCAAACCTCCGCTTCCAGCTCACCTTTCCCCAAGTCAACTGGGCATGTATTTGTATTCCTTTTTTTTTTTTTTTTTAAAGATTACTAATTACAGAGACAGAGAGAAACAGAGCATGACTGGGGGAGGGGCAGAGAGGGAATCACAGAATCCGAAGCAGGCTCCAGGCTCTGAGCTGTCAACACAGAGCCCCATGCGGGGCTCAAACCCACCATCCGCGAGATCACTACCTGAGCCGAAGTCGGACGCTTAACATTCGTAATGATGTATCTAGAACTCAACATGTCCAAAACTCAATTCCTGATTCACTTTTCTAAACTTGCTTCCACCCAGAGCATCATCCAGATGCTCTAGCAAAAATCACTTGGGAGTCTTCCATGACTTGTCCTCTCTCATACTTCACGGGAAATCCAATTAGCTCTAATTTTACAACAATTCCAAGAATCAGCCAAACTCCATGACTATCACTGTGGTCTAAATCGCCATCACCTCTTAGTTGGATTACTGCCAAAGGATCCTCTGGGCTTCTGCCTATTAGGATACAGTCCTTCAACTTCCCAACATAGCATCAGAGTGATACAAAATTCTCAACATGGAAGCCAGAGGCACTCCTCTGCTCAAACACTGCAACTGTTTCCGTGAGAGCATAACCAGTTGCAACAATGGCCTGCAAGACCCTATGCAACCTGACTGCTCATTGCCTCTGCTAACCCTCCTGACTTCGCCCTTTCTGTTTGTCTCATTGACCATCTTGCTACAACACAATCACAGGCAGGTGCTGGCCACAGGGCTTTTGATCAGGCAGTTTCCTCACCTACAACACTCTTCCCCAGATACTCACGTGCGAACTCCCTTACACCTCCTAGTCTGTTCAAACCTCACTTGCTCAACAAATCCTACCCCAATTGTGTATTTAATTCTGCCACCTACACTTTCCCATCCCAAGTCCTTCCAATAAGTTACCATCTAACATACTACACAGAATTTACTTGCTCTTATACATTGTTTTTTTGCCTGTCTCTGGTAGGTCAGCTTCTCAGGACAGAATTCAGTGATGTATACCAAGCAACTGCATAATCTCTGGCACAGAGTAGGCACAATCAATAAATATTTGTCAAATGAATGTACAATGCTGAGTTAATTTCCATAGGGAACAGCCTTACATCAATCAATATACCCAGTGTTCCTACTACAGATCACATTTCTGATCCCCACCACACTTAAAACTTCAAAAGTTCCAAACCTAAAAGCTTGACACCTACTTCTGTCGAAACATATGCTGATTATTCATCTATACTCAAAGAATTTTTTACAAATTACAAATTAGTGAAACCACTACCCATTTAGTATTCTTGCAAATCACATTTAAACCAAAATCTGAGGGCTCAGTAAACTGACTCAACTGACTTTGCATTTTACCCCCAACACCTACTCACCATCAGGTACAATAGCAAGAGATTTCCATGCCACATTAACAGATGAATACAGACCCAAAAACATGTATAATCTAGGCCTAATCAATGAATTATTTGGCTTTTCTTTGTGAGCTCCAAACACTACTGGAAACAATCAGCCTAATCCAGATGGTAAGACATTTCTCCAACACACCTTAATTTATGTGGAACCATTTAAACATCAAAATCATGAAACACACACACACAGGGGAAAACTCTCTGGATTAACAGAGCAGTAACACAACCAAATACAATGTGTTAATCCTTGATCACGAATGTAGGGTTAATTTTTCAAAATAAAAGTCTGGGAGGAAAAATTAATCTCCGAAAAGAGATACACACAAAACACTGTTTGCCGGGATTAGGAGTGGAATGACATGGTGAAAAATACCCTGAGACTAGAAAGGTCTTTGAAACAAGCCTAATTAAGCCCCAGATTTGTCTAACCCAAAAAATAGTAAGCAATCACTACACACTGTGGTCCTTTACTTCTTTCAGGAGTCAGAGGCAGGGAAACCACGGNAAGTTCCTGGTTCTTTCACTTTGTTACAAATAATAGATGTCCCAACAAAGCCTGAGAGAGTTGACCTATTAATGCTAGTGAAGGAGGATCACCTTCTTGAAACCTTCACAGAAGCCCAAACGGGTGGCTCTGTTCCTCTACATATACCACAAGACAAGCACTGGGTAAAGATGAATATTTATTCACTTTACAAAGAGAATGGTATTAAATTGCCATAAACAGTTCCATTTATAGACAAATATAACTGTACATCACACCAGTAGCTAGCTCAAACGTGCTTCCCAAGGTGCCTCACGGCTCCAGCGCCATTTAGTTGAGCACAGAAATCTCTGTTCCGCCACTGATGTTAAGAAGTCCCTCAGAGATCATGGTTTTGTGTTTTACATATTCACAGGTGGTAAAAATAAACCCATCTCCCCCGGCCCTCCCTCAGAGTTGCGTTTCCATCTGCATGTTCCCTAGAGAGCACTAAACAAATACTGGCTCATTCTTTAAAAAAAAAAAAAAAATGTACTGATAATTTGAAAAGGCTTCTGTTGCACACCAAAATACTTATTTATACATACATAAAAAAATCTTGAGTCAGATTTATTGTTTTAAAGGTAAACAGATACCCTAACACTGCCAAGAGTGGGTAATGAAAAGGAAGGAAAACATTAAATTACTGAATTATAAAAATATTTTCTTTGGAAAAAAATTCCAACAAGGTTATCATTAATATCTAAAACCAAAGAGAAAAAAATAAACAATTGTTCTTTGATCCATTAGTAATTTAAATAAAAGTGAAAACCTCTTCAAAAGCAGCTATAACTGAATTTCTTAAAAAGTTGCAGGTAATGGGTACTTCTAGATCTATACACTGATGATTCTTTACAGGCAACTTGCAGTCAAGAAAAATCCTTAATATGGCTAATTCTTTAGTTTTTAATTACCATAATTTTTTGTGTGTTTTAAAAAAATATTCCACATGACAGCTTAAAAAATAAATGGCTGTTTAGGGGAAGCACTCCAAATACTCAACCTGACTCAAATCAGATCACCACCATTCAAAGACAAGCTAGGGAAACTGGTATTTAATTTTTAAAATCACAACCGTTTTTACTATGAATCTTTAGTTATCCCTTCATATTTTATGAAAATGTACCAAATTAAAAATTGTTTTCACTAGTGCTGCTTCGTGTCTGGATTTGACGAGAGATACCGACCTGAGATAAGAGCTGACCCCTTCACAGAAGTCCAGTTCTTGAAACCCGACGTGGGAAAGGTCTTCATCTTCACTCCTGTCAATTCTTGGTATAACCAACCATACTAGGATATTATATTATAAAAATATACCATATATTGGACACTCATGTCAGTACATTGCAGAAAATGTGTCTATTTACTGTGTAAAGTTTATTAACATTTGAATGAAACACTCTTATTTACACAGCTAAGTCTGGGGTGCTCAGGACAGCGAGACGGCATGGGAACCACCAGGAGGAATTTGGAAATGTGCAACGGTCCTTGGCACCTGTCCCAGAGACAACCCTCCCAGGAGAACTCGGCAGCACTGGGTAAAGGTGAGCCAGAGGTTATATAGTTCCATTGGCTTCTTTTCCAGCTTCATTCTTCTTCACTTTCATTTTCAGGATCTAAATCAGAATCTCCATTTAATTCCTTCTCACTTGCCACATCTCTGTCCTCACCATTTTCCTCGTCTTTTTCTTCAGCATCTTCCTCTTCCTCTTCATTCTCTTCATCAATATCCTCATCTTTTTCACTTTCTTTATCTTCCTCATCTTCATCCCAGTTATCCTGGCAGAAATACATGAAGGGAAGATTCATTAAGTCCTTGTTTTTACAGAACACACGGATATAAAAGCAGATTTATGTAACAGGAAACAAATCACTCACATCAGAATCCTTCTCTGCTATTTCATCATCTGATTCCTCTTCAGAAGATTCTGCAAGGGGGAGAAAACCCAGCTTTAAATTTATATCAACAAGCAGGGGGCAGAGCCCTAAAAACTAAACAGTCAGATTCCTGAGTTTACTTTTAGAAATATATTCAGCTATGATCCATCTAAGAAGTAATATTAAAGTAATATTCTTATTTGGGTAAAAGTACATTTACGGTTTTATTCCACCGACATCTAACTGAATAGGACAAAGTACCAAAACCTTAACAAAATCCATCCTTAAAAACTTAAGCCAAGGATGCGGAGGAAAGGGAACCCTCATGCGCTATCAGTAGACATGCAAACTGGTGCAGGCATTACTGAAAACAGGACGGAGACTCTCCAAGAAATTAAAAATAAAACTACCAGATGACCCATCAATTCTGCTGCTGGGTAGATGTTGAAGGAGACAAAATCTGGATCTCAAAGAAATACCTGCACCCCCATGTTCACTGTAGCATTATTTACAACAGCCACAACATGGAAACAACTTAAGAGTCCACTGATGGACTGGATGGACGGTTAAAGAAAATGTGGTACATTCAGCCACTGAACTCCGCTATTAAATATCATTCAGCTACTTAAAAAAGGAAATCATCCTATTTATGACAACATGGATGGACTCAGGGCACAGTGCTAGGTGCAGTAAGTCTGATAGAAAAAGATAAATACTGTATGATCTCACTTATGTGTGCGATCTAAACAACACCAAACTTACAGATACAGAGAAGAGACTGGTGGTTGCCAGATGTGGGGAATGGAGGGTGGGAGAAATGAGTGAAAATCAAAAGGTAAAAACGTCCAGTTATAAGGAAGTCCTGTGGATATAATGTACAGCACGGTGACCACAGTTAACAATACCGTATGTGATATTTGAAAGCTGCTAAGATTAAAAAAAAAAAGTTCTCATCATTGGGGGGAGAAATACAATGATGTGTGGTGATGGATGTTAATTAAACGTATTATGGTGATCATGTTGCAATATATACACATATCAAATCATTATGCACACCTAAAAAAATACAATGTCATGGGTAAACTGTATCTCAATAAAACTTGGAAAAATGCAGATAAAGCCTAATTAATTAATCATTTAATTCGGGTATGCTTTTATGTCCTTCAATTATGTTTTATAATTTTCTCTATAAAGGTGNCAGGTGCCCCTATAAAGGTTTCATTTTTTAGATATACTTCTAGGTACTTCGTAATTTTGAATGCTGCTGTGAATGAGATCTTTTTTCCAATAAATTTTCTAACTAAGACAGATATTAGTAGATATACAATCCATTACTGAAACATTACAATGCTACTGATTCTGATTCCTTTTTGCTGATCTTAGAATCCAGTAAACTTGCTTACTTCCTTACCTCATTCATGATGGTAAAACTGTAGATTCTGCTGCATTTTCTAAGCTATGATGGTTAACAACTGCCAAGTCCAATGTTCTAAAATTCACTTCTTTCATACAGTACTAAGCAGGATATCCAGAAGCAATAAAAAGTACATTATTGTCCAGTTCCTGACTTTATGGGAATACTTCTAAACTCTGTCTGGAGACAGATTAAGGGAATGCCTTTAAATTTGTAAGTTGCTTAGATTATCAGTAATGACATAAAAACTAAATTTTATGGAATTCTTTTTCTAGATCTATTCATATATACTGTTCTGTTAATCAGTTAATGTGGTAACTACATTAAATCCTTGATGCTAAAGTGTCTTATAATCTTTAAATAAATTCTACTTGGAATGACATATTATTTTGGTTAAGCACTTTGCTTAACCAATCAATGTGGTACTCAGGATATTTGAAGATGGTCTAAAATGTTGTTTTCTTAACTATCCTTATCTGGTTTTGGCTCATAAAATGCCAAAATTGTTTATATATAACGAAAATGACTTGCTCCTCTAAAGACTGACTAAAGTTACCTATAAACACTCAGCCTGGCATCTTTGAACAAAGTCTTTGGTTAAATCAATTTTAGGACCATTGGCTTATTCAAGCTTTCTAGTTCTTATTTTAAAGTCAATTTTGATCATTAATGTTTCCTAAGAAATTACCTACTATCATCTAGGGTCACAATGTGCTGGCCTAAAGTTTGTTCACAGTGTTCTCCTTCTGTTCGTCTCTTCCATACCTACTGCCCTTTTTTTTTGTTACTCTATTTGTGTTTTCTCTTTTCTTATTTGATAGTATTTTGCCACAGAAGATGTGCCAAACATGATCTTATTCACATTCATGTTCTTCAAAATAAGGTAACAAAATTCAATGTTAAAAGATGAATGTTCCAATTCTAAACTCTATACTGCCTCCAAACCTTACCTTCCTCATATACCAATTTTGCCTTTTGTTCAGGAGAAGTCATTCCTTTTGATTTCTCTGAGGCTGTGACCTGAAAGACAATACGGTTTTATTACAAAACAGAGTATAAGATTATTTCAAGTATCACAACCCTCACCACAATCCTCCTTTCTCACAGTGAACTTGCCCTCAACCACTGCAATGGATGACCTTAATATGATACAGGTCAAATACAGAGCAAAAAGCAAATTTGCCAAACACGATAAAGAATTACTCTGTAAAAGTTGAAAAACTGTAAGGTGATCAGAATTTCTTTCTGTGCCTGGAAGTGGGTCATAGCATCACAACCGTCCCAACCATATTAACAACCGAAAAAGGATGGTGAGAACCCCTCCAGGAAAGCTGGAACACACACAACTAGGTTTACTTATGATCAAGTATTTCCAGGGCATTAACATTTATCAATTTCTTGCTAAAACACGGGGCTTTCAATGTCCAGGTAAATGATTCTTATTCTTCTGTATTCCTATCACATCCAAAGTTTAGTACAAAACAATTTGATTTACTCACTTGAGTGATCAGAAGAATAAGCTTTCCATGAAGGTGGGAGAGTTTCTGAAAAGTTTTTACTCTGCTTTCCATTAATTGGTATAGTGTCCCCAGCTGGGGTACCAGATCAGGCAACTGAAAAAGATGATGTCATACCATCATGACAAAGTACAGATAACAAACATACAAATCATGCTCAGACACACCCAAGTATGCAGCCACTGCACCACAAGTATCTGCTTACACATCCAGTGGCAGTGGCTGCTTGGGACACAGCCTAACAACATCTCATTCTGTAGGCCGTCAATGTCCTCATGTCAAAAAACAATGGAATTATTTTAAGTAATGGTACAGGGTCAGAAGAAACTGCAAGGAAATTCAAGAAAAAGCAGGGGGAGAGTGCTGTTCTTTGTGTTGATCACGGGTTTTAGAGAAGATCATGTAAATGAAACGCCAAATAAAAAATATTCCTACCATGTATCTCCGGGCTAAAGAGGGCTTTCCTCTGAAACTTACTCTCTGACTGTATCACATTATCTACCTCTACCATAAGGCCCCAGCAGGCTGAAGGAAGCTCTTCATAGCTTCCAGAGACAAGAGACCAGCACAACAGAGCAAGGAAGTATGAAGCTGACCTTCTGTATTTCAAACATACTCCCTATTAATGAATCCTATGAACCATGCTTAAGGAATTAAATCACAAATTAAAGCAAAGAATCTGTCCCTCCACAGGGACAAAAAATGAACCCACTCTGCCCTTTAATTAGCCTTTACTTGTTCTCCTATCACTGAAAATTTAGCATAAATAAGAGTTTCATTCAAATGTTAAATGGCAAACAGACACAAAAAGAATAAACAAAGTTTAACGTGATCATATTCCAATTACCATCATCTCTTATTTGTCCCCATTCAGAAGGTAAGCTGCAGGAACATGGGTATCAGAGTACCTTGTCCATTACTTAAGCCCCATGACTAGACAGCCCCTCAACTTAGAAGGTAAAGATACTGATAAGGAAGGAAAAGCACTGTTTCCTGCAGTGAGAGAACTCTTGGCCGTCAAGTCCTCTCTATACCATGCTTCTTTGGTCTGTTTTGTCATGACCATGAACATGACACAACTACTACTCCAGCACTTCAACCTGAGGAATTGATTCTGGAAGGAATTTCACTATAAGGCCTCCTAGGGCTCTTTTCACTTTTGAACAAGTAAATGAGGTCACAAAATAAGTGCTGCCCGCTTTACCAGACAGAGTCCCAAGTCTTGATGTTTGTGGGACTCTGTCCCTGCCCATCAGATGCCAATGAGCAACTCCACTCACCACTGCCCTCAACTGCCCTCCCAAGATTCTGCAAGCTGGGAAAACAAACAGTGTACCTCCTCCTCCCCATTCTAGCTTCCTGGTGAACTCTCCCCCGACACAAAGAACAAACCACTGGTTATTCCAATTGTTTCCCCAATTTCAAACTAATGAAGGGAAAAGGAAGGAGCCTGAGACAGAACAAGGGAAAGAGACAAAGTGGAGTCGGATGAAACTGTGTTACGAAAGGAAGAACAGGGGCGCCTGGGTGGTTCAGTCAGTCAAGCATCTCGACTGTGGCTCAGGTCATGGTGTCACAGTTCATGAGTGCTAGCTTCACGCTGGGCTCTGCACTGACAGTTTTGGAGCCTGGGGACTCCTTCGGATTCTGTCTCTCACTGCCCGTCCCCCACTCACACACATTCTCTGACAAAAATAAACATTTTAAAAAATTGTTAAAATTCTTAAAAAAGAAGAGTAAAATTAAGAATTTTCTTCAACTACCCACTGTAACCTTTTAAGAAAACCTAACATATGGTGCTAAATAATAAAATTAAAGAAGAAAGTAAATTGGATAATTTTATTTCTAGCTTAAAATATAACTGATTTGATGATGTGGCAAAGAACGCAATTCATATTATGACATAAAACTGTTTTTTTCTGGTGTTACTTTAAGGTTTTATGTTCCCTCCCTTCTATTTGCGTAGATAATCAAGAACTTACAGCAGCCCCACAAAATGACAGGTGTTAAATATTTAATTTCATTTTTACCACAAGCTGTCTGTTAATGTCCTGGGACAAGGCAGGACATGGGAGACATACAATGAGAGACCACATGCATGTATGAACAATACAGAGAGATACACACAATGTAAAACTAACTTGGCAAAACAGGTCATATACATACAAAAACATCTAAAGGCTAATAAGTTAGTATGTTACTTTTCGCCTTTCTGTATTTTTTCAGAGTTCTCTATAGGTTATATATTATTTTTAAAATCCAGGGCAAGAAAAAGAGGCCAATTTACAAAAGGCAACAACGGTGACATTATTACACCGCACACCTGGGAAAAAATAAAATCTTTAAAAGCAGCAGCTCATGGCTGAAGGGCAGCTGGAGTTGGAGTTAACTCCTCAGTTTATAATCCTTATCAAAGCCAAACGAGAGCTGAAGACTTACTGTGGATAAGTAGGATGCATGGACTGTTAACACACATTTTAGCCACTGAACCATTAAAACAGCACTGAAAAAAAGAAAAAGAAAATCCAAGTAAACAAATATTCACAAATTCAAAATTAAATACAAGTGAGTTGTAATATTAGAAGAACTCAGGTCAAGTGAAGATCCATAAACTGCGTCCTGTGAAAAGGACACTACTGAGCAAACCACTGGCTGTGACGGTCTTCTCATCCCTTCCCAAGTATATCAGAGATCTGTGAAATATACTTACCTCTTGGGAGGGGAGGGAGTTACATGGACCGGAGGGGGACAAAATTCCCTTCCCTCCAAAACAATTCAAGAATAAAGCCCATGCTTTACTTTGTAATTAACTGATAGTAATTATGGGCTCAGTAAACTGGACTCAACTGACTTTGCATTTTACCCCCAACATCTACTCACCATTAGGTACAAATAGCAAGAGATTTCCATGCCACATTAACAGACAAATACAGACCCAAAAACATGTATAAGCTAGGCCTAATCAATGAATTATTTGGCTTTTCTTTGTGAGCTCCAAACACTACTGGAGTCTATGAGGGGGGAAAAAGAACTTAAAAAAGAAAAACTATATACTGCAGCACTGAAAATATTACACTGAAAGCTTAGGATCTTTGACATACCAACTTTCTATTTACATACTTAATCATCAAATTATTAACAAGACAGACCCACAAAATTCAGTCATATAAAATACTTATAATGTTTTAGGTAAGGAGAATTCTACAAATGGCAGTTTTATATATGATTAGGACAAAATCTTAAATAAGACTAATTCATTATATGACCTGATAATAAAACTTAAAAAACCAAACAAGAGTTTTCTAAAAGAAAGCAGAAAGCTAGACTAAAATCTTGGGAATAGAATCCTTCAAGTTAAAGTAAGTAGGAAGAACAATGTCTGACCCCTTTTAGAATCTGGGGCTATGCACTATGTAATTTCATGCTGTCAGAAACTGCTGTTTTTAACAATCACCTTTAAAATATTTATAAAATCAAAGCAATTTAAGTTGCCTAAGTGATCTTACCTATTAGGATGTCCCTGCAATCTTTTTGTAAGCTGAGGGGGGAGAAAAACAGTATTAGCAACAGCACCTCAGAGGCAGCAAATTGGCACCAATTCCCACAATTTATAATATCCAGAAGAACAAAGAAAATATAGAAAAGACTATCAAATATCTCTATTCCTAAATTTCCTAATTCCTCAATGTTCAACAAATATAATCTAGGAATACATTCCCACAGTAAGGGTAACTACCTGATAAAAATCTAGGCTAGGATTTATATAAATGAGTGTTCAGAACAGGTGAATCCAGGGAGAGAAAATAATTTGTGGTTGCCAGAAACTGAGGGTAAGGGAGAATGAGGAGTGGCTAACTGGTACAGGAACTCTGTGTGTGTGTGTGTGTGTGTGTGTGTACTACACAATCTGTGAATATATTAAAAAACACTGAATTGTACACATCAAAGGGATTAATTTTATGGTATATAAATTTTATCTAAACAAAAAATGAATTAGGTAAATCTTGTTTAACGAGATCTTTCATCTACTCTCAATACTCTGCTTCTTTACGTACTGCAAATCCATTTCTCTAAACAGATTCTTGCTTTAATTTATAGTGTAAGGACCGTAAAATGAAAAGAATACTCCGTTACCTCTTGCAACAATGGAATAACAGCATGCAGGGGCATCCTTAATACAGTCCTCTTAATTAGGTTTAAATTCCTAGTCTGAAGTACTTTCTGTGAGAAAATTAAAAAAATATAAAGATAAGCATATTCAGAAGCTAAGGACACTACAGGAAAAACTATCAATAAAAATGACTTTAAAAACCCAACAATAAACTACCAACTGAATTTTGGTGAATGAAGGCTGCTGGAGGGACTTTTTGGAAAACGTCTTGTTAATGTGTATGGCTATCAGGCAAGTATAAGCTTTAGGAATCAGGACATTTGATACATACATTTCTTCTCTACAAACTCTAAACTTCATGAACAAATTTTTATATAATACAAAACACCTCTCTATACATTTAAATACGGATCATGCCACTTTAGAGAAGCTGTTGAACTGTCATTATATAAAATCAGAGTTATATCCACATAAGAGTGAGCAAAACATACTAAAATCACACTTAGAAATCAACAGAACTTTTAAAATTGTCAACTTTTGGTAAGATTTTAAGCCAATCAAAAGATAGGTTCTCTCTAGTTTCTGGCTATTAAAAAATAAAATAGCTATGACCATTTATGTACAAGTCTCCATATGAAGATACTTTTGATTCTCCAGGTAAATACCTAGCAGAATGACTAGGTTTTAAGGTAAATGAATTCTTAACTTTTATGAACTCGCCAAACTGTTTTCCAAAGGAGATGTACCATTTGACACCCCCACCGCCACCACAGGACATTCAAGCTGCACCACACCCTCCCAACACAAGGAACTGTCTTTTCTATCTGAATCCATCTATACTGGGTATGCAGCGTCACCTCACTGTCACTTTAGTCTGCATCTGGGATGACTAATGACACAGAACACCTTTACATGCACTGACCGGCCATTCTTTTGTGAAGTTCTGTTCACACCTTTACCAATGGTTTTTTGTCTTGAGTCTCATTATTCAGGTGTTTGTGTAATCTGGATATGAATCCTGTCTGATATAGGAGCTGCAAACGTTTTTCCCAGGCTGCAGCTTGCCTTCTCCCACTCTCTTAACAGTGTCATTTTAAGAGCAAAAGATTTCAACTTTCACAAAGTCCAAATGACCATTTTCTCCTGTGATGCAGAACACTTGTTGGGATGCCATCTAAAAAGACTTTATCCACAAACGTTTGTATAGATTTTATCCTGTTTTCTTCTAGAAGTTTTGCAGGTATCGATTTCACATTTAACTATTTTGTGTCGACTTTTGTGAAGTAAGAGTTGAGATGCATGTTTTCCCATGTAGATATTTGATTGGTTCAGGACCAATTGCTTGAAAGAGTTTACTTTCTCAGTTAACTCAACTTAGTACCTTTACTGAAAATCAACTGTGTGTGGTCTTTTTCTGGACTCTCTATTTTGGTTCCTTAATTTATTTCACCAATACCAAACGATCTTCATTATTTTAACTTTACCTTGAAATCAAGTAGGCTAAATCCTCCAATTTTACTTGGAGATGTTGCTGAACTTTAATTGGGAATGTACTAAAAACACAGATAAATATGGAAGAAATTCCATATTTTAACAATATTAAACCTTTCAATCCACAAATGTTTAGATATCTATATAATAGATCTTTGTTAATTTCTCTCAATTTTTGTAATTTTCAATGAAGGGGGAGAATCATCTTTTATACATTTATCCTAACTTTTTGGTACTACTACAAATGGCATTTTCAAAAATTACTTAAATAAATTTTTAAAAATCTTAAACTCTCTATCTTCTGTGGGTGCCAATAACTTGGCTTCTTCTCCTAAGCTATAGACTTTTTCTTTTGAATCAAATTTCTACCTTCCTAAAGCCACAAATTTAGTGTCAAGTTTTCTATAGTAGAGAGACACAGGATCCAAAGCAGGCTCCAGGCTCTGAGCTGTCAGCACAGAGCCCGACATGGGGGTTGAAATGACGAACCGTGAGATCATAACCTGAGCCAAAGTTGGCATTTAACCGACTGAGCCACCCAGATGCCCCTCCTTGGTAGGGATTCTTAACCTCACTTTTAGTCATGTGGTGTATCCCTGCCATTACTCACTCCCTCTTTCATTCTTAAAGTCCTCCTACTATATTTCATGTATCCTCATAAGGTCACTTTTGGGAATGGGGAAGATTATTTTTAGGAGAAACAAGTATTTGTTTTTACTTGTCTTGCTTTTTATTTTAAGAGAGAAGTACAGAATATGTGAATGCATCATCTCCCAGGTAATACAGTATGGGAACATCTCTATACTTTTTTAAGGCTTATTTTAAGCCCCCACTACTCACTACAACATTTACAAGTCTTTTACAGCACACAATTTTTCAGGATTCTAGTTTCTAATTACTTCTACTTAAGTAATGCAATAATGCAAAAGTCTTATGTGTACAATACTTCACAATTTAAGAAGTGCTTCCTAAACATCATTTCATTTGTCCCAACAATTCTGTGACACCTAATAAAAGGACACACTGTCACCTTTGAAGTGCCAAAAAGATTCTAACCTGCATCTCTACAAGTTTCTGGATCCAACTACCAGTGTATACAAAATACGATAGAAGAACATGTTAAATGATACCATTTATTAGATTACATAACCCAATAAAATGGAGTTTTGCAGGAGGCAAAATACAGAATGTAAAACCTCCATAGGCAAATAACTCAGCTTCTCTAAAAAAATTAACTGCAAGAGACAGAAGAGGCATCTATCTACCCAATACTGTGTGGACTTCACAGGGATCCTGTTTTGAAGAAAGCAAAAATAAAAGCTAAAGAAGTTTAGGAGACAATCAGAGGTATTTGATGATTTTAAGTAACTACGGTTTACTTTTTTGTGTGTGTTAACGGATTGTGGTTGTTTTTAAAAGGACTTGTTATTGTCAGTTGAAAAGGGATTATTTATGGATAAAATGATGCCTCTAAAAAGATATGCTTCACTATAACGTGGGGAGGCACGTGGGCAGACAGGTGAAACCATCACACAGACTGACTAGTGCTGATCATTTCTGAAACTGAGCAGGGAGGCCTTGGCAGTCCACTGTAATAAATTTTAAACGTTTTGAAATGTTTCTTTAAAAAAAAAAGGTAACTGATTTAGTTATACTACTGAGGAAGGTTTCAAAGCACATTTAAGGAGGCAATAATGAAAAATGTTACACTGTATTTTAAAAACATTGTCAGTTGTTTTCTACAGCTTGTTTTCCACTTAGATTTCTATGTTATATTAAACTAAAAGCCACCTTTCAAATTACATACACTTACAAACTATTTTACAAGTAATTTTAGGTTTTAGGATGTGGTTTCCCCTCTAATTATGCAAAATCACCTTTACAAATATAAGATATTCCCATTTAGATTGAAATATAAATCATAAAGATGCTATTCACAGACTACATATTAAAAGGTATATCAATACTAAGTGGCACAATATTGCTGAGTCACTAAAAACAAATGCACTTAAGAAAATGTAAACTGCTTTAACCTAATTAGGCAGTGATGAAATCCAATTTTTATACTTAAATTTTCTGTACAGACCAATGCTTCATTCTGGAAATTAAGAGGACCTAGTTAAGTCACTTCATACAAGCAGTCACCAACTTACAAACACACAAATAATAAATGCCTCCCTTATATAAATTTCTAGTACTTTTACCTCTAAATACTTCACAAGATAACCCCCAACCCTCTTGAATTTTTCCCCAAAACCTCCTACCCATTGCCAAGGTTCCACCTCACCGCCCCCTCTCACGGCCAGGGGGAAATAAGTTTCTGGAATCCAGAGTAAAAACTCAGGAACGCATTTTCCTACAGAAAAAAATATAAATTGTGATCTAGAATGCTGAGTATTAAAATTCAGCTACACTATGTTTATAAAGGCTTTTGTGAACTAAAGCCTAAGACCTAATAACAATTCAGAACAATATTTCTATGAGAAAATGCATTCCAGGTTCAAAATAATTTAATACAATGCCTTTGTAGGTTGGTGACTGTCTGTATAGTGCCACCAGGTGATATGCATTTGACTAAACTCACAAAGTATTAAATTCAGAACAGCTTTATCACATGACTAGTCAGTCTGAGTGTGCTAGGTCAGTCACTTTCTAAGAAAAATTAACTATCTTAATTCATTTTAAAACTGCTATTAATACTTACATTTAGCATTTCAAAATCATTACTTTCTAAACCCTGTGTGAGAAGAACTGGAAAGCTATTTGTCTGTGGAAGGTCATCCTTCTCTTTCTTTCCATCTATATCCAGTGCTCCCAGGCGCTCTTCAATGCTAATCTGCAGAACAGAAATGACCTATTAATGTTAACCTAGACAAGGCCTAAAGTAGTTTGGTTGAATTACTTTGTTCCCATGTCTGAAAAAGCAAAAGCACTGACTGGTTCACACTGAAAAACATAAATGGGCTCTTACTCATTCCAACAGAATCTTATACCAAGAAGCCAATAATGAAGACGAATGTATTATCTGCAATCCATGCTTCCAGATCCTGGTGATCTGAAAGTGTCCAAGAAGTCATGATTTGAAAATGTAATTCATAAAAACATCGCTCTAAAAAAGACTGAAAAAATACACAGATCTGGCATCTGATTATTAAAGCACAAGAAAAGACCTAGTAGCAAAGGAACTTTCCCTTCTCGAACTATCCCTGATCATCACCCTCAGATCTATAAAAAAGAAACAGGTATTATCAAAAGAAAATTAAAACTAAAGACAACTATGTTGCCAAAACAATTTTTAAAATGTCTTTTCCTATTTTTCTTTTTATTAATTTCAAATGATGATTTATTTTCTAGAGATGCTCTACTACAACTAAGTTTCCCTCATAAAAGAATCTAAAATTTAAGGGTAAATAAACATGATGCAATTTGCTACACAAATATTCAATTGTAGAAAACTGATCTCTTATTTAAACAAGTCTAACAACCATGTTCTGCCAGCCTCTTAGTAACTAAATCAAAATACAAGTGTTCTGACTACCACGGCAAATAGATTTGCTCTGGCAAAGCTTCCTATTGAGGTGATCTTAACATAAAAAAACAAAAGGCAGGAAGAAATTAAAGAAGTGGATCTAGGTCAAGCTAAAAAAGTTGGCACGTTATTTTTAAATACAGATACCATGTTACTAAGGAATAATTTTTATGAACAGCTACTNAACATAACAATCTTTCTCTAATGATAAAACAGTTAAAATTCTAGATCACTTAGGGTGACACATAAAAAGAAACAAGTACATTGTTGAGAGTGCTGCTGTGAACAATGTTCAACAATAGCCAAAACATGGAAAGAACCTAAGTGTCCATCAACTGATGAATGGATCAAGAAGATGTAGTTTATCTATATGATGGAATACTACAAGGCAATGAGAAAGAATGAAATCTGGCCATGTGTAGCAACATGGATGGAACTTGAGAGTGTTATGCTGAGTGAAATAAGTCAGGCAGAGAAGGACAAATACCATATGTTTGCACATATAGATGGATTAGGAGGAACCTAATGGAGGACCATGGGGGAGAAGGGGAAAAAGAGTAGGGGGAGAGGGAGGGAGGCAAACCATGAGAGACTTGAATGCTGAAAACAAACTGAGGACTGATGGGAGTGGGGGAGAGGGGAAGGGGGGTGATGAGCATGGAGGAGGGCACTTGTTGGGATGAGCATTGGGTGTTATATGTAAACCAACTTGACAATATACTATTAAAAAAAAAAAAGTACAGTAACCACAGGAAGGTCTAGGGAGCTGAGAAAAAATGAAGTTTATAAGCACTTGAAGAGGTTATAGTGATGACCACTTTTTTTTTTTTTTTTTATGTTTTTTATTTATTTCTAGGAGAGAGAGAGACAGCGTGAGCAGGGGAGGGTCAGAGAGAGAAGGAGTCACAGACCGAAAGAGGCTCCAGGCTCTGAGCTGGCAGGTGATGACCACTTTTAAAGGCCAATACTCACTAAACTAGCCAGGACTGCTCAGACAGCCAAGAGAAAAGGCATCACTGGAACTCAGCAACATGCGAAACCCAATGGAAATCATCACAGCAAGTCCTGGCTTAAGGTACTGTTATCAATTATGTGACCCAGCTGACTGCTAGCAATGGCCCAAACAGCACCCTCTTTAGTTAGTAAGGGTCTGTCTTCTCCATTAACAGTGGCCAAGTAGAAGTCTCAGGTAGCAATCTGGAATTTTGGAACCTATGCTGCTGGGGATGAGAGAGGGAACTAGCAGCATCCTCAGTTAAGGTGCAGAAGTTTCAAGTCTGGCTCTATCCAATAGATTTGTTAGTCTCATGAGTCATCTTACAGTTCAAACTCAAAAATGGTCACAGTGATTGTATTACCTCATTTTCCCCTAATTTCCTTTTGGTCTCTACTTCCTCGGTTTGTGGAAGAGCAGGCTTGATAGCTGCATGATGCCCAGGTATGCCAGGTACCAGAACTTTTGCTTCAGAATTCATCACTGGTGTTCTCACCTGTTAGAAAGGAACAGCCAGCAGGTGACAAAGGGAATTATGCCTTAGTCCTTGTAAGATTTAGCCCCAATGAGAAAACTAACAGCTTTTAAAAGGTTTTTCTACTGGAAAATCTTAATATAATTAACTTAATATGATAAGAATTACAGATAAATTTTAATGGAATGTTAGTCAAGTTTCTAAATTATAATTTGAAAGTTTATAGTTTTAAAGCTTTCATAGCACAGGAATAAAAACCAGGAAAAACAATTTACAGATTACTTAGAAACAGTGAAGTTGTACATTTTACAACCCCATCTAGTGACCCAGCTTTGCCAGGAACGCTCAGACAGCCAAGAGAAAGGTGTCATCTCTGAAACTCAGCCAGAAGCGAAACCATAGATGGATGTCATCATAGCAGGTCTTGGCTTTTCTTTTCTCATTAAACTGCCAAACATGTATCTACACGCCATGTTATCAAAATAAAGCATCACAATGCTTAAATAAATATGGTATTAAATTCCAGACCCATCATTTTGGGCTTTATATCCTTAAATACAGGATCCCTCCTTTAAATGCTGAAATCAGCAAAGTAAGTTATTGATAAATGTGGTATTTAGTTAATGATCAGACACGGGGTGAGGGGCTAACTCCTGAAGGTTTTTAACTTTTAGTTGTCTATTCACTCATTCATTCAACAAATCAAAAGCACAGGAAAGCTGTACAATCTTGTTACCTAAAACTTAATCCCACAAATTTGTTAAGATCATAAGGAGGATATTAAAGTCTCTAAACATCATATAACAATTCAGTGCACCCAAATCTCTTTTTTCTCAACTTCTAACATGAAATGCACTCACCTTTGTTATAGCCGTCTCTACTTTGGGGGCCCAGCAGTTTGAAATGTCTCTTACTAAACACATGTGAGGCTCTTTGGAACTTAAAGCCTAGGAATATAATTTTAGGGGGAGAGAACGAAGGGGGAAAATGTCAAACAAAGCAACTGGGAATAAGAATAACATGAAAAGCCAATGTCTACCTGTGCATTTTCATAAGAATACAAAAAAGTATAGAAAGCTTCCCCACAAAACTGAGCCACTCAGACTGATGGCAGCAGAGAAAAGTGGGTCAACTGTGAAGATACTAAGCATAATGGGTACTTTCTTCGGTTATGAACTGCTCTAATTTTTCACATGTATAGTTTTAAAATATCAACAGGTTTTTAAACTATAACAGATTTTTAAACATTCCAGTTTGCCACCCTTGTAAAGAATACTCAGGGCTATTTAGGGTCCCCCCCGCTATACTTCCACAAGCAAGTCAAAGACAGCACTGCTGATGAACAAATTGCTCTAAGGTGGATCTCTAACCCTGATATGCCATTACAAGAGAAGGACAATCAAATGCAGCAAAGTACATGTTACCCATAAGGCTTTACGGTTTTATGTAATTCTCTGTGCCCATATAATTAATCAGCATCAGGAAGGACACAGAACAGGAAACAATGGCTGCATCTGCAGAGGATGGTTAGGAGGTCCAGGTACAGCAAGGAGAGTTATTAGGTTTACTGCTTAACACCTTTCTCCTGTTTTTATTAAACCACATCCATGTGTTAAAGTCTTAAAAAGTAATAAAATAAACTCCACAAGAGTTTGCTTGGGCATGTAGTATTCCACTCAGCATCTCCCAGAGGGCCTTACTGTATGAAGTATAAATGCAAGATGAAGAAATCACCTACTGGACACCTTCATAATCACCAAAAGTCTTCAAAGAAACCTTCAAAAGAGTTAAGTATTGTACCACCCATTACATTTCCACTTGGAAAACTCAATGAGTACTGTTACTAAGGGCTCTTCTATTAAGATTTATCTTTTGGGTAATTGGGTAAAATTCATTCATACCTGTGCTGACCAAAATGTTAGCCACTGGAGATGTAGGTCTACTGAGAACTTGAAATGTGGCTCTTCCGAACTGAGGTGTGCTCGTAAGTGAAAATATGTACCAGACACATATTTTCAAAGACACAATACCAAGTAAAGGAAGAAGGGGAATAAAACACCTCAAATAATTTTCATACGAAGGATTAAAATTATCTTGGATATACTAGGTTAAGTAAAACTATATATATATACATATATAACATATAGTTACACATATATAACTATACATATAATAGGACCCAGTGAAAGGTCCTTCAGTTACAGGAAAATACATGACTTCTTTTTAAATATTCAAATAAGCAGACCAATGAATCACTCCAAAATCATTTTTTTTCATGTCCATGTTGATGCTATATTGCTTTACTCCAGAGAAGTATCTACGTACCACTCGCTCAATGGTAGGCTGAAACCAATTGCCATATACAAGCAACAATGACATTTTGTCTGAGCAAAACCCAGCTGCTAGAATAGGAATGGGTTTTGGTGTTGATTTCTTGCCTTTCCCAGGTGTCACTATCTGAATTGTGCAATTTGAAGTCAAAGGCTTTTTGCAGTATCTAGAAATGGGAAAAAAGAAAAAAAACATTAGAAAACTGGAAACAATGTCTCATGTGAATGCTTTGAAGCATCAAGTCAAGAAATGTAATGCTCCTGTGGCCTCCACACTATCACCAGAGCCACCAGGGTCCCCACAGCACTGCTGTTGCTGTCAAGACCTCATCTAGCAACACCTCGCCACCACATCTGCCTGGACACCTGCGTGCCCTTCCATCACGCTGGCAAGCCCCTCAAGGGGCCCCAAGCTCCCAGATGCTCTCTCACCGCCTTGAGCTTCAGCCCCGGAGGACTCTCTGTACATGCCCTGTTCCAATCAGCCCCAGCTCCAGTTCTTTCCAACCCCCAAAAGCCTCACCATGACCTTGTCTGCAAGGCAGTTCCAGGAACAAAATTATCAGTAAAATCTAATCAACAAAATTCCATCATCTAATATAATTGACAAAATTCCATCATGGCTTTCTTTCTCCCGGGGCCTTCCTCACCTTCTTGCTCTAGACTGCCTCATCAGGGCACATCTCCCAGGTTATAGCTGTTTGCTTTCCGTACCCTTTGTGTCAGAAGCCTTGGACAGGAGTTAAGTGTGTCCCCTGCTCTTCACGAACATTAAGATAAGCAGTTTCTCCCTTTTTCCTAAAACCTTGGAAAGTGTTGTTACCAGATACCAGCTACCTACCTCTCCTGCTGTCATCCAATGATTTCTTCAAGATTCTAGTGGCTGTCATTCTGTCTAACACTACTCCTGAGGAATTCCTCTCTTAGCGGTCTCTGTATCCGCCATGGAGGCTGATGATGCTTCTGACACACTGTCCTCCCAGCTCCGTCCCCTCCCACCTCCAACAGCCCTGCCCTTCGCTGTGTCTCGGCCTCTCACTCCTCACACCGCAGACATCTCATTCCCAACAAGTGCACCACACCATCCTTCCAGCTCACGCCTCCTGCTTATCCTGACTCCAAAACCATCTCTATCCAGGATTTCTGGCCTTCTACCCCTCTGTAGTCTATTCTCAACACATCTGACAGAATAACTCAAAGCTCAATGTCTTAAAACACTCGACACTTGATGAGGTCTAACCTCATCAATCTTCTGCATAAAAAGCAATGGCTTACTATTGCCCAAGTCCTCACGGCAGCCCACCATCTCTGGGCCCTTAGTTATATATTCCACATACGTGTATGACTAGATCAATAAAGGTCTCAAGTGTTACACATCAAAATGTTAACAATTACCTCTAGGGAGTAGGACTCAATGCAGGAAGAATTAAGCTTTACAATCTAGTGTCTACACATCCTAAATGTTTTAAAATGTTTTATGCTTTCATAACAATTTCATATTTAAATAAATTCCTACAGTAGGATTGTAAGAATACCACCAACTGACAAAAAGTTGAAACCACCTTGAAGTTTACATGATTGAGTCTCAGACCATGTTTACAGAGCATGGCAAAGGTTGCCAAGCTTTCTATAAAGAGCAGATATTAAATATTTTAGTTTGGGGGGACCACATATGGTAATACTGGATTTAACCCACAGATCATAATTTACTGATCCTTGGTCTATGATTACTACACATGCTAACAGCAACACCCCCACCCCCCCATCCACCAAAACAATAGCATTGCCATGCTTCATTGATCCACATATGCATGGCAAGGGAAATTATTATCAAAGTTAGAAATTAAGGTTTTACCAAGTTCACAAGCAGTTTTCCAACAGAACCCCTTTCTTTTAAAATCTATCACTAGAAGGGTGCCCGGGTGGCTCAGTCAGTTAAGCTCCTAACTTCAGCTCAGGTCATGACCTCAAGGTTTGTGGGTTCGAGCCTCGCATTGGGCCCCATGCAGACAGCTCGAAGCTGGAGCCTGCTTCGGATTGTGTCTCCCTCTCTCTCTGGCCCTCCCTTGCTCATTCTCTGTCTCTCAAAAATAAATAAACATTAAAAAAAAATTTTTTTTTAAATGTACCACTAGAGGGGCACCTAGGTGGCTAAGTTGGCTAAGCCTCCAAGTCTTGATTTCAGCTCAGGTTATGACCTCACAGTTCATGAAATCAAGCCCCACATCAGGCTCTAAGCTCATAGCTTAGAGCCTGCTTGGGATTCTCTCTCCCCTCTGTCCCTGCCCCTCTACCTCTCATGCACACATGCATACTTTCTCTCTCTCAAAATAAATATAAATAAACTTTTAAGAACACAAACAAAATGTACCATTAGAACTGCCAACATTTAATAAGTATGTATCATAAAACTACTTTACTACCACAAATATGAAGAAATGGGACACAACTCCAAAAACTTGAATTCTGACTGGGAATGTATATAATCATATGGATAAAGAATTAATAATGCTTTCAAAACAATCTAACTGAAAAGTAATATAGGGCAAAGAATACTGAGGTAGGAGTAGAAAAGAAAAACAAGTTGGGGAAAGAAAATAAATTTGACTTGAGAAATTTCTTACTTACCCATTTAGTATGTGTTCAAAAAGATGAACTTGACCATCTTTGCAAACAACAGCTAACTTGACAGGCTAAAGGAAAGATTAAACTGATTAATGGAGAAGAGCTTTCATAATATACTTATGAAACTTCAACTGTCCTCCCCACCCCTTTAAATAACCAAAGAAAAAGTTAGAAGACCAAGGCTGCACAACTCTTGTATTTAAAATCCACTACTGTCTTCTAGACAACAACTGGAGTTGTTGTCAAGCATAGAAATAAAAGTTTAAGCCAAAAAGGTAATAAGGAGAATGCAGCCTGGAAGCTATAGGAGCAAAGTCACTACCAAGTACAAAGTCACTGACAAAAGAAACTGGCAGGCCCCCGTGTCAGAGCAGTCAGATCCCTGAAAACAGGGGCGCCTGGGTAGCTCAGTCAGTTAAGCATCCCACTTCAGCTCAGGTCATGATCTTGCAGACTGTGGGTCCAAGCTCCGTATCGGGCTCTGCACTGACAGCTCACAGCCTAGAGCTGCTTCATTCTGTGTCTCCCTCTTTCTCTGCACCTCCCCTTCTCATGCTCTCTCAAAAATAAATAAAAGTTAAAAACTATTAAAAAACAGATCCCTGAAAACACCACTGGGCACGGTCCCCCTGCTCATAAGTGTACACCATAGTGATTTATTTAATGATTACTCTGGACATTCTAAGATTCTTGTTTTATTTTGTTCTTTCATCCCTCACATCCCCTTCTTTCCCAAATCATTAAATCATCAAAACACTAACTTTAAAAATATAATTTGTGAAATCCAAAAACAAATTCTCAAAAATTGAGCCATTTACCTCTTCTTTATTTTCTGACAACGTCAAGTCAATATAGACAGGTTCATCTGTAACTGTAAAAGACATCACTGCATTCTTTTCTTTGTTTTCTGATCGGACCTGCCTAGATAACAAAACCCATGATTAGGTTATAAGAAATTTAATAACAGAAAAAAAGACGAGCACCTAAACGGAGGAACAGTATTAGATTCCCAATAGCTTTTGCATCTTTTGAAAGCTAAATAAAGTGACTACAGATTAATCTTGGACCCATCTGTGTCATTGCCATTTAACATGGTTGCAGGGAAAAGAGAAAACACTAATGCCCTTATGCAGATTTAAACCATGAATAACGTTCTCTATTCTTTTCCACTAATCTATTTGTTTATCTTGATGCCAGTACCACACTGTTTTGATTATTGTAGCTTGACAAGTCCAGAAATCAGACACTTTTTTCTGCTTTTTCAATGTTGTTTTGGCTATTCTATGTCCTTTGCATTTCTCTTTGAATTTTAAAATCAGATGGTCAATTTCTACAAAAGAGTCTGCTGGGATTTTGACTGGGTTTATACTAAATCTATAGATTAATCTGAGAATTCACACAATAGCAAGACAAACAAAACAGAGTCCAAAATAGTTAAATGCATACATTTAACCCAAATGATCCTCATTATTTGTGGATTCCTTCTCTGAGAATTTGCCTACTTGCTAAAATTTGTCAGCCTCTGATAGAATTTGTGGAACTTCCATGGTCTTGAACAGAACAGTGAAAAATGCTCAGAGCCGTGAAAAATAATGAGTTTCCCACAATGTTAAACAAGACTATGCTCTGACTTCCTACTTCAGCTCTCACACTACAGAAGTATTATCAGTACTATTTATTATCATTTGTATTATTTAGAACACTAAAAAGTGTTTCTTAGTGCCACTTTTTTTGCTTTCATGCTTTTTGTTGGTGATTTCACTGCTTAAAATGTCCCTTAAGGGGGTGCCTGAATGGCTCAGTAAGTTAAGCACCAGACTCTGGCTCAGGTCATGATCTCACGGTTTGTGAGTTCAAGCCCTCCATCAGGTTAACATGAGCCTCACACCCCGCTTCAACGGAGTTCAAGCCCAAATTCGGGTGAGCACCACTTCTCTCTCTTTCTCTCTGTCCCTCACTCACTTATGCCCTCTCTCTCTAAAAATAACGATAAATAAAGAGTGCCCTAAGTATAGTGCTAAAGTGCTGTCTCATGTTACCTAAGAGCAAAAAAAAAAAATAGTTGTGATATGCCCTTATAGGAAAAAAATATTTGTTAAATAAACTTTGTTCTGACAGGAGTTAATCAACTATATACATCAAGTATTTTTAATCAGAAACACACATAAAACAAGGCTATATATTGCTTAGATGACAAAAACATGACCAACAAGGCTTGCAGAAACCTAAACTTGTATTTCCCAGAGGAATCATCATTCAGTATCACTAACTCAGTTTACTCAAGGACTTCATATATAACAACTCCAAATAAGAAGTACCAATTGTATGTGAATATCCATACATGTATGCAAAACCAGTTCACTGGAAATAGTCTGTTCAACACAAAAACATAAATTTCCATCCGTTCAGGAATGCAAACTGGTGCAGCCACTCTGGCAAGCAGTTACAAAGTTTTCTCAGAAAGTAAAAAATAGGGGGGTGCCTGGATGGCTCAGTCAGTTGAGCATCCAACTTGGGCTCAGGTCACGATCACCCAGTTGGTGAGTGCGAGCCACACACTGGGCTCACTGCTATCAGTGCAGAGCCTGCTTCAGATCCCCTGTAACCTTCTCTCTCTGCCCCTCCTCCATTCACACTCTCTGCTAAATAGACATTTAATGAAAAAGTTAAAAACAGCGGTGCCTGAGTGGCTCAGTCACTGGGCATCTGACTCTTGATTTTGGCCCAGGTATGATCCGGCAGTCTGTGGGATCAAGTCCCACATCAGGCTCTTCACTGGCAGCACAGAGCATGCTTGGAATTCTCTCTCTGCCCCTCTCCCACTGGCTTGCTCTAAATAAACAAATAAATGTAAAAAAACAGAACTGTCCTATAATCTAGCAATAGCATGACTAAGTATTTATTCAAATACAAAACTACTAATCAAAGGGATACATGCATCCTGATATTTCTACAATACCAAATACCTACAAGAGTCAAATAATGGAAACAGCCCATTGATGAATGGATAAAGATGTGATATTCTCCCCCCCCCCCACACACACACACTGGAATATTACTCAGCCATAAAAAAAAAGTGAAATCTTGCCATTTGCAGTGACATGGGTTGAACTAGAAAGTATTATGCTACGTGAAATAAGTCAGTGAAAGACAAATACTATATTTAAGAAACAAAGAGGGGAAAACCAAGAAACAGACTCTTAACTATAGAGAACTAGTGGTTGGGGGGGGATGGGCTAAATAGGTGATGGAGATTAAGGAGTACACTTGTGATAAACACTGGATATTGTATGGCAGTGCTAAATCACTATACTGTACACCTGAAATTAATATTACACTGCGTACTAACTGGAATTTAGATAAAAATTTTTAAAAATTTGCTATCCATCCCTTGTACCATATACACAAATTAACTAAAAACAGACCACAGAACCAAATGCAAGCCTTAAAACTAAATCTTTTAGGAGAAAACCTTTGTGACCTTAGATTAATTAAGGAAAGATCTCTAAACATGACCTGGACTTCATCAAAATTAAAAACTTTGCTTCAAAAAGACAAGGCACATACTAGGAGAAAATATTTGCAAAGCATATACTTGATAATGGGTGTATAATCAGGATATACACAGAATTTTCCAAACTCAGTAAGAAAACAAAACTAATAAAAAAATAGGACAAACATATGAATAGACACTTTCATCAAGAAACATATCCCGATAGGGGCACCTGGGTGGCTTAGTCGGTTAAGCGTCCGACTTTTGCTTAGGTCACGATCTCGCGGTTCATGGGTTCGAGCCCCGCGTCGGGCTCTGGGCTGACTGCCAGCTATATATAATTAACAATACTGTATTATATACTTCAAAGTTACTAAAAGAACAGATTTTATTCTCGCCATAAAAAAGGAAATGGAAATTATATGAGGTGATGAAGATAGTAATTAACCCTGATAATTACCTCTGTAATAAAAATATAACCTCTGTAATAAAAACGTGTATCCAAAAAAATGTGTAACAAATCATCACACTGTACAACCTAAACTTACACAATGTTATAGGTCAACTCTACACCTCAATAAAGTTGAAAAAAATAAAAATTGAGATAATGGTAAAAAAAAAAGAGAAAGAACACGTGCAGTTTATTATACATCAATTATACCTCAATAAAGGTATTTTAAAAACCTAAGGCACAAATTTTAAAAAAAAGACTGAGAAACAGTAAAAAACATGATTTGCAAACACAATTCAAAATCAGTTTCTTTTTATCAACCAGTGAGACTTTATACATTCAGCAGTAAACAAAGGTGCTTGGGTGGCTCAGTCAGTTCAGCATACAACCGACCTCCGCTCAGGTCATAATCTCACAGCTTGTGAGTTCTTGTGAGTTCGAGCCCCATGTCAGGCTCTGTGATGCTTCAGATTCTATGTCTCCCTCTCTTTCTGCCCTTCCCCTGTTCACACATGCAAGCACACTCTCTCCTTCAAAAATAAACATTAAAATATATATATATATACACACACACAAACACACATCCACCTGTAAACACTCAATATTTTTATGTCTAGAAGAAACCTGAGAATTTTATCTGATCATTATTCTAAGTATTCCCATTTATGAATTCTTCATAAAACAATACTAATTGTAACTTGAAGCCATTTATACCATACATGTTCAAAATCACTGCCATCAGACTTTATACAAAAGAAACTAGTATCTAAGCTCAAAACAGGAGATAGTACTGTTCTTATAGTAATATAAAAGTGGTTTTTGGTTTTTGTTGTTTTGCTTAATTTTCACTCAAGCAGCAAGAAGCCTTCAAATGTTATTTCCTAACAGAAATGTGTCTTTCAAAGATAACTACCAGGGAACCTTAGGCTTGTTCTACCTACCAAAACACAAAAGTTTTCCATAAATGGCCTTTGGAGGCAGTCTTTTAAAATGAGTTTTTAATTTTTCAAGTTTATTCCTCTGTTACTAGGAAGCCCAAAGGCATACGCATTCTATTTAAGGGATGTTAAGACAACAGAAATCAATTTCTCCTTTACAGAAGAAATTTTGTATGGGAGCCTCGGTGGTTCAGTCAGTTGAGCATCCAACTTCGGCTCAGGTCATTATCTCACATCTTGTGGGTTCAAGCCCCACACTGAGCTCTATGCTGATAGCTCAGAGCCTGGAACCTGCTTTGGATTCTCTCTCTCTCTCTGTCTCTCTCTGCCCCTCCCCCATTCACACTCTGTCTCTCTCAAAATTAAACATTAAAAAAAATTAAAATTTTTAAAAAAGAAGAAAAAGAAGAAAGTTTGTAGCTAGAGACCCCTATATCTAGGGAGCCAAACAGATGAAGCATTTTTAAGAATGAAACATCCATGTAATGTCAGGATGATTTGGTGGCAGATTTTAACTTTCTGGAATTACTAATTTCTTATGTAAGTGTTAAACCTTATAGAACTGAATTATCCCAGCAGGCACACCTCAAAAACCAACACACTGTGATTATGAATGGATAATTAGGAACTATGGCTCATCAATTTAGGAACTTGATGGCTTGAAGGTGAACAGAGGTCCACATTAGGCCTTATGAACCTTTCCCAACCCAACTACATCAAGAATTACATACCTTGTAATGATGATCCCCACTTCTATCTGAGTATTATTTGGTATAAATTCATAGTAACTTTATATGGTCAAGAACATGCTCAACTAATTGATTACTAGAATGAGAAACTACTTGGTTTTTTTTTTTTAATGTTTTACTTATTTCTTAGAGAGAGGGAGAGGGAGAGAGAGAGAGACAGCGTGATCAGGGGAGGGTCAAAGAGAGAAGGAAACACAGAATCTGAAGCAGGCTCCAGGCTCTGAGCTAGCTGTCCACACAGAGCCCGACGCGGGACTCGAACCCACAAACCGTAAGATCAGGACCTGAGCCAAAGTCTGACGCTTAACCAACTGAGCCACCCAGGTGCCCGAAACTTCGTTTAAATCTCCACTTATTTTATCTGAACAGCAGGTGTTTAAAAAAAGTTAGTTTCACCATTAGCTCTCATAAAATCCAAAACAACTCTCTTTAATTTTCTTAAATTTAAAAACTAATTGATGGCCATTTAATACCAAATCAATTTTTACTTTTAATAGTAGTTCCAGGGGTACCTGGCCAGCTTGGTCAGTAGAGCATGCAACTCTTGATTTTAGGGTTGTAAGTTCAAGCCCCATATTGGTTGTAGAGACTACTTAAAAATAAAATCTTAAACGGGCAGCTGGGTGGCTCAGTCAGTTAAGCATCTGACTCTTGCTTTCAGCTCAGGTCATGATCCCAGGGTTATGAAATCAAGCCCATGTCAGGCTCTGCACTGAGCATGGAGCCTGCTTAAGATTCTCTCCCTCACTCGTTCTCTCTAAAATAAAAGTAAAAATTACAAAAAAAAAAAAAANAAAAAAAAAAAAAAAAAAAAAAAAAAAAAAAAAAAAGTAATTCCAAAGAAAATTACAAAAAAGGGAAAAAAGAAAAGGGGAAGGGAAAAAAAGCTACTGGACATTGTCAGACATATCCAAGGAATTAAATGTTCTCAGTAAAACATCAGTAAATAGACATTACTGCACTAACCCAATAATTCTTTTTCAAAAAAGTCAGCCATTATCCTAAATTTATCCTAACCTAAATAAGAAGGTTATTTATAACTTGCCCAGTCACAATCATATTCAGACCCCTCTACCTCTAAGCAAGCAAGGGGACGCCTGGGTGGCTCAGTCAGTTAAGCATCCTACTTCGGCTCAGGCCATGATCTCACAGTTCATGGGTTCGAGCCCACGTCAGGCTCTGTGCTGACAGCCCAGAGCCTGGAGTCTGTTTCAGGTTCCGTATCTCCCTCTCTCTCTGACCTCTCCTGCTCATGCTGTCGCACTCTCTCTCTCACTCTTTCTCTCATAAATAAATAAAACATAAAAAAAAAAATTTGAGCAAGCAAGGATGTGGTACTGTTATATAATGTTCCCAAAAATTTTTTTTTAAATACAATAAAGCAAGTCTCACATTGACCATTTGTATCAACCACATAAGCCGTGACAGATTCCTTCTAGGCACCACTACCACCCAGGCCCAGGACTACATACCAGACATTAAGTAGCCGGTCATGCACTGCTCCCGACAGGAAATAAAGGCCGGTGACCCCATCAAAGGGCTGGCTCTCACTAGGAGGTCTGACAGTAGTGAACAGGAGTGAGGAAACAGGCGTCGCGTGTCCTGTGAAGTGCTAGAGAAAGTTCAGTCTCATTTAGGAGAGGACACAGAACAGTGACAAAAGTGAAGAGTCCATATGGACCATAAACAATACAGATGATCCATATCTGAAATCAGAAGTCCAGACTAAAGGTAACAGCTAAATTGTAAGTAACCAAGATTATTTGTGCTACATTCCATGTACTTTTAAAAACTCCACCTGAGGGGTGCCTGGGTGGCTCAGTCGGTTAAGCCTCCAACTTCAGCTCAGGTCATGATTTTGTGGTTCATGGGTTAGAGCCCCGTGCCAGGCTCTGTGCTGACAGCTCAGAGCCGGGAACCTAATTCAGATTCTGTGTCTCCCTCTCTCTCTGTTTCTCCTCTGCTCGTGCTCTCTCGCTCTCTCTCTCTCTCTCAAAAATAAACATTAAAAATATTTTTAATAAAAAAAATTTTAAAACTCCATCTGAAAATACTGAAAAATCACCATTCCCTTAGAACTCCCATGGCCCTACCCACAATCTTTATTTTTCCCATTCTGCATTAAAGATCCACTTAATTCTATCCGTGTTTAAAGGGGTGCCTGGGTGCTCAGACACAGCCAAGGAATTGTAGGTCCTCATTTTACTCTCAGTGAGTCGAAACCACAATCTTACTGCATCATCACAGCACCAAATGTACACCCCCAGCACACTCAAAAATACTACGTATCCCCATAGTCAAATACTGCAAATGTACTAAACACAAAATTTAAGGTAGAAATCAAACCTACTATATCACATATAGCAGAGTAAAAGATTTTTAATTCAAATTCTACTTATTTGTTCTATTCATTTCTCAAATGCATGTGAAATGGACACATCTAACCTATTAAATATCAACACACCAGATTTGGAAGCTAACTTAAACTACCGATTCTACTATTTAATATGCCTGAAATAACAAATCTGTACTCGTTTTTTAAACAATATTCTACGGCTCAGACTTTCTGCCCTTCTCCATACTTACACTAGATGACTATTAGGCTTACACTAATTTGATTCACTCACTCTGTAGATTTCTTTGGTCTCCAAAACCCATAGTTTGATTGTTCGACCAGCTGAAAGCAACATCTTTCCATCTGGGCTAATACACAGGGAACTGACGCTGCTATTGTCACCTTTCCATTTGCTGTAAAGTGAAGAGAAACAAGAACATCTCAATGAATGCAGAGAAAACTTTACTGATAGCAAAAAAACAGCAAAAAACAAATCGGGGATTAAAAATATCACTTAAGGTTCTATGCAATTATTCCCAAAAAGCCTGTGTAAGGTGACTAACCTTGGACATAACACTAAGGTACAGCCTGCCCAGAGATTTTTCAAGAGGTACCAGAGTGGATGAGTAAGAGATTTAAGAATGAAAAATGGGCAGCTGTGTATCCTGTATATGAGGTGGATTTTGTCAATGCCCAGGAATCGACCGGGCTGGCTGGACCTCCCCAAGTCTGTCCTATCCCCACCACGGTGCCCGCACTGTGTGGCAGCTTGGCCTTTAATTTACGTAGCAACACAAATTACTTCTCAAGCTATAGTCCAAAAAGGTTATTTCTATCTCAAATCGACATAGGTTCACTCCCATCTGATAGAATAAAGTAAATCAAGTATAGATGATCCCCTTCTAATACCTGAAATAGGATTTGCAGCATGAGTCTCTGTGCTTTGTTGCACACATTAATATTTTTATAAACAAGAGGCTTGGTTATTCACTTATAAAAATCAGGAAGTAACAGCAGCAATCCTCTTACCAAAAGACGTTAATTATAAAGTAAAAGAAAACACACTGCTCTGACAGTCACATTGAGTATATCGAACTACTCATATGGAAAAACAAAAGTAGATTTCTCTCTTATACTAAACACACAAAAATTTGACTGATTAAACTAAAACTAACAGATTAAAAATAAGTATAAAAAGTACACAGGAGAGTGTTTTTATAATCCTGGTTTAGGAAAGACCTTCCAAAACAATTACAAACCAGGAATCATAATGGGAAAAATAACCTGATTTAAATAAGTAAAACTTCTGTACCATAAAACAAGTCAAAAATTTAAAACCAAAAATCTAGAAAATGTAAAAAAACATATACTACAGGAAAAGGGTTAGTACTAAGAACACATAAACCGCTCTTTATATTCAAGATATAGATTAGGTTTGGGGGGAAAAAAGAACTCAAAATAAAAACACACAGAAGATATAAACAGGCAATTCACAGAAGAAATACAAATTGTCAATAAACCTAAAACTCTGCCCTTCACTAGTGATCAAGGAAATGCAGCAATAATCCAGGACACTTTTTCCTTTACCCTTTTCAGCTCCTGACATTTTTGACAATTTCTCAACAATTCCCACAGATTCAACATTTTATACTCATTATTCAACACCTATTTACTTAATATACATATAAAAAAAGATGTGATCACCACCCTGACAAGCTTCCCTGAATCTACCACCTCACTCAGCACTGAAAATGCTAGCAAAGAACTAACACCCAACTGCCAAGTTCCCTCCCAGCCCCCATTAAGAGCTTAGCAACTCAAAGTGTAATGTCCTCAGGGGCATCACCTGGGAACTTGCTAAGACTTCAACTCCCAAGCCCCACCTAGACCTACTAAAGCAGCTCTGTCTGCACAGGTAATTCACATGCACATCAGAGCCTGAAAAGCACTAGATGAGGAAGATTTCTCTCTAGGAAAGGTGACTGGTGCCAGGGTAATGACCCACACATACTGACATTTGAAGGCTTCCCCATCATTCCACAAATGAAGCCCAGCAATTGAGCCACCACCTACACAGGCCTTCCAATCAGCTTTTTCATGTTTTATTTTCAAATAGCAACAGGCAGCCACAGATCTCCAGTCATTTGAAGAATGCCTTTAACTAACATAAAAGAGAAGCTAAAATCAAACAAAAATCAAAACACATCCTCAAGAGGGGTATGATGTAAGGAACAAAAGAAAAATACTTTAAAATCCTGTAATTATTATCTTCAGAGAGTTAGAATATTATATCCATGAAAGAAACATGATGCAACAAAAAGAAATATTAAGAGAACAAAAACAAAGCTCCCAAAAATTAAAAATATGGCCAGAAAAATGTAAAATTTCAATAGAAGATTTGGAAGGTAAAACTGAGGCAATCTCCCTGATAACCAAGGGAAAATAAGAGAAAACAAAGAAACCTAGAGAATCCGTCCAGGAGATGCAACATCTTAAGTAACAACAGACTGTACTAAAGAAAGATCAAAAAAACAAAAGATCAAATTATCAAACACATGCTACAAGAAAAACGAAGGAGTGCCTGGGTGGCTCAGCTGGTTAAGCATCGACTCTTGATCTCGGGGTTTGTGAAATACAGCCCCTCTCCCCTCTCCAGCCCAGGACTTGCACTGAGGGCAGGGAGCCTGGCTTGAGAGCGCCACCCGGCCTTGCTCACAGTCTCTCAAAATAAAGTATTAAAAAAAAAAAAAGAAAAGAGGTACATTTTCTTCAAAAATGAAGAAAAAATAAATAGCCAATGACCCAATGCTTCAAAATCCTGAGGGAGAGCTACTTTCAACCTAAAATTCCCTATGGTCAAGCTATAAATTAACTGTGAGGATACAATAAAGGTGCTGGTGGACAAGCAAAATCTCAGTAAATTTACCATCACACACTTTTCTTAGGAAGACACCAATATGTGTGTTTCACAAAAAAGAGGAGAGTAACCCGACAAAGACAAAAATGGGATCTAGGGAATAGGGGTTCCATCTGGCGAGAGAATTTTCAGGATGATAATGTAAGAAAATCCCAGGATCCTCGCTGTTCAGCAGACCTTGAAAAGTGGCTGAGAAGTCCTCCAAGAAATAAATATAACAGAATAACTGATGTGTCCAAAATAACAAGCTACTGTGAGGGTCAAACGAGCTAACAACAGGTATATACAAAACTATAAGCAAATGAACAAGGAAATTATAAACCCGAGTTTTGTTCCAAAAAAATAATAAAAAACCTAGTAGAGCAGAGCACAAGGATCATCTGTAATAACATTTAAGTATTCATAATGCAAACAATGAATAGCCCTTCATCAAAAACTGTGATGGGGCACCTGGATGGCTCAGTCACTGAGGGTCCGACTTCAGCTCAGGTCATGATCTCACAGTTTGTGAGTTCGAGCCCCGAACTGTGTCAACTATGCTGACAGCTCACAGCCTAGAGCCTGCTTCGGATCTATGTCTCCCTCTCTCTGCCCCTCCCTGGCTCCTGCCCTCTCAAAAATAAACAAACCATTAAAAAAAAAAACAAAACAAAACTGTGATGTAACAATATTGGGAAAATGGAGAGGGGAAAGGGGAGAAGGCAAGAACTAAATCCTCATCTTCCACAGCAGAAGTCAACACATGGTCCCTAAGATGGTACACAGACTCCATCAACAGCAGCAGAGGAAAGCCAAGAATGAAGCTGGGAGCACAATACTGTAGGAGACTGTCGTGTGCATGAGAGCTCAGGCTCTGACCCAACCTATTTCTTGTCTGTAAAACAAGAATAGAGCCCACCTCACAATGCTATCATTAAATACAAAACTGGGTAGAATGCACTGAACAGAGCCTTAAACATTAGGAGTTCCTACATGAAGCACCTGACATAGTGAACTTTCATCCAGGCAGCATTTTAAAAATACAGTTGTGTGCGCCCCCACCCCAGGCCAAGTGGATGAGAATATCCACAGGTGTTTCTGACAGTCATCGGGGAGGGGGGAACTGCTGCCACAGGTAAATGGAGACAAACACGGAACCTCTAGGCAGATGACCTATTCATCTGCACCACCCATCCCAAACCTTCCTTCAAATTCTAAATCTCTATTCACACCCCATCTGCTAGGTCTTGCCTTTCATGTATTATTTCAAATTCAACTTGTTTAAAAACTCAAAAACCATTTCCCTCTTCTGGCTATGATTTCTATGAATTGTATCACACTACTTGCCTAGTAAGTTCACAAAACGGAAGACAGTTACATTTAACTCCTTTCTGTCACTTAACACCCCCCTCCAGGGCCCCCAAATGTTCTTAGTTGCTATCTTCTTCATTCTTACTTCCCACATCCTACACTTGAACTACCACAACCACCTACAATCTTGCTTCTGTGCATTTGAACCTGCTCCTTTCCATATACTCTGCTCAGGGCTGGCAGATCACCTTTTCCTAAAGCATTATCTTGGTGACTTTATTCCCAAGACACGACCTTCAGTGGATCTCTCCTGCTTACAACATAGAACCCAAAATTCCAAAAAAGTAGTTTTAATATAGTTGAAAAGCACTGCACCAGAATTCAAGACAGCAGGATAAGAACCCCTTCCCTGCCACTTATTAGCTGTAAGGCCACAGCCATCATTATCCTTCTTAGGGTCCTCATCTGCACAAGCTGAACTAATTTAACACTTACTGAACACCTACTATAAAGCCTATCACAGGATTAGGTGCTTGAACTAGAAGAGTTGGTTGAGATTTTTATCTATAACAGCTAAGCCCAGACTCTTAAGATAATTTGGCCCATATCCTCTACTCATTATTCCCTAGTAAATAAATCCTATCTTCCACTTCTCTTTCCCCAACCTTTGGTCTTGCCATCTCCCCAGCTTCCTTTCCCCACCCTCTTCTATTCAAATCTTACCTCTCCCAGAAGGCCCAACTGAAATCCCTTCTCTTCCACCAGGCCTTGCAAACACTATTCACCTCATGCGACCAGTAATACTTGCTACCTTGTTTTCTCTTGTGCAGTTATTTTACTCTTGTATCATTTAATGTTTATGTACTAAAATCTTGCATGCCTGATTTGATTTAAAGTTCCTTGAAAAGTCTACACTTTGTACTGGTCATTGGTATCTACATTCCCTGTGTCCAATATCAGACTTTACCTACAGCCAAGAACACAGTCTTGATTTATCAAACTCTACTGTATTTCCAACAGTAACCAAGTCACCCCTCCAATACCATGGAACCATCAATGTTACTCACCACTTTACTTTGCATGTCTGTGTATTCCACTCCACAATATGTTTATCATCTGAACAACTATACAAACAGCCATTGTCTTGATGCCACTGTATGCAATTGACCTTGTTGTCATGTCCACCACTCTATGGATCAAAAAAAAAGAAAAAAATTAAAAGGAAAAAACCTCATCTGATAGAACATAATTACATCCTGGAATCATTACTAATAGTTAACAGAAAAGACAGATGTTAACCTAACTAAAAACACCCTAACCTACATCTATCTATTTCCAACATCAAAAATGAGATAAATCAGCTATAAATTCATCAAATGTTAACTTTCCCTTCTCTGCTGGAAAAATATACTTTCACATCTTAAGTCAAAAAAGGATGTTAGTCCTAAACGCCACTTGCCTTTCACAAGAACGTCAGCACTACGGCAAGATAAAATACTACATGTATAGCGGCAAAAAGTTTACTTCAGGTAAAAATCACATCTAGTCAAAACTATCCTTAAAAATCCCTTTTTAAAAAACTATCAAAACCATCTCTCAATAAAGAAATCATTGTTTCTTCATGTAAACACTAAATATCTCTTTGTGTTAAGGAAGATACCATACAAACAAGAGTTTAAACATACTCAGCATAGCAAGATGCTCGTTCACTTAGAAGCTCCAGGAATGGTCACATCAACTAGGGAAGAGCAAGTTCAACTCTCCCACTCACTTTACACACATTCTAGGACAAACTCATTCAGCAGAATAAGGTGCTAAATCATCTACACTGTAACCAATTACGACTTTCACTCTACTTGAATTCACATCATTTAAACGAATACACGAATCACCATCACATACATATGTAAGCTAAGGATAAAACTCAAAATCACTATTTCTATTACAATCGATTGCTCCTACCTCAAAAGAAAAATAGTTTTAAATGTTAAGTTCAATGGCACTTGGGTGACCTAATCAGTTAAGTGACTGACTCTTAAATTTGGCTCAGGTCATGATCTCACAGTTCATGGGACTGAGCCCCACGTCAGGCTCCACAGGCTCTACACTGACGCCACAGAGCCTGCTTGGGGTTCTCTCCTTCTCTTTCTGCCCTNCTTAACCGACTAAGCCACCCAGGTGCCCCTCAAAGAACTAAGTTCTATACCACAGACACATACACAAAGAACTGGTTAAGTGTCCAACTCTTGATCTCATCTCAGGACATGATCTCACAGTTCATGAGTTTGAGCCCCACATTGGGCTCTGCACTGATGACATGGAGCCTGCTTGGGATTCTGTCTCTCCTTCTCTCTGCCCATCCCCCACCTGTTCTCTCTTTCTCTCTCAAAATAAACATTAAAAAAATTTTTTTAAGAAAATAAAGTTTTCAAATTTAATAATCCAAGAGATATAAAGCAAAACAAACTAACATTTTCAGTCTGTCCATCTAGCAATTTGTTTAGCATTGTAATACCCATACTAATAAGGTCACAGAAAAAAATGGCACTATCATACATTGATAGGAGCTAGTACACCCTTTTGAAAAACAATCTAGTAACTGTACATTTGTTCATTCACTTACATAGTCAACAAACATTTACACAATACCAATTACATGCCAGGCACTGCATTAAACACTTACAATATACTATTACATTTAAATCCTAATAAAAGCATGCAAGATAGGTTATAGAATACCCTTTTAAGAAATGAGAAGTTAAACTACTTATCCCTGACCATGTAACTAGAAGGATTCAACCTCAAGACAGACTAGGTCCTGGGGGTGCCTGGGTGGCTCAGTCAGTTAAGCGTCCGACTTCGGCTCAGGTCATGATCTCACGGTTTGTGGGTTCGAGCCCCATGTCGGGCTCTGTGCTGACAGACAGCTCAGAGCCTGGAGCCTGTTTCAGATTCTGTGTCTCCCTCTCTCTCTGACCTCCCCTTCTCACACTGTCTCTCTCTCAGAACTAAATAAAACATTTAAAAAAAAAAAAAAAAAGATACAGACTAGGTCCAAAGCCTGATCCCTTTCTACTTTACCGTATCATCCCAAAACTCTTACTCTGACCTACTTTATTACTTTTTAATAAATCCATTCCCTGGTAAAGTTGTAGAGAGGCTCCTGGGTGACTTGGTCCGTTAAACTTCTGACTCCTGATTTCGGCTCAGGTCATGATCTCGTGTATTATGAGACTGAGCCCCACATCAGGCTCTGCACTGACAGCATGGGGCCTGTTTGGGATTCTCTCTCTCTCCCTCTCTCTCTGCCCGTCCCTCCACTACACACGCCTACACTCTCTCCCTCTCTGAAAAATAAACTATGAAAAAAAGATTTATGTATAATCCCATGAGATACCAAAATGATCTAAAAAGGAGTTGTCGGCTCCATCAGCGTTATGTCCACAACCACAGCAGCTGAGTAAAGCAACCATCACACTGCACAGGTGGCTAGGGACCTGCTCACAAGACTGATCAAATCAAAGGACGGGCTCCCAACTAAAGTAGGGTAAAAGCCTATGAAGATCACACTTGACTTGAAAAGGAAGCAGGAGATAAGGGAGATGCCCTTCTTACTAATTATGCTTCTAAATGCTTTAACTGCTTTAATTTGTTTTACGGTTGTGTTTTTATAATCTTTTTTTTTTTTTTTTTTACAAATAGTTTATTGTCAAATTAGTTTCCACATAACACCCGGTACTCATCCCCACAAGTGCCCTCCTCCATGCCCATCCCCCCTCCCCCCATAATCTTTTTTTTTAAATGTTTTTCTTTACTTCTGAGAGAGAGAGAGAGAGAGAGAGAGAGAAAGACAGAGAGAGAAAGGTAGCATGAGCAGGGGAGGGTCAGAGAGGGAGATACAGAATCTGAACAGGCTCCAGGCTCCAAGCTAGCTGTCAACACAGAGCCCATCGCAGGGCTTGAACCCACGAACCGTGAGATCATGACCTGAGCTGAAGTCAGACGCTTAACCGACTGAGCCACCCAGGCACCCCATGTTTTTATAATCTTTAATATGAAAATAAGTAACATACTTTTAAATGCAGATTTAAAATCAGGCAAAATGTTTTTATCTATCAAATCAGCTGGGTTTTTGTTCATGTTACTGCTGGATTATTTTTTAATTTTTTTTTATTTTATTTATTTTGAGAGAGAAAGACACAGCACAATTGGGAGAGGGGTAGAGAGGATGAGAGAGAATCCCAAGCAGGTTCCATGCTGCCAGTGCAGAGCCCAGATGTGGGGTCTGAACTCATGAAACCACGAGATCATAACCTAAGCCGAAACCAAGAGTTGGACACTTAACAGAGCCACCCAGGTGTCCCGATGTTACTGCTGTTTTAACAGGAATATTCAGTGATGAAAATAATGCTATTGGAATACAGGCACAGTCTTTTCACTGCTGATACAAGTAAAATTAGAAAAACTCTTCTAGAAAGGTGTATACTATGCATAAAAAGCCTTAACATTAAAACCCTTTGACTCATTAATTACAGGTAATTCTGGGAATGGAATCATGTAAACAGATTAAAAAAAAAGTATTAGATGCCACCTTAACAGTCAGTAATAGCTAAATTGCCAATGGGCTTTCCAATTTAATGGGATTTTAGGCAGTCACTGAAAATGTTTGTAACTAGTTCTTGACAAATATGAAAATTGCTCATGTTGTAATTTTTAAAAAATGTTTTAATGTTTATTAATTTTTTTGAGAGAGAGCACAGCAAGGGAAGGGCAGAGAGAAAGGGAGACACAGAATCCGAAGCAGGCTCCAGGCTCTGAGATGTCAGCAAAGAGCCCAAGGCAGGGCTCGAACTCAGGAACTACAAGACCATAACCTGATCTGAAGTCAGACACTTAACTGACTAAGCCACCCCAGTGCCCTGCTCACATTGTAATTTAATGGGAAATATCAGGATACGAAATAAATAAGCAGAACTCAACTATATTTCTTAAACACATACATAAAAAGAAATACACAATCTATTAAGCATCTCTCAGTGTTAGATATAAGAGTAATTTTCTTTTTCTCTTTTGAATGTAATGTAGTCCCAAATTACCTGTGGAGCACGTTACTTAAAAGAGAAAGGAGGGTGCCTAGGTGGCTCAGTCAGTTAAGTGTCCAACTTTTAATTTCAGCTCAGGTCATGATCTCATGGGCATTAAGTTCAACCCCCTGGTTGGACTCTATGCTGAGCGTGGAGTCTGCTTAAGAGATTCTCTCTCTTTCTCAAAAAACAAAAACAAAAACAACCAAAAAACATTAAAGAGAAAACAAGAGCGCCAGAGTGGTTAAGTCAGTTAAGCATCCAACTCCTGATTTCAGCTCAGGTTCATGAACCTCAAGTCAGGTTCTCGACTGACAGCAGGGAGCCTGCTTGGGATTCTCTCTCCCTCTGTCTCTGCCCCTCCCCCACTCACACACACTCTCTCACACTTTCTCTCAAAATAAACAAACTTTAGAAAAGCAAAATTAGGTCAAAAAAAGAAAAAACACTGTTTGATTCACATATACAGAAAGCATTCCTATAGAAAGGGGAAAGTTCAGAGAACACCAAAAACATAATGTAATAGATGATGTCTGAAACAAAGTACGCTAACTCACTGTCCTGTAGTGCCAAACTCTTAACTTTGCTCTGTGATACTGGGGCTGGGACTCCAGAGACCACATTCTTGCTTTGCCAGCTGCATGGCCAGTAGGCTCCACCAATAAGCCAGAGGGAGACAAGGCTGGAGGAAGAACAAGGGACTTGTTCCTTCCTGTCTCCTAGAATACATCAGCCCAGCAAATCTTTACCCCTGGACAGGACAATCCTTTTGGCAGCAGCTGAACACAATATGCAATTTTTCCAACCCCTGGAAATCTAGTCTCCTCCCCTCCTTTCAGAGATCCTGTCCTCAGAGATCTGTATCCCAAGTCCATGAAGCCACTCCTCCTCAATAGACAGCAGCAAAGAGAGCAATACCTGCTCCTTAAAGGTCTGAGTTGCAGCAATAATCCCACTGCCTCCTTTGTCCTCTGGCCCTGGAAGCGGTAAGCTCTTTCCTGCAGTCACTATCTGTGATACCTCGAACTTTTTTACCTTTATTTTAAAACTAGTCAACGGTTCTTCGTATTCTGACATATAATGAAGTTTACGTTACCTGTTACGGCCATTAGCGAATATCACTGTTCACAATTTTAAGTGTGAGGGCAGAAAAATGTCCCTACAGTACAGATCCTATTGCATTATTCTGAACTGTTTTGTTTTTAATAAATCTCTAATAGTTTCTCCATCATCTTTTATATATATGTCCGCGCAAATACACATATCTATACTTACTATCAATTTACTGTGTAATTCTCCTTTTACTGTACTGTATAATAAAATACTACCAACTGCTGTACCAAGAGCCAACAAGTCAATCTGGTTACTCGTTCCTATAGCTTCTGATTTCCTTTTTTTCCTCTGGGGACTTTCCTGGGGAGAAAAAAAAGAAAAAACAATTTTGTATTTCAAAACAAGAATCATTAATGGATAAACACAAATGCCCACTAGCCCACGAATGATATAGGACTGCTACCAAATGACACTTTACTTAAAGATGTGGGGGAGGGGATTCATTCTTAAATGCTTTCTCACTATTTAGGGAAAAAACTATTCCAACAGAAAGAAGAGCTTGTAATTCTCTGTCCCTGCCCCCTACCTCTCTGGAAGGAAAGGAGCAAATAAGACAACTTGGTATGCTCTTGGTATTCTCTAGAAGGTCCACATAGCCTCACTGCTGCTTTCACTTCTCAGAAATGAACCCACTCCTGACAGGTCCAAGCAGAGATTACAGATCCACTCCCGAGAAACCAACACTTCCCCTTTTTCCCTCATCTTTCCTTGTGTTCCAGCTTCATTCCCAGGAGGGCACTCTAATGGTTTTATAAACAAACACTTATTTCAGTTCCAGTCAAAAAAAATCGTTATTAACGAATGAGTAGCTCATACCAGAAGTTGTTCTAGTGTGTGAGAATTAGGGTTAGTCTAAAAGTTCCATGCAGTCTTGGTGATCCTAGGCACAACTTTCAATCTAATGTCTAATGACACAAGACTTCTTGGATTTACTTCAAAAATAATACTAATACTCCCATCTGTCAAAGAAAATCAATGAATACTTCACATCAAAGTATATTTATAATGCTGAAAATTTATTTCAGAACTTCTCTTCCATATGTTCTTTAAATTAAAGCTTACCTGTACTTTAGCATAAAATGCTGAGAAAGCCACTTAATATAAAACATTGTTTTAATATAAACCACTACAACTGGGAAAAAAACATTTTCTCAACAATGCAAGATCTTTGCTCTACAACAAAAAACAGCAGCCCAGGATACATAAAAATTTGCCCCGAAAACCACCAACGTAAACTATGATGTTACAAATACATAAAAAATATCAAGGAGTACATTTATAAAGCACTTTCCCTTTTTTTCTTTTAGTTATCTTATGGGGATACTATATTTGAAGAATTTTATTCTTTTGAACACTTACGTCAACAAAAAGCAAAGTAACATTTTATGTATAGAAAAAAAAAATAGTACTTTTTGCAAGTCCTGAGAAATATGTCTACATTAATAAACCCAAAAAATAAGTTACATTTAAAAGCCAAAGTATAAAAAAGTCTGATGGTCTTATCAGTAATATTTAATTTGCTTCAAACATTGAAACCTTAGTACAAGAGTTGTTCTAGGTCCTACCTTCAGTTAAATGTCTAAAGCCAAGTCTGAAAGATCCCACAAGGCAGATATGGTTTCTGTACAAGGTTATGAACACAAACACCTATTTCAGGCAGGGGGAGTGAGGTATACTGCAGACAGTATACTAACCTCTCATCAGAAAACTTTCTGCCCCTCATCAGAAAACTCTTCTCTGAAAGATTCTACAACTTATTTCTCCAACTCTTGGTTTTCCCAAATCAACTCAAAATTATCCACACTGAGGTTTCTACTGTATGAAATATATGCTGGTCCAAATATGCACATTTTTTTGCATATGTGAATTTGCACCAAAAAGCACAAAGAAGCTTTAGAAATTAAACACTAACATATTCAAGGCCCTAATTTCCCTATCAACAAAATCTGTTTTGGGGGAGAAGCAAGCAGAGGCAAGTGGAGAAGCATCCACAGAACCTATGCCCAATTTTGAGGACTACTGGTCTAAACCTAAATAATAACACAAGTAACACATCTCAAAGAACTACTGACTCATGCATATTTTCTCTGAGTTGGACGATCTTTTTAAAAACTCACTTCCAAGTTAGCAGGATGAGCATGTCTGAACAAGTCAACCAGATAAGTTTATATAAGCAATGTGCATTTTAGTGAAATCTACTATTTTAAATATTACCCCAGGACCAAATATTCCTGAAACCAAGAATTTAAAGCTAATATTTACAGATTATGATAAACCTTTGTCAGTATTTTCTTTCTGAACCTGTTGCTCCTGTGATCAAAAACTTCAATGACTTGCCAGAGAAATCAATATAAACAACTCTGGCATTCAAAAGCCATCTGCAATTTGCCTCCAAGCCTTTTCCAACCTTATTTCCAATTCCCTCTTTACATTACACTAATCATTAACGCTTTCCCATTTTGTTTCTGTTTTTCCCCTGAACTTGGGAGGGGTCTGTTTCTGCTCACTTCAATTTTCACCTGGTTAAAAATCTATCCATGCTTCAAGGTCCATCTCAACTCTCATCTCTCCACAAAAATCTCTTCTTTCCCTTAAGGCCCACATCATACTGTGCTCTGCATTACAGACACTGTACATCTGAAATGTCCATTTCTTCCCTGATGTCTCAGTCATACTCAGTTTTACTTCCTCTAAAGTGACTAACACAATGTCATATGCACATTCATTATACATATAATTATATAAAGTAATGAAAAGAGTAAGCTAAAACTTTAATTCATATTTGTGATTGGAAAATTGGAGTTCCTAGAGATACCAGGAGTGAAGACCCAAAATATGTGATTTCTTACAGTCTTTTTCAATATGAAAGTCTGACTGAGCTAAACAATAAAGAGCAGCAGCAGTCTAAAAAAGTTTATCAGCATTTGATCCACAAGGCAATAAAAACACTGGGTGAGAATGTCAACAGTTTATGTGCATGATTTATAAAATCAAGGCAGGGCAGATGTGAAAACAGAGGGAAAAAAGGACATCTATTGATGAGAAGTCTGAATTTGATCAATTAAGCAATGACTTTTTAAACGGAGATCCTAGGGTAAGAAGAGCTTACACAGACAGCCAGTACGCACACTCATAAAATACATATATGTCAGTGAAACAAGTTCCAGAAAAAACTTATCCTTTCCCATGTAAAATACACTCTGATGGTCTATTTCATTTTTTTAGCACTATCACAACCCACTAATGGATCAAAACTATTTTTGAAAAATTCTGACCTCCAAACATTGAAAATTATGCCAAAGTTTCAACTTTCATTCTGCTTAGTCTCCTATACCTTTTCTTGGCCTATCTTAACATCATTTCTCTGGCAAATGTTTATGTTTCATGGATAACAGTGAACAAAATGTGTGCATTTTACATGTAATTATATGCAGTCCTTATATCAAAAACACTTAAATTCTAATGCACAGAACTTCTATTCCTGTCAACAGGTTCTAATCTGCAAACTTTACCTTTTTTTTCAAGTTTAAATACGGAGAGACCCTAAGATAGAGTATCATACAGGAACACAACCAGACTGTACTACCATCTCCAAGGGATGAGAATGGGAATACTCAGCTCAGATTCTTGCTAGAAACGTTCTTAATGCTACTGTGCTTGCCCCGTCTAATGGCTGAAATCCATGTGTTTTGTTCAACAAGCACTAAGCCGTGTGAGATCATTTTAACTGCAGAGATAGCAAAGTAGCATAAATACATTTCCTATGGTAGCTAATAGTCAACACAGTCTGTTTCTTCAGGGCTGTACACCAGCTAGGGAAGGAAAAGTAGAGTAGTTTGAGAGATTTAAGGGGGCAATAAAATAGCAGGGTCAGTTACTAGGTGGCTCAGCCACTTCCTCTGTGGCTTTGGCATAACATCTCAGCCTCAGTGTACACACATACACCTGAGGAGCTGTAAAAACAGCACCCAGCTATAGTCCAATAGTCTGTTTTCTTGCACTTTTCTTATCATCATTAGAGGTCCTCTTCCCCCAGGCTTCATCAACCAAATGAAATTCTCAGCTACATAACATCTACAAAAACCCCCCAAAAACTACTGTGGCATAAATGTGAAGTATTAGAATCATGTGACCAAGAACAAGAAACAGCAATCTAATTTTTCTAAACACTTAAGAAATACAGCTTTAACTCTTGTTACCCAAGCAACCCAGCACCAACTCATTTTTCTCCACTCATAGCAGTAATATCACCAAACTTTGTCTTCAGGTGGCAAACTGCCAATTACTGAACCGGGTACAGGATACTCTTACAAAATAACTTGCACTGAGGAATGGTAGCAGTAAATCATAAAATGGGCCCAAAGATTATGCAAACTGAATCATTCAATAACAACAATTAACATTTACTGAGCACATACTAGAGCAGTCATCGAATTCTCTGAAGACTCTGAAAGATGTATAGCATAATCCCCACCTAAGGTTTGGGTACCAAAAATGTTAAGGTGCTGGGAACACTGGCTTCAGAACAGCATCCATTTCAAGCCTCATACACTAGTCCTCAAAGACATAAGATAGAAGGGTTTAATATGATGTGAGTATCTTAAAACTTAAGGGACAAAGATCATAACCCAAGGTCCTGGGAGCAGAGACTGAAGCAACTGCTACAAATCACTCTCCATTTTTCTAGCTTTAAAAAATCATGTGACTTTATCATTTTATCTCAAAATATATGTGCATATTCAAGAAAACTGCTTCTCCCCTTTAATCTTCAAGTACAATTGATGTTCCAGAAGGATGCATTCCCAATATGATAAGGACTAGATGTCTCTACATTCCTCCCAGTTCTCAATTCCACAACTCAGGATACAGGGGTACCGTGCAAGAAAAGTGGACCAGGAACCGGAGTCCCTCAACTCTAGTGGCCACCATCTCTTCTTTGGTTATTAAAGCTTTGGTGAAGACACCTGAATTTTCTTAGTTCTCATTCGAGTTTAAAAACTTTTATTTCAACACATTTCATAAAGTTGTGTGGCTAAAACAAGAGCATACAGATAAAAGGATACTGAAACCTATAAAAACTCGTAAGTAGCCAAACTCTCATTTTTCAATGAATTCTTCCAAATTAGTGACCTGGTCAATGTGACCAAAGCCATGTTCAAGTTGAGTCCTGGATATGAAACCAAATCCAGATATTGTTCTACTTCAGAGTGGTATACATACTCTAAAACTATGACTTTCAACAGGAAATTTACAACTATGCCCAAGTTTTATTCCTGAGGCATAGGATGTGACTTAAAACAACAGAAAAGCAAAAGGGGGGGGCAGCAAATTTTTGCCAACCTAATATTAACTATTTGTTGTAGATAATGGAGAACTACGCTCTAAATACCCAAGTTCTAGTTCTACTTTTGGTTTTTTGCAAGTTGCTTAATTTTCCAGAGCCTCAGTTTTTTCTTCACAACCAAGGCAAAAAGTTAGTCTTTACCTGCCAGCGCTAACCATACAAACATGAGATATTAATAATAACCAGTGGTTTCAGCACTTACACTATTCTAAATGCTTATGTGTTATTAAACATGTTCACCTTCATAACCATTCTATGAGATGGGGTACTGTCACCCCGGTTTTACCAATGAGGAACCAGAGGTATAATTACTATTGAATTACTATGAAGCCAAACCTAGATTATATGTAAGCAGTAGAGCTTGGATCCATGCATCCAATCGTTGCTCCAGATTCTCCCTCAGCATCAATACTATCATCTCTTTATAGGACCGTTAAAATAGAAATATAGGAAATAATTTTGAAAATTAAACAGACTGCTGTAACTTTAACAATGACGACTATGATTTTTTTAAGAGTCCGAGTTCACCTTAAGAGCTCTATAAAGATTTCAATAAGCAACTAAAAGACACTTCATCTATTAACTCTGAAAAGCTACCTTAAGATCTGAAAAATACCCAAACATACTCATCCAAAACATCGTTAGATATACCCCTACTTTCAACCTAAAAATTTAGCAGAAAGTTCCTCCACGGTAGTCAGATGGAGCTAAAAATCTGTCTTAAATACTGGCTTTTGAAGTTTTACACATAGTGTCAGCTAAACACGATACCTGAGGCTTCCAAATCACATTAGAACGGTTCGGTTTGACTACTCTATTCCTGCAGTACCCACGTGCATGTGAGTTAGAGTAGACGTAGGCTAGTGACTCAACGGTGAGTGGCATCTTACCTGAGTTGGGGCCCTAACAGTGGAAAAACCTTCCCTAACTCGTCAGTGTCCCATCTAAGAAAAAGTTCACCTGGATTCACATTCATTAAACTAAACCGGCCACTTCAATTTACCTCCACATCCTATAACAGACTTCAGACTTGATTAAAAAAGGGGTGTATGAAGGGGAGAACTGAGGTGTTAAAAATAAAAAAGCATACAGTTTCAAACTACTGAGAATGGAAACAAGCCTGGGAAAGTCAAGAGTTTCAAGAGTGAGAGTCCCACACACTGGACGTGAAAGAGAACACGTGGTGAGCCTGCACCCAAAGGTGGGGGGGGCGGGGGGTGTCCGGAAGCAAGGAAACAGACTTAGTCCTTCCAACTGCCTAAGGCAAAGCCGATGGGCTAGAGGAATCGGAAGAGTAGTATGTACAGTCCCAAGGAGGGGCTCTGTCAAAAGCCAGGACACTGAAGAGCACATGTTGATGCAAGAGACTTGGCAGAAGGAAACCGCCCTGGGGGACCGGGGGCCTACGCGAACATGGCGGCCCCGGCGACAGCGGGGCGCGGGACCCAAACCGCAGGGAGCCAGTCGGTAGGACTCCAGTCTACGACCCGTCGGATCCAGCCGCGCCCTCTTTCGCTACCCCGCGAGCAGGCCGCACATGGGACTGGCGAAGTGGATGGAGTCCGCGCCGCCGCCGCGCTCTGTGCCTCCTCGCCCCGGGCCTCGCAGGGCCGCGCGGGATGCCGGGCCACGCGCCGCCGGACCGGGGGTGCGCTGAGGCTGAGCCCGGGCGAACGCCCGCCCCCCACCGTCCCGCCTGCTTTACCTTGGCCTGCAGCCGCGCTGGCGCCCAGGCCAGGCAGGTGCAGGTACCGCTGAGGTGCGCGGAAGGCACGTACTCTTGGTGCAGCCTATTGCTGGCTGTCTCCCACACTCGCAACTGACCGTCGGCAGACGCCAAAGCGAAGTAGACCTGGTTCAATGGGGAGAAGGCGCAGGGAACCCCTGCCGGGGACAGGGGGTCGGCAACACCACCGCCGCCCGCCGCCATTGCTGCCCTGGCTCCGCGGCAGCCACGTGTTCGCCTGTGCGCAGGCGCACCGGCGCGGGGCGGGGCCTGGAGGAAGGAAGTCGGGCGGAGGGAGCGCAGACAGCTGAGGGAGTGGCTCTTCGCGTCTCCAGCAAGCGTTGGGCGGACCCGGCCTGTGAACGGTGGCCCGGAGGGCCCAATGCTAACTTATACCGGGAGGGGGGAGGGGATGTGTGGAGGGACGTGACTGCAGACTGGAGAGCAGGACAATTCCTTAAAAAAAAAAAAAGAAAGAAAGAAAAAGGTTTGAGTTTGTTTTGTTTTTTTTTTTTTAAATAACATGATTGAGGGGCGCCTGGGTGGCTTAGTCGGTTAAACGTCAGACTTTCGCTTAGGGCATGATCTCGCGGTTCATGGGTTCGAGCCCCGCGTCGGGCTCTGTGCTGACTGCCAGCTCGGAGCCTGGAGACTGTTTAAGAGTCTGTGACTCCCTCTCTCTCTGACCCTCCCCTGCTCCTGCTGTCTCTCTCTCTCCTAGAAATAAATAAAACATTTAAAAAAATTTTTTAAAAATAATAAATAACATGATTGAACTAAATGTTTAAAAGAAATAATCACGTATAACTCCATGATTGTGACATATGTTTTCATTTTTTCTTATCCACTTCCAGGCTATAATCATGTGCACACATAGCACGCACAATTTATTCAGACATCATAGTGTAAAAGTAATAGTAGAAGCTGCTTATTTCGTCAGGATAAATCCCATGTTACTACATCAAATAATAGACAATTTGTAATGACTCCAGAATATTTCAACAAATCAATGCATTCTGATTCAAGAAATGCCAGATTCTATTCAGCCCACACAGAGCTTATTGCCTAGCAGGAAAGACAAAAACACCAGGGATATAGGGAGACTCTGAAGCTTTTACAGCCAGGGAGTGCCACGGTAACATTTGCATTTCAGATTAGGAATAACAAATTTATCTACATTTCTTAAAAGGCCTCCTGGCCTCTGGATGGAGACCTTAGAGGGGCAAGAATGAAAGCAGACACACAATATAGAAGGACAATGGTGAGTTGGACTCAGATGAAAACAGTAAAGGTGGGGAGAATGACCAAATTCCACATATAATCTGAAATTGGAGCCATCAGGTCTTGCTAAATGATCGCAAAGGGTGAGAAAAAGACAAGTGAAAGATGATGCTAAGGCCTGAACAAACTACCAAATCGTGATTCCATCAACTAGATTGGGGAAATGGGTTTGGCTGGAGTGGAAATCAAGAGTTCTGTTTTGGACAGTTAAGTATGATATGCCTATTATACCTCCAAATAGAGTTGTTTAGTAGGAGCTGGCTATAGAAAAAGATCACAGAGAAAGAAGTTTGGATGCATTAGCATACAAATAATTTTTGAAACTGTGGGACTAGTCAGAACATGTTGGGTACAAGTACAGATGGAAAAGAAAACAGCCCCAAACTGTGCCAACCTTTAGAGATCAGGAAGGGAAGGAAGATCCAGCAAAGCAGATAGGATGAAAGCCCAAGAGAATGAGATGAAAGCTGAAGTATAGAGCTGAGCAACGAAGGAGGAGCTGGATTTCTAACTAAGCCATCTTTGAGTACAAACAATTTAACCCAATGAGACTACAGAATTCATGTCAATGACCCTTCAATACCCAAAATATCATTCCTTGACCTCCTCCTTTTCAATGATCTTGGCTTCTACCTTACGTACTCCCATGGTCATGTCTCAGACCTTATCATTACAATAACTGCACCTCTATCATAATCTCAAATTTCCCACATCACTCTCTAACCATTAACTCATCTTTCCAGCTTGCTCCCTCTAGCTCCTTGATGGCTGCTCATCCCTCTTAATTTATCTTTTTATATTTTTTTAATTTTTAAAAAACTTTTAAATGTTTATTTTTGAGAGAGAGAAAGAGACAGAGACAGAGTGTGAGCAAGGTAGAGAGAGAAAGAGACACAGAATCTGAAGAAGGATCCAGGCTACAAGCTTCCAGCACAAAGCCCAACATGGGGCTCAAATCCAGAAACCATGAGATCATGACCTGAGCAGAAGTCAGATGCTTAACCGGCTTAGCCACCCAGTCACCCCCTTAATTTATCTTAAACTCTATCATTACAACCCTCAAATCCCTTGCCTCTTTCCCACATTATAGTCCTTCCATGGTAAAACTGCAAACCTGGCAAAATCTAACTCTTCACCCAAAAGCAGCTGAAAGTAATTAGAGAAAAGTCACAGCCACCTATTACGATTCTTATTCACTTTAAATTCATGGTCAGAAACTTCATATGGGAAGTCAATGCTGCCAGGTTATCAATTGTTCCCTAATCCATTCATACTTCCACTCTCCTAGAAGCTAATTCATATCTTCTCCTACCATCTCAAAACTCCTCCTACCTCCTTGCTCTCAGTGACTTTGCTTCCATTTCTTGGGAAAAGAGAAGCAATCACAAGAGAACTTCCACAAGCTCCCAGTACCACAAACTCTAACTGACCTGTGTTCCATTACTTCTGGCACTACAAGTAAATTGTCCATGCTCCTAGCAAAGGCCACGTCTCCACATAAATTGTAGATCCCATTATTCCAAAAAGGCTTTCCTCTCTCTACCAGCTTCACTCTTATTTCTCAACTTAATCCTTATCGTCAACATATAAACATGCTGTTATTTCTTTCTTCCTAAAAACTAAAATTCCCTTTACTTCACTTCCCTCTACAGGCACTGTCCCAATCTTTTCTTTCCTTAAAAAAAAAAAAAAAAGTAGTCTAATTTTCTTAATCTCTCTCCTCTGATTTCTCTCCTCCAATGGGATTTTCATTCCAATCCATCCCATCACTACACCAAGATTCTCAGTAAAGCCACAGCACTCTCTACATTGCTAAGTATGTGTCCATTTTACATCTGCATCTGATATGACTTATCATTAGCATGCTTATCTTCCATGACATCACACCCTCCTGGTTTCCTCTTGCTTCTCTGTCTTCTCTCCTGGATCTTCCTTATCTCCCATTCTATAACATCAGGATGTGGGGGCACTTCCTTACCTGGGCATGTGACTTTCCAGAATAAAGAGTACATTTTCCAGCTTTCTTTGCAAACTGTGAGGCCATATGACTATAGGCCAGTACAAAAATGTCCTTAAAATGATAGGGTATGCTATTTTTTATTGCTTCTTTTCTTCTTAATTCCTGGAACTCAAATGTGATGGCCAAAAGCTAGAGCATCCATGATGGGGTTTGAGGAGAAAACAACATGCCAAGAATAGCAGAGCAGCAAGATAGAAGGAATAGAGCCCCTGAAGCATGATAAATGCCCTGGACCACCTCCTCTGGATCTCTTTTATACAAGAGAAAATTAAACTACCATGCTGTTTAAACTACTATATTTTGGGTTATGTCATATGCAGCCGCACCTAATTGTGCTCATTCTTTTATATCCTTTGCCTCAGCTGGCCATACCATCAACTATCCAGTTAGTCACTGGAGAAAGTTTAGAAATCAGCCCTGCTTATTACCCAGTCCCACATCTCACTTCTACCCAAACACATACACATATCTGATCAATCATTAGATTCTATTTTATCTCTTAAATAATTCTCCATTCAATTTCCTCATCTCTATCCCATTCTACCACTTCTGTTCTTATCTAAGCTTTATATCTCTCACTGGAACTGCCACCACTACTTGTATTGGACTCCCTTTATCCATGCCTGTCCACTATGACCTTTGTAGATTATTAACCTGGCCCATTCCACCTCTTTACTTAAAACCCTCCACAAGGGCACTTGTGGGGATGAGCACCGGGTGATATATGGAAACCAACTTGACAATAAACTATTAAAAATAAATAAATAAACCCCTCCACAAACTTGCTGGCATCTACAGAAGAAACTTTATGCCGTTTAATACATATGGATTACAAGACAATCTGTAATCTGGTCCCTGTCACTCTCCCCAACATCATTACTTACTATGGATGATCTCAAACGTCATTAAACCCTGACCTGCTTCTGGTTTCCTGCCTTTATCATTCTTGTTAGAGGTCCTGCTCTTTTGCTCTTTCTATAATTTAGGCTCTTCTAATCCTCTCTCTGCCCCAATTCCAGGCCTTCATTGAACTTACTAACAATTCAACTTTTAACTAACTATTTTTATTCTAGAAAGTGATAGATCCTATCAGTCTGTAATCCATAACAGAATATTTGCAAATCAAGTCAGCAATATATAAAAAAGATTAAATACCATAATCAAATGGGATTTATCCCAGGAATGAAAAGTTGCTTTAACATTCAAAAACCAATGACTGTAATATACCATGTTAACAGAATAAAGGTTTAAAAATACATGATAATCTTGAAAGATAAACATTTTTTGATAACAAAAAGATTTTAACAAAATCCAACACCCATTTACAATAAAAAAAAAAAACTTTTAACAAAGTAGGGACTGAAGGGAATATCCTCAATCTGATAAAGGGAATCTACAGAAAACCCGTAGCTCACATCATACTTAATTATGAAAGACTGATGCTTTCTTCCTTTTTTTTTAATGTTTTATTTATTTCTGAGAGAGAAAGAGAGAGCGTGAGCAGGGGAGGGTCAGAGAGAGGGAGACACAGAATCTGAAGCAGGCTCCAGGCTCTGAGCTGGCTGTCAGCACAGAGCCCGACGCGGGGCTGGAACCCACAAACCATGAGATCATGACCTGAGCCGAAGTCAGACGCTTAACCGACTGAGCCACCCAGGCGCCCCTGATGCTTTCTTCCTAAGACTGAAAACAAATTAATGCTGCCTATTCTTATCAATTCTATTCAATATTTTACTGAAGGTTCCAGCCAGTGTGATAAAGTAAATAATAATAATAATAATAATATCATCCAAATTGGAGAGGATGGAGTAGAAGTATTTTTATTCACAGATGACTTATAGAAAATTTCAAGGAATTCTCAAAAGATTCTAAAACTAATAAATCAATGTAGCAAGGTCTCAAGATACAAGATCCATATAAAAATCAATGGTATTTCTATCAATGGACAATCAAAATTAAATTGAGGATGGTTCCATTTGCAATAGCAACAGAAAGAATAAAATATCTGGGGGGAAATTAACAAAAGAAGTTCAAGACTTGTATTCTAAAAAGTATAAAACATTGCTGAGAGAACTTAAAGGAGACATAAATAAATGGAAGGACATTGCATATTCATGTATTGATAAACTCCGTATTGTCCAGATAGTAATTCTACTCAATTTGCTCCATAAATTCAATAACCCCTACAAAAATCTTAGCAGGAATATTTCAGTGTTTATTTATTTATTTTGAGAGAGAGTGTATGTGCAGAAGGAGCAGAGAGAGAGGGAGAGACAGAGAGAAACCCAAGCAGGCTCCACACTGCCAGCACAGAGCTTGACACAGGGCTCGAACTCACAAACCACGAGGTCATGACCTGAGCTGAACCCAAGAGTTGGACACTTAACTGACTGAGCTGCCCAGGCGCCCCTTAGCAGGACTTTTTGTAGAAATTGATAAATTAATCCTTATATGGAAACGCAAAGTGAAGCAATTATCTAAAAGAAAAATACTCCTACTACCTGATTTCAAAATTTACATTAAAGCTATAGTATCAAGACAGTGTAAGAACTTTTAAGATGTGCTCTCTTGTACTCTCTTAGCAACTTTCAAATATGCAATATAATATTATTAACTATTGTCACCATGTTATACATTATATCCTCAGGATTTATTTATTTTATATCTAGAAGTTTGTGTCTTTTGACCTCTTTCAATTGACTCCTTCCATTTCTAATACACAACAATAAATCCTAGAGGAGTTTTACAGAATCCAGATTCAAGTTCAGCAGCAACTCGGAAACAAATGAAAAAGCAACAGAAAAGCAGTTATATTCTCAGATTTAGATAGTTTATGTTTTACTGAAAATCAGTTTAAAAAATCACGAACTTCAGCAGCTCTAGTAAACGCGAAGTACACATAGAGATACAGAATAAAACACACAACTATTAAATATATTTGGACCATATTTACATGCTGAATTATTTAGTATAGGCATCTAGGTATCAGGGCTGCTGGTTTTCTCATTTCCTACTTTTTTTTTTTGTTTATTCAACAAATATTTATTGAGGGCACATTGTGTTCCAGGCACTATGACAGGCAATGGAATTATAATGATGAGTTAGACACAGCCCTCTCCACAATCTTATCCTCTAACTTTGGAAGTGGTAAACAAGCAGTGACTTTATTTAATCTGACGCTCACCATGGGGGTTTGGTCTAAAGACAGGATATTTACCAGGAGCACAAAGGAGAGGCATTTCCCCCGTGTTTTGGAGTTATCATAAGCCACCATTCTGGTGAGGTTGATACCTGAAGGATGAGGGAAAATTATACGAAAGAGAGGAAAGAAGCACACGCAAAGAGGTAGAGGAGAACATTCATGGAATTGGAACTAGTGGTCTAATTTGACTTGAGATGTTAAAATGTCAGCCATCAGCCACAGTACTTCTTGAAAGGTATTTGGGCTTTAAAGTAATTGACTAAATGCCACTAGAGGACAGTGTCTTTGTGGCCTTAATAAATTTGAGTTGATGATGCCTCATACTGTCAGAGAATAGTTTCAGAGTGCAGGCTGACAGTTTCCCAGGGAAGACAAAAGGAAAAGGATAGCCAAAAATAGAAAGGCACACATAGTGACCTTTTTGAGAGATTAAATGCTCTGAAAGATCATCAATAAAGAAGGATTAATTGTATTTTTCAACATATGTTAATGTATTTCATTAGATGTGTGTAGAACAAAAAATTTATCAGTCTTTGTTTTTTTGTTTGAGAGAGAGAGTGAGAGAGCGAGCAGGGGAGGGTCAGAGAGAGAGGGGACTCAGAATCTGAAGCAGGCTCCAGGCTCCGAGCTAGCTGTCAGCACAGAGTCTGACACGGGGCTCGAACCTACGAACTGTGAGATCATGACCTGAGCCGAAGTCAGAGGCTTACCCGATTGAGCCACCCAGGTGCCCCTACATAGTGTCTTATTCAAATAATAAAAAAGGGGTGCCATTTGCTTTTTACAGTTTATCTTAGAAATCAAAGGTATGTAAATTTATTTCCCATAGTCTGTCAATATATCTTCTTTCCAAGTCCTACCCCTTCTGAAATAACAGCCAAATATAATTTAATCATCTTTAAGAGATAATAAAGGAGGAACAATAAATTTTAAATCCATTAGTAGGGCTTAGGATTCAGACAGTTCCAACTCCGGTCCTCACTTGGCAGTAATAATAAAAAGATTGGTCATAAAATCTGTTTCTAAAAAAAACTTAGGTGGGTGCCTCGGTGTGTCAGTTGTTTGAGCGTCCAACTCTTGATTTTCACTCAGGTCATGATCCAGGGGTCATGGGCTTGAGCTGTGTGTCTGGCTCTGCACCGAGTGTGGAGCCTGCTTAACATTCTCTCCCCTCTCTCTCTCTCTCTCTCCCCCACCCCCATTCTCTCCCTCAACAAACAAAACAAAAAACTTTCTTTTTTTTTTTTAATGTTTTTTTTTATTTATTTCTAGGAGAGAGAGAGAGGCAGCAGGAGCAGGGGAGGGTCAGCGAGAGAGTCACAGACTCTGAAACAGGCTCCAGGCTCCGAGCTGGCAGTCAGCACAGAGCCCGACGCAGGGCTCGAACCCACGAACCGCGAGATCATGACCTGAGCGAAAGTCGGACGCTTAACCGACTAAGCCACCCGGGCGCCCCCAAAAAACTTTCTTAAGAAACAAATCAAAACAAAAAAAAAAATCAAACAAACAAGTCAAGAACAGAAGTGAGACATACAGTTGGGCTGGAGGGAGAGCAGTTTATTCATTTTTAGGACTGAAAGAGAGAAACTTGATAATAGAGTCTGTGGTGGCTGATTTAGAAAGCACAGTTTAGAAAGTCTTAATTTATGTCTTTAAAAGTAATAAAAAGACTTATTTTATCAAATTGAAACTGAATTCATAGCCCTTTCAGCGTATTTTGACTTGAACTCTAAATTCAATTGTAGTGTTGACCAGTTTTTGAGAACGGGTGTTACAGTACAAAGAGCATGGACTGCTGAAGCAGGCTGACCTAGATCAGAAACCCTGTCATGTCGCTTGTCAGCTTTGGGACCTTGCCCAAATAATTTAATCTCCCTGGGTCAGTTTTCTTACGCATAAAGCAGGAATGCTTATTTCTCACACAGTGTTGTTGTAAACTTAAATAAGTAAATATCTAACATGCTTGGTATTGTTAAACCCTCAATAAACTTTTGCCAGCTGAATTAATAAACAAATTAGTGACATTTAATGTCAAAGTAGACTTTGGACTCCAAAGATAACCTTTTCCTGGTTTTGTATTGGTTTTAGGATTAAATACATTTATTTTTATTTAGTTCTTTTGGGGTAGGGTGCCAAAACCTGGAATAAATGATTTTTAAAGAGAGCCAATAAAAAAGAATCCAAAAATCCAGTCGATGCTTTTTTTTCTTTCCTTTCCTTGTGTTTTGTTTTGTTTTTGGCTTACCCAACAGAAATGTATTTTCTCACAGTTCTGGAACACACAGGTCACGTTGTGGGCAGCTTTGGTTTCTCCTGAGGGCTCTCTCCTCCGCCTGTAGATGGACATCTGCTGCCTGTCTTTAGCTGGTCTTCCCTAAGTGCCTATGTTCTAATTCCTTTTCTTAGAAGAACACCACTCACCTTGAATTAGGTGCCAAGCTAATGACTTCATTTTAACTTAATTATTTCTTTAACCTTATCTCCAAATAGTCACATTCTGAGGTACTGGGGATTAGGACCGCACTATGTGAATCTTGAGGGGATTAAATTCAGCCTCTAATACCCCTCTACCCTACAACCCTGTTTTAGCAATGACCTTTTCCCCCTTAAAGACCTAAGTAGATGATTCTACTTAGTTTTAGGGGTGGTCAAATAATTAACTGTTATATTTTAATTATTAAAAACAAGTCTACTAAATAAGCACACAGTGAATACTATCACTTTAATCGGCCCTTCGGGACTCCGTGGGCCTGAGGCAGGCATGCACATGGTCAGAGCCCAGTCCGAGGGACTTGCTAGGATTGGTATGCGGGGGGTGGGGGAAAACTTTGCAGTCGTGTGGGGAAGGAACGCGGGACAGCTGATGGCCCATTCGAATGCCGACAGCCAAACGCATGTCTGGGCTTTTTCCTCCGACATCTTGGGGGCGACCAGGTGACGTCAGTGTCCCTGATCACTAGTGAGCCGACGCTGGTGCAGGACTTCAGTTTACACAGTGCTTTCACAGGCTTTGCGTCTTTTAAGCCTCCCGTCCCCGGGGTGAGGTTGGTGGAATTAGTAAGCGGTCAATTGTTTAGTCTGTCCACATCCGAGGAGGAAAATGGGCCCCCCGCACGGGAGTGTGACTCGCTCCTGGGACAGTTAACTCCGCGACACCCGGTAGACCCGGCAGCCCCAGCTCGGCCTCCTCCGCCCCTCTGGACGCGGGCGCAGTGGCAGAGCTCTTCCTGCGAAGAAGCTGCGGACACTCCAGGCGGCTGCGTCAGTGCGTCCGGCAGCGACAGGACCTCGCACAGCCTTACGTCACTGTGTGCGACGGCGCCTGCGCGGGACACCATGCTGTCAGCCGGGCGGCGAGGTCCAGCCCTTCTATGGCTGCGGCGGCTGCGGAGGTGGCCGGGGCTCGCGACCTTCTCGTTCCTGCGCGGCCTTGGGCGAGGGCCCTTGGAAACAGCCCGGTCACTGTGTTGCGAATCCTCTCCTAGAGACGCGCGAGATGGAGAGGGACGGCGCGACGCGGCACGGAGGAAAGCCCCCGGCGCAGAGTCGCCTCCATCTCTCCCTCCGCGCGTCCGAGGCACTGGGACCAGATGTCTTTCGTCGCTGGAAAGCCTCAGATTGCCGACGCCACGAGAGGAGTCACCCCCTCAAGAGCGCGAGGACTCGAGCGGAGACCCAGGCCAGCCTGGTCCCGCCCACCGGGGAGCCGGGGGTCCCCTGCCGCCCTCCCTGGCCCCGTCCGTGACCGAGGTAGAAGAGCTTCCTGGCTCCTCTTACTGGTCAGCTTCCAGAGAGGGGCCCTTTCGCGCTGGGGAGCTGATCTTAGCCGAGACTGGGAAGAGAGAAACACAATTTAAAAAATTATTCAGGTTGAGTAACGCCGGACACTTAAACAGTACCTGGGGGACAGTCCCGTTCAGCGAGATTGTGGGGAAGTTTCCCGGCCAGATACTGAGGAGTTCTTACGGTAAACACTTCATGCTGAGGAGGCCGGCATTGGAAGACTATGTATTACTGATGAAAAGAGGGCCTGCCATCACATATCCTAAGGTAATGCGGTGCGAATTAGGTGCGTACTGGTTCCAGAAAGAACAAAACTGATGCAGAACTACAGTCCTGATTCATGTACTTAAAGCACATCTCAGGTGCGCCTGGGTGGCCCAGTCGGCTCAGGTCGCGGTCTCACAGTTCGTGGGTTCGAGCCTATCATCGGAGCCTAGAGCCTGCTTCGGCTTCTGTGTGTGTCTCTCCTCTCTCTCTGTCCCGTCCCTGCTCATGCCTTGTCTCTGTCTCCGCTTCTCTCTCTCTCTCTCTCTCTCTCAAAAATAAACGTTAAGAAACACATCTCAGAACATTTAAATTGTTTTCAGACTTTACAAAAAATAATAAAATGAAACAAATGCATATGAATTTTACATATCTTATGATTGCTAATTTTAGGAGGAAGGAGCCACCTTTTAACTGGGAGTGTCAGTTCTCTTCATCTGCAAAGTGAAAAGAGTATTGACTTACTGTACAGAGTAATGGGGACTAACTAGGCACTAATAAGTGCTTATACTTGTTTCCCATAACCATTAAGTTTGCAAGTTCAGGACTCAAGAGAATGTTCAACTCTTAGTAGCATTATGGAGATATTTTAATCATTTAATAAGGCATGCTACTAGGGGTATATTTTATCAATAATAGACATTACTATGCTTTTCTCTTTAGGGAAAATGTTTTGTATTAAAACAGGTAACATTAAGCACTAGACATGAAAGATATTCTTTGTAAATAAATTAACTTCCTCAGGTTCCTTGCTACAGGCTTATAATAATCATCTATTGCTAGTGGTTTATTTCAGTTCTTAATCACAGTCATAGTCCTTGAGTAGAGGATTCCTTTGTAATTGTAACAACTCCTGTCCCCAAGTGACAAGTCATTCATCATTTATTCAGCAAATGCCTATCTTGTATGTTCAGGGCACTGTTGTAGAGGAAGTATGGTGATGAGCCATGGTCCTTGCTCTCAACCTAGACCTTAAGTCCTAGAGTGGGTGACACCTCACAAGTAAATGAAAGAATAGAATTGCAGAGAGTGCAAAGTGCCACGAAGACAAGTGGATTAACAGAGACAAGTAGAATAACATTGACATGCTGGGTGACCCTGGGGGAGGAGAATACTTTAGGTCAGATAGTTAGAAAAGGTTTCAAAGGAGATACATTTGATAAGAAACCTAATTAGGGAAAAGCCAGCTAGGCAAAAATCTAGGTGCCCCATGTTCTGGCAAAGGGAAGAGTAATGCAGAGATCCCGTGAGTGAGTTAGGGGCGGGAGAGAGCGGTAGGAGAGGTGGTTAGTCTATGTGTTTTGAGGACCATTGGAATGTTCTAAGTAGGAATCCAATTTATGTTTTAAAAAGTCTACCTAGGGACTAAGAAAACCTTTTAGAAGCTTTAGGCCAGTGGGGTATCATAAACTCTTGATGGAAACTGTTTTTTTTTCCTTACTTTTTCTTTGCCCTTTTGACTGTTCCAACCTAGCCATAAAAAGACTTGTGTAATTTCATCTCGCTTCCCCACATCTTTTTCCTCCCCATGAGACAAAACTGTGAGAGTGTACTTTTATTTTATAAAGGTATAAAGGTAAATCTTTAGCGTACTTTTTCCCTTTCTATTTGTCACTGATAAAGTTACAGTGTTCCATCCTAAGAAGGAATGTAATGTTACTTATTTTAGAGAGACACAGAGTGTGAGTGGGTGAGGGGCAGAAAGAGAGGGAGACACAGAATCTGAGGCAGGCTCCAGGCTCTGAGCTGTCAGCACAGAGCCCATATTGGGGCTCGAACTCACGAACTGTGAAATCATGACCTGAGCTGACTGAGCTGAAGTTGGAGGCTTAACCAACTAAGCCTCCCAGGCGTCCCCCTAAGGAGGAATTTAAATACTAGATTTGCTAGGTGTAGACTTCTTTATTTCCCAAGTGGGGCTGCAGGAAATTTGACCTCAACCTTTACACCTTTGAAATGCTTATTAAGGGAGTACCTCAATTGACTTGAAAGCTGGTCTCCGTGTTAGAATTACATAGTTTTGCCTTAATAGTAAAAGTAGGTCTGTGGGAATAAATTTAATAAGCTTCCTAATGGATACTTATGAAATGTCAGCATTTCACATTGGTCAGTATGGAACACTAGGTTTGCAGTAGAAAGATAGATGGAAACACTCCCCAGATTTTTAAGTTAATCATTTATGCTAATACGCATGATTGTTACACTTATAGAAGAAAAATGAGGAGTAGAAATCATTGCAACTTAATGAACCGTAAAGTGCAGTCCACTGATTAAAACTTTAGTCTGAGGATTAGATTTATATTACTGAATTAATCAGGAAAAAGATTGGAATTCATGTTGAGAAAAAAGTCTGAAAGCGTTGTCGTTACTTGAAGTTCTAAAATGTACAGAAAACTTGATAGTAAATGATAGCTCATAAGTTTGGAGGACTCTCCCAATCGCTTTAAATCACTTTTGGAACAAGGCAGGGATATGACTAAATGCTAATGTTCCACCCAAATTTTGAACTGAAATTGCTAGATGTATGTAGTGAAATCCAATCTAGAAAACTCATCTCATTGAGACCATGTAACCTGAATGGCAAGAAGCAAAAGCTGAAGTGTGCTCAAGTTTTTTATTTTATACTGGTGGGTTCTTTATCTTTGTGAATGATCCAAGGAAATAGAACTGCCTTCTGCAGGACATGAAACTACCGGAGCTGCCTGCCACTTCTGTGTGAAGTTGTGCTCCCTCCCCACCGGGTGCCTGGCGGTAAAGAGGATATGTATGTCTGAAAGATTCAGCATTCGTGAATGAAACTTTTGGACTAAATGTCTTAGAAATTATGTGTCTGTGAATCATTTGGTCTTAGCTTTAGTCCTACATTTCAGAAAATACATTTTGATGTACCCCAATGTTCATAGCAGCACTCTCAACAATAGCCAAAACATGGAAAGAGCCTAAGTGTCCATCCACAGACGAATGGATCAAGAAGATGTGGTTTATCTATATGATGGAATACTCCATGGCAATGAGAAACAATGAAATCTGGCCATGTGTAGCAACATGGATGGACCTTGAGGGTGTTATGCTGAGCGAAATAAGTCAGGCAGAGAAGGACAGATACCATATGTTTGCACGTATAGGAGGATTAGGAGGAACTTAACGGAGGACTGTAGGGGAGAAGAAGGGGAAAAATAGTGGGGGAAAGGGAGGGAGGCAAACCATGAGAGACTCTTGAATGCTGAGAACAAACTGAGGACTGATGGGTATGGGGGAGAGGGAAAGGGGGGTGATGGGCATGGAGGAGGGCACTTGTGGGGAGAAGGCACTTGTCCTTCTCTGCCTGACTTATTTCGCTCAGCATAACACCCTCAAGGTCCATCCATGTTGCTACACGTGGCCAGATTTCATTCTTTCTCATTGCCGTGGAGTATTCCATTGTATAGATAAACCACATCTTGATCATTCGTCCGTTGATGGACACTTAGGCTCTTTCCATGTTTTGGCTATTGTTGAGAGTGCTGCTATGAACCTGTGGGGAAATTATTTAACCTCTTTGATTTGTATTTGTAATGGGGATGATGATACTTCCCTCATATTATCATCCTGATCAAACAAGATTAAAAAAAGCACTTTGCATTTTTAAACCTGGCACACGGTAAAGTTTCAATAAAGCCCTTATTACTATCATCCATGATATTCCTGTTAACAACTCTTCAATTCTAGTGTTCATGAAATGGGTCCACCTGTCTATTACTGGTATCCTAACGCTCAGTGAGAAGTTCATTTCATGCAGAGATTATGTAATAAATTCCTAACTGGTCTTCCACTTCTGATTTTTCTTTGGTATATCGTGAATTCCCCTATCAGATTAATCTTCATAAAATGCCATTTCTTTCTTGTTTTAAAATATTTTTTTTATTTCTGAGAGAGAGAGAGACAGTATGAGCAGGGGAGGGGAGGAGAGAGAGGGAGATACAGAATCTGAAGCAGGCTCAGGCTCTGACCTGTCTGTCAGCACAGAGCCCGACGCGGGGCTCCAACCCACAAACCGTGAGATCATGACCTGAGCTGAAGTCGAACGCTTAACCAACTGAGCCACCCAGGCGCCCCTAAAATGGCATTTCTATTACCTCCGTTACATGCCCCAATTACTGACTGACCAGGTAAAGTTCAAATGCTTTAGCTTGGCATTTGGTTCTCTCCTTAGCTCATTTTCTGAGATGGGTAAACTGTTTATTCTACCTCTGTTTTGTTTTAATTCTGGTCCTACTTCATGATTGTTTCCTTAAATTCTCTACATCTTTAAGCAAGGGCCTTCTGCTGATTTCTCTGTTCTTTGAACTCCTATTGTTACTTAATGTCTGTAACTTTGGTGTTATGCTAAAATGCTGCTTTATTTGCTAACTGATTCTTGAATCTCTTATTTTATCAAGTAAAATATAAGCTCTTGGTAGGCTGGACCAGAGTTTAGTCCTTTTTTTCCACACCTTTCTTCTCCAAGTCCAACACAGTGTTTGATAAGAGTCCGTGCTTAGTACATATTTATTGGTCACTGAGTCACCTATACTGTGTTTCAATCACAGGATATGAATATGATACTGTTGATGATGGATATCCACCCAGGTGATACTGTTTTGGAAGCTGGCTCGGGCTCTGGTGGAATGAGCTTATTTTTATCCAAAGCAGGTGAGAGTTGGGATAAATGAGCTGGGTTTAGATGGGCAAAGAAAACATACGATCTTTCCTAATAACAGAAAGTTAAATAGATAAAGATGTTTTAGAAAATATTCACATAACTTTGTGATATAGAGCATTCTCCTTGAAACTAAATGCAAGCAACTATTTTTCTTTCCACTTTGTATGTTTATTCTAGTCACTCTCTCTCTGACCCTCTCTCCATTTTCTGTGCTTTCTCTTGCTCCCTCCATGTGTTTTAAGACTTCTTTTTTTAAACTAAACTTTTTATTAGGACATAAGGTAGCCATAGTACACAGATCATAAGTGTGTAGACCTCAAACCATTTTTAATATAGTGACCACATCAAGTACTTACCACCTAGATGGAGACAGGGAATGTTGCTGCATCACAGAAACTTCCTCATGTCTCCTCTTGGTCATAATCACCCCTCCCCGAAAGTAACCACCTGCCTTTTATCATCATTGATTAGTTTTGCCTGTTTTGATTTTTGATTTTATTTTTTATTAAATTTTAAAAATGTTTTATTTGTTTTTGAGATTGAGACAGAGTACGAGCAGGGTAGGGGCAGAAAGAGAGGGAGACCAGGCTCCAGGCTCTGAGCTGTCAGCACAGAGCCCTGTGCGGGGCTTGAAACCACAAACCACAAAATCATGACCTGAGACATAGTCAGACACTTAACTGACTGAGCCACCCAGGTGACCCAGGTAGATATGTTTCTAAAACATTCGCATTATTCTTTCTTAGTGCATTCTTTTTTAACTAATAAACTTTGTTAGAGCTGTTGAAGGTGTATATGGGTAGATTTTATAAAAAATCCAGATAGAAATATACTGAATTAAACCTTTTGTTCTTTGACCTAATGCCATCACATACAAACATAATCCAGTTTAACCTAGGTCAGGAAATTCATTCTGGCCTCCTCAAATCTTTTATTGGATTCTTTTTGGTACATAGTTAAAAGCAGTAATTTCTTCACAGTGACTGATTCCTAAAGGCAGTTGATAGAGTGAATTTATAAAAAATTTGTGAGAGAGGAATGCCCATATTTCTAACATCTATAGTACCAGAAGAGTGTCATGACATGAATAATCCCAAATTGTGAGTGATCAAATTATTGCTATTTACCTTGGGGATGGATTTTTTTCTCCATAATTTTCTTTCCCAAATGTTTAGCTTATGCTATTGATAACATTAGATTTTAGCCTTTGAGAACATGATGCATTGCAGCTGGAGTTACATTTCAAAAGACATCCTTGAATTTAAACTTTTCATTAGAGGGGTGCCTGGGTGGCTCAGACTGTTGAGTGTCCAACTTCAGCTCAGGTCATGATCTCACAGTTTGTGGATTCAAGCCTTGCTTTAGGCTCTGTGCTGACAGCTCAGAGACTAGATCCTGTGTGTCCCTTCCTCTCTCTGCTCCTCCCCCATGCATTTTCTCTCTCTCTCTCTCTCAAAAATAAACATTAAAATAATTTTTTTAATTTAAACTTTTCATTCATAAACTACAGACTGATCTGGGGCTGCTTCCAAATGATATCAAATCACCTTAAACAGAGGTGGGTAGAAAATTAATTTCCATTAATTAAAATACATATTAGTCTTCTGCAGAAACTCCACTATTACTATGGTAAACAATTTAAAAGTTTTTCAGACACACACAAAAAATACAAATATCTTTTAATATATGAAAGGTTGGGGCACCTGGGTGGCTCAATGGGTTACGCGTCCAACTCTTAGTTTTGGTTCAGGTCTTGATCTCAAAGTTTGTGAGTTTGAGCCCTGCATTGGGCTCTGTGCTGACAGTGTGGAGCCTGCTTGGGATTCTGTCTCGCTGTCTCTCTGCCCCTCCCCTGCTCACTCTTGAAATCTCTTTCTCTTAAAAATAAACATTAAAAAAAAAACTTGTACTAAAAAATAAATAAATAAAAGGCCTAACTTCATCCATAACAAAAGAAATGTAAATTACAACTTCAATGATAAACTATATTCAGTTTTTAGATTGACACATATGAAAAGTTTGAAAACTCTCTGTTGGAGAAAGTATGGAGAAATAAGCACTCTACTACATTGTTAGTAGAATATAAATTGGTATCATTTTTCTGGAGGATAATTTGGTAATAATTTTTCAAAATAAAAAAATTCACATACCTCTTGAGCTAGCATTTTCATTTTTAGGACTTTGTCATCTCATGGATACAAAGATTTAGGGAAAATAATTTTCACTGCAATATTGTTTGTTACAGTGTAGGACTCGAAACAAGCGAAATGTTCATCAGTAGGTGACTAGTTAAATAAACCGTGGCATAGCCATACAGTGGAGCATAGTAGCACTTAAAAAGAATGTAGTAGATCATTAATCACTGAAATATCATTGGTAAGTAAGAAGGTTAGTATGGGACAGTATGTATAATACATGTATGTTTTAAGGTGTGTTAAAAACAGGGAGAGACACTTTGCACACTGGTATAGGTACCAACTATTTTGCAAAGAGTAAATAACTGGTAACTGAAAAGGAAGATTGATTAAGGACCTGGGGTGCGATAGAGTTTTGTATTACTCATATTACACCATGCACTGTTTGTGTTATTTTTTTTCACATCAGTGTAATACCTTTGCAAAATAATGAAAAAAATTTTTCAATGTTTTTATTTATTTCTGAGAAAGAGAGAGAGAGACAGTGTGAGCAGGGGAGTGTCAGAGAGAGAGGGAGACACAGAATCTGAAACAGGCTCCAGGCTTTGAGCTAGCCGTCAGCACAGAGCCCGATGCGGGGCTCGAACCCACAAACCGTGAAATCATGACCCGAGCCGAAGTCGGACGCTCAACCGACTGAGCCACTCAGGCGCCCCTGCAAAGTAATTTTTATAACCTTTTATGAACTGAGAAATACAATGAAAAATCATAAGTTATTTTTTTTAATCAAGTGGGATCACAAGGACGAGTCCTAAGTTTTGAAATACGAAAAGACCACCATGAATTGGCTAAGAAGAATTATAAAAACTGGTGTGATTCATGGAAAATAAGTCATGTAGAAGAGTGGCCAGACAATGTGAATTTTATTCATAAGGATATTTCAGGAGCAACTGAAGACATAAAGACTTTAACATTTGATGCGGTAAGTTTTCTCAAGTGGGTGCTATGATGTTACCTAGTACTGACTACAAAGAAACCCAGCATCACACTGCTTTTAGATGGAAGGCTCTTCCTTCATTATTTGCCCATTTCTATCTGTAGGAGGAATGTTGTCCTTTAATATCATGGTAGGATTTAGAGCAGAGAGACATACTGAATCAGGTGTCAAGGTTGTTAATAAATGTAGGGTAATAACCAAACTAAATACGAAAAGGAGTAGATGAATATCATGAACTTCACTTCCAGGATAAAGGAATAATTTGGAAGCAGCATTGGAAGCATATTGGTCTTAGTGCCTGACTTCATGTTGTGAGATTTTAGGGGAATAAATAGCCCCCATTTGTGAGAGAACAGCGAAGAGGAATCTTTAGACAGTTAATGTCAGGATGTAGACAAGTGCTCAATACAGATGTTGAGGACAGAGGCATTTATTATGAACACAGTGCCAGGAAGTGGAGTGGATGGATTTGTAAGGAGGAGGAGCAGTGGGAGGTTCAGTTAGAGGAGAAGCAGCAGAAGATTATGAAGATAAAAGGATAGTTGATGACAGAGTGGTATTTTAGGCTGTGACCAGTGATGGTAGAGATATGGCACATGGAGGTATTAGTTGGCCTCAGAGTTTCAGAATTCTTCATTTATTAAAAATTTTTTAATGTTTATTTTTGAGAGAGAGAAAGCAGGGGGAGGGGCAGAGTGAGAGGGGGACCTAGAATCTGAGGCAGGCTCCAGGCTTTCAACTGTCAGCAAAGAGCCCAACTCAGGGCTTAAACTCACAAACTATGAGATCATGACCTGAGCCGAAGTCAGATACTCAACCAACTGAGCCACCCAGGCGCCCCTCAGAATTCTAATAAGTTAGCTTATCCTTGATGATTCCATTATCATTTCGTAGCTTGACACTACAGACTGAGGTCTAGGTAAGGAGTCTTCTTTGCTTTTCTTAATCGGCTTTTGGAAAGTGGGATTACTTTAGGGCATTTATGAGGGAACTGGGTGAAAAACGAGGAGATTTTTATCAGGACTGGTTCCTATCTCTAACATTCTTAAGGTCTATAGTTTTGGTGACACAGATCCTGGACACATGCTTTTTTTAATGTTTTTTATTTATGTTTTTGAGAGAGACAGAGCACAAGTGGGGAAGGAGCAGAGAGAGAGGGAGACACAGACTCTAGGCCGAGCTGTCAGCACAGAGCCCAATGTGGGGCTCAAACTCATGAACTGTGAGATCATGACCTGAGCTGTAGTCAGACACTTAACCAACAGAGCCACCCAGGTGCCCCACACAGCTTTTTTTCTGTATCCTTGTTTGGTTTGCATATTACAGCTCAGTAAGCCCCCCCACCAAAAAAAAAAAAAAAAAAAAAAAATTTTTTCTCCAAGTGTTTCACANCACAGATATCTGGGAGGTTAATTGGTCATCAGAAGTTTGCTTGGTGATCATTGAGACACAACAAAGGATTTTAGTGATATCATTGAAGCTTTGTAGAAACCTGCTGAACCATCCTTGATCTAAAAGAAAGAATATTCCTTACTAGATTTATTCAGCGGACTCTTGAGCATAGTGCCAGAAATTATCAGTGTGAGGAATATAGGAGAAACCATACTCCTGCCATCCAGAACGATGCTAAACTGGACAAAAAAGGTGTAAAATCACCAAGAGAACAAAAGGAGAAAAAATAGCGAATAAAATTATTTTTGACAAATTTTTAAAAGCCTAACTAACCACCAGAAGAGGAATGCACTAAAAATAGTATTATTTAACATAGTGAAATAAATGTACTATATCTACATCAGTAAATATCAAAGACGTGATGATTAGTGAAAAAAGCATTACAAAAAACATGTATATATGTGTATATGTAAAATTTAAAACTACGTAAAACAGTACTATGTATTGTTTGTAGCTATATACATATGTTGTAAAAGTATAAAATTATTTGGGAACATTACCAACTTCAGGACAATGATATTCTCTGAGGAGAGAAAGGGAATGGGGAAGAGGGAACTAAGTTTTGGAGTCCACTCAGCCTGGTTCACTCTTGGGCTCCCATAACAGCCAAGATGACCTTGGGTTAGTTACTTAAATCTTTCTAACTCTCAGTACCCTCACATATTAAACAGGAATGATAACAGTATTTCATATTTCTTAGAATTGTTGAGGATTAAATAAGATACTTCATAGAAAGTGCATAGAACAGTGCGTTGTGTATAGTAAGCATTAAAGAAATATTAGCTTCTATTTTCATCATTATTATTTTTCTCCTTTTCCTCGCCTGTTTAAATTCTACTTTTCCTTCAAAGTTTAGATCAAAAAAAAAAAAAAAGTTTAGATCAAAGGTCACCTTCTTCACTGGAATATACCTTACTCATCTAACTGGGGGATTATCATCTTTCTCTGAATTATTGAACCACTGTTTCTTGATACAACAAACATTTATTAAAGACCTGCTTTGTGCAATGTACAATGCTAAGACAAAATAAGGTATACATTTAAAGGAGCTTCCAGTCTAGCAGACAGACATAGAATTACTGGAAAGACTCAAAAATGTGGAACACCATAACTGTAGAAATTAGGTATCATGAGATGAAGCTGCAAATGTAGTCATCAGGGGCTAGATAATGAAGTACACCTATATATATATCAAGCTAGGGCATATGGAGATTATCTTATAGACAATGGGAACAACTGATGAGTTCTTTTCTTTTTTTAAGTTTATCTTGGGGGAGGGGAGTGGAGGGCCAGAAAGAGACGGAAAAGGAGAGAGAATCCCGAGCAGGCTCTGAGCTGTCAGCACAGAGCCTGATGTGGGGCTCAGGAACCATGAGATCATGACCTGAGCTAAAATTGAATCAGACACTTAATTAACTGAGCCACCCAGGTGCCCCACTACTGATGAGTTCTTAAGTTGGGGAGCAGAATGTTGAGATTCCTATTTTAGAGTAATTCTTTTTTTTTTTTTTTTAAATTCCAGTGCAGTTAACATACATTGATTTGTTTCAGGTGTACAATATAGTGATTCAGCAATCCCATGTATTAGTACTCATCAAGATAAGTGTTCTCTTCCATTTTAGGGGCACCTGGGTGGCTCAGTTAAGCGTCTACGACTTCGGCTCAGGTCATGATCTCACGGTTTGTGGGTTCGAGCCCCGTGTCAGGCTTTGTGCTGACAGCTCAGAGCCTGGAGCCTGTCTTCAGATTCTGTGATTCCCTCTCTGACCCTCCCCTGCTCGCGCTGTCTCTCTCTCTCTCTCTCTTAGAAATAAAACATTAAAAATTTTTTTAAAAGTGTTCTCTTCCATTTTAGAGTAATTGTGGTGGAAGGATGGAAGCTGTGAGTCTATGTAGAAAGCTACTGTAATGTTTCAGCAAGACACAGTGAGGTCCTGATCTAAGGCATTGGCACTAGGATGGCTTTGATAAATACTTCAGAGGTAGATTTGTGGGGCTTGATAATTTCAATCCAAACAGAAGCAGCAAACCCCACAGATTCTCAAAAGAGAGTGCAAGGCAAAGAAAATGGTAATTCCACCAAGTTTCTGGTTTGCGTGACTGCTTGGAAATGTTAACTGAGATTAAAGTGAATATTCAAGAGGATTGGCAGGTTTCTTGGTTATCCGATTTTTGGTCCTTGTCAATAACATAGACAAACTACAGCCAAAGAAGCCCATTTGATGTTATCATGTTGACCCTTGTATTCAGTCATTAGGATCTTTCCTTGGAATCCAATAGGGATTTCAAACTCCTGTCCATACCTGAATTCTTATTTCTGCCAAGCCTGCTCCTCCCATAGTCTTCATCATTTTCCTCATTAGAAAATGATATCTCTGTTCTTTCAATGACTTAGGCTGAAAACACTGGATTCATCCTGATTCCTCTTTGTCTCACATCCCACAACCAATCCTAATTCTCATTGGCTCTACCTTTTCAAAATGTATACTACTTCTCATCACATATAATGCTGTTCACTATTGCAAGTCATCCTCATCCTTCCTTGCCATCTCCCAGTCTTTTCTATGTATAGATTTAGTAAATCAGAATGGACTTAATGCCACTGATTTGTGCACTTAGAATTCATCTTTTACCATTTCTCCCTTTTGTCTCCACTGCAGCGACAGTGCCCTTCTCAGATTCACCAAGTATCCTATAGCCTCAGAGCATTTATATTTGCTGTTCTTTCCATCTGGAGCATACTTCCTCCCTAAATTTCCACAGGGTAAGCTTTAAGCTTAGTCATTTTCTTCAGGTCTCTTCACTGACCAGCCTATGTATAAAATAGCATTTCCTTTCCTTGTACTCTCTCTTCCTCTTATTCTGCATTATAATTCTCTAGTTCTTCATGTCACTTATCCTCCTCTGATTTACATATTTATTGGATTTTTGTTTAATATCTATTGCTTTATTAGCATATATGTTCCCTTGAAACAAAGTAGACTATAAGCTCCTATTATATCCTTAATACTACTTAGCAAAATGCTTGGCACATGGAAGGTACTCAATAAATATTTGGTGAATGAATAATGAATGATGAACCATTAATACCATTAAAAAAAACAAATAATGGAATAATGTCTAATTTAGTAAATATGTTGTTGTACCAACTACTCTTAGCATCCAGAGTTATCCATCAGTGAAAGCCACTTTATTTTCTATTTTGAGCACATTTATTTTTAAGTGAATTTTTAAAAAATTTCTTTTATTCATTGTATTCATTTGACATCTGTTGTGAGTTATAGCCTTGGATTCTTCAATTGAATGAAAAATAAAGATATGAGGGACATGATTCTTACATTTTAGAATCTCTAAAATTGATACTTATAACTTTCCTGTTGAACATAAAAATACATATTTGAGATCATGTGAATTTCTATTGCCAAAAGCTGAATTAAAGTATTGAATGAAACTTTATAAAGTATGTATTTGTATATGTATGTGTATATGAAATATAGCTCAAGAAAGATTCCTGTATTATCAGTATTGCCAAGTGCAAGACATGCCATGGTTTTCATGTAGTCAAGTACTATGACAAATTGTGTAATAGTAAATATGCTTTTGGTGGGGGCAGCAAAATGATAGTTAATAGTACTATATTTAAAAAAATGAAAACTTTAAATGGGTAATCACTTTCCAAAGTGTATCATTTTACCACAGTAAGGAAAGAAAAGCTGTGCTTTGTTTAAACAAAACTCAGTCTGATTTGCTTTCCCCTCAACAGGTTGCTTTGGATATGTTGAATCCTCAAGTTGCTTTGCCTGTTTTATACCCAAATCTTAAACAGGGCGGTATATGTGCTGTATATCTAGCAAAGTGAGTAATGTGGCTATTCTTTGTAATGTGATCTAAAAAAATTTTTTAAATATGTATTTATTTTTGAGAGAGAGAGAGACAGAGCATAAGTAGGGGAGGGCAGAGAGAGAGGGAGACACAGACTCTGACGCAGGCTCCAGGCTCCATGTTGTCAGCACAGAGCCCAATGCAGGGCTCAAACTTGTGAACCACGAGGTCATGACCTGCGCTGAAGTTGGGTGCTTAACCAGCTGAAGCACCCAGGTGCCCCTGTAATATGATTTTAAACACACTTTTATTTTGTCTTTAAGTATTTGGTTAAAATGTTCATTTTGTAACTGAATTAGGATTAGGTATATAGGTCATCTCATAAAACTGTTACAAAATGACACATTTCCCAATTAATTTATATTGCTGTTTAAATCATCCTTTACCTAAGTGGCAATATAAGATGTGTATTTCTTCTGACAATTTAGAAGAAAAGTTTTAAAAGTGTATTGTAAACAATAATGTTAAATCATGGTCTCTGCATTTTTTTACTTAGTAGTCTATGAAATTGCTTATTGTGTGCTCTAATTTACATACCTATTTTTCCCCCTTGATTTAACTATAGCATTTGATTTTGGGTTAAGAGATATAGTGAACTTAAAATAAGTATAAAGTTATTATTGTAGTAGAAATTTAAAGTACATTTTTTTCCACTTTTCTAAAAGCATCACACAGGTTATTGAACTTTTAGATGGAATTCGCATCTGTGAACTTGCTCTCTCATGTGAAAAAATAAGTGAAGTTATTGTCAGAGATTGGTTGGTTTGCCTTGCAAAACAGAAAAATGGAACTTTAGCTCAAAAAGTAGAACCTAAAATCAACACAGATTTACAATTACATTCTCAAAAGAAAATTAGCATTGAAGATGAGATGTTTCAAGAGGATGATCAAGGTAAGCTTCAATTTTATTTCATATGTGTTTGCAATAATAAATCGAGAATAGGCTCCTGAGTGTATGGACCAGTAATCATAGAACTATTTCTCAGGGATTTGTTTTTTATCCCTAGAGAAGATGAAATGTAATATTTCTTCTGTTAAATTTAAATCTCTAAGGGACAGAATAATGACTTTTCTTGCCTTTTATATAAAATTCTTGATAACTTTGGAGAACTAAACTTCTTATAATATTCATATTTTACTTGTATCGAGGAGGTTGGCTTATAAAATACTTTTTTGTTTTTGTTTTTGTTTTTGTTTTTTTTTTAAATATTTTTTATTTATTTCTAGGAGAGAGAGAGGGACAGCGTGAGCAGGGGAGGGTCAGAGAGAGAGGGAGTCACAGACTCTGAAATTCGCTCCAGGCTTTGAGCTGGCAGTCAGCACAGAGCCCGACGTGGGGCTCCAACCCACGAACAGTGAGATCATGACCTAAGCAAAAGTCGGATGCTTAACCGACTAAGCCACGCAGACGCCCCTGAAATACTTTAAATATACTAAAGGATGTTTTTAATTTAGATCAGTGATTATTATTGAAGGGAAAGAATAGGAGCTATATTCAAATTGCTAATATTCCAAATAGCAACTTCTGGACACTACTAGAATTCCTTAAAGAACTAAATTTAGGTCCTTGTTGTATGTACCATTATTTAGGCCTTGAACAAGTTTTCAAATATCCATTGATTGATGATGATATATAGGTTTATCCATTTGGTTATAAAACCATATATAAGATTATCATTTAATCCTTTTCAAATTGTTTTTGTAAGATAACTGGCAGAGTAGCTCCAAAACAAATGCTGAAAAAAAATGTCTGAGAGAAAAAACTTAAAGGGACACTAATTTGTATTTTAATAGTCTTGTGAACAAATTATATTTTATGTAGCTTATAATATATATTTTGTTCTACAACAGAAGAATCACATTCAGATTTTCCATATGGATCATTCCCTTATATCGCCAGACCTATACACTGGCAAACTGGTCATACAGGTGAGTGATGTTTTCAGGTCGTATTAAATGGTGTTTTCTTCTAATTATTGTAATGACCTTACTTTTTTTCTCTCCTTAAATTAGCATTTCTTGTCAAGTTGAGGAAGTTTAAACGACAACTTAACTGAGTTCCTCAGATGACAGCAACTGATTTGAAGATGGAAAAGTATCAAAATAGAACTTTATATTGCAAAACACTACTTTCATAGATTGAAAAGTTTAGCTATTACTATGATTTGTATAACTTTTACATATCATTTCAAAAGATAGCAAAAGCTAAAGGAAGATGTGTAACATTTCAAAACTGTTTAAATGTCCCATTTTGATACTTGTCTTGTAGTTTGACATTGTGTAGTTAATGATTCCAAGTTGGTTTAGTTGAGCCATTTCATTCTTCACTTCCTGTAAACCACTCCATAGATTTGTCTTTCTTCATAAAATTAGTTTTCTTTTCTTTGTTTGATTGATGGTCATTGGCTACCAAAATAAAATATGCATTTTAAGATAAAATTATGTATTTGTGTATTTTAAGTACATATTTTAATGGCTTGTCTGCATCTTAAAAAGTAACAAGGAAATCTGTGTTATAGTAAATAATAGGAGGAAAACATAAAAATGATATATCATCTTAAAAATTATAACAAAAGATGTAACAATTCTTGACTCTTCTATCCTTCTCAGAAACATTTTAACTTGTTGAAAGAACATCAGGATTAATTAGGGGTTTATTAGTCATAGGCACCAGTTATTTAGCATTTACTGGTACCCTACATTGTTTTAAGAACTTTATAATATTTTTTCATTTAATATATGTAGCTTATCTTTATCTATATCCTATAGATAAACAAAAACTTAGAGTCATTAGGTTATTGTTTAGATATAGATGTTTTATAGTTTTTAAAGGGTAGTGCCTGGGAGGATAAATGCTGCTATTCCTGGATTTATCCCTTAGGCTAGAGCTATTTAAAATAATAAAGTAGCATCTTACATATTTTTCATTATTTAGAAGATTTTAACATTTCTGCCTTTTTAGACTATAACTAGACATGTTATGTCTAGACCTGAAAATAGGTCATATATTCAGATAGAACTCGGTCCCATGTTGCTGTTTTTGTTGTTGCTGTTGTTTTACCTTACAACTGTGACTTTTCTGAGTTATGTCTATGTTTAACTAGACATTAAATAATCACGCAAATAGAAAATTGTTCTATGCTCCAAAGAAGTACAGAGTACTATAATAGAGGTTTTGCTCTAGCCAAGTAATTACCTATGCAAGTGACAATTGAGCTGAGATCTGAATGGTAAGTACAAGTTAACTATAGCAGGGAAAATGAGAATAAAAAAGGCCCGTGATGCTGGAGTTGGGTGAAAAGAGACCCGAAAAATAAGTAGGGGTCAGGCCATGCAGGATCTTATAGACCTCTTAAGAAGCTTGGCTATCCTAAGAAAAATAGGGTCTCATTGAAAGATTTAGTGGGTGGGTAACATGATTAGATCTGTGTTTTGAAAAAAATCACTTGTTGCATTTGGGGAACTGACTGAATCATATAAGCAGATTAGTCTTCTGATGTGATATTTCTTTATGGTAACTACCTAAATACTCATATACTAATAATGGCTTTATAGTTTTCATAACACTTCCAGATATATATGAGCTCTGAAGTACATTATTAAGTTCTATCATAGAATAGATAGAACTTTTTCTTCTGCCCTTCTGTTTAACCAGTAGTGAAATTCTTCATGTATTGTTTTAAATGCAAGTTCTCATTGTACTACTTGGAGAAGGGGCTGGCTTAAGAGCAAAGAAAAGTTGTGCCTCTATTCCTATTTCATGTAGAATAACTCGTTTCTGTTCAGTACATTGCACTCAATTCAAATATAGATGTTGAACTGAATAAGACGTCTTTAACGGTGTCCATTCTGATATTAAGCTGAATTGAAAACCAAACTACATAAGCAAATAAGCTTTTATTTGTGTGGCTAAAGTCTAGCTTCAGCCCTTTTTCCATGTCTCCATTGAACATTAAGCATGTTTACAATCTTATGGGACAGATGTGTTCTTCTTTTTTATTTATTTATTTTTATCTTTAAAGTAAGCTCTTTACCCATTGTGGGGCTCGAACTCACAACTCTGAGATCTGGAGTTTCATGCTCCATTGATTGAGCCAGCCAGGCGTGCCTACAGATGTGTTAACTTCTTCTAAAGTTAACCTTTCTTAAATTCATGTCTGGCTGTCATCTATCATACTGTAAACTTCTACAGATTTGTGACTGTCTCATTTTTCTTCCTACTATCTTCCAGAGATCCCATCTTTTCCACCCACTAATGGTCAATAAAAATGTGCTGATGTAAGCCTACATTTGATCACCTATTGTTTTTATCTCTTGACTTGGTTGTTCAGTGGAAAATTTAGGCATATAGCTCTTGGACTGTGAGAGACGTGTGAGTTTGAATTCTGTACTTCAGAGGCAGTAGGGAACTCCTGAGGGTTTTCTGGTCTCGTGAAAGGAGATTTTTTTTAAGTTAGTCTGTTAGTAGTGCCTATGAGTATTTGAAGGAAGGAAAAAGCAATTGAATCAGAAACTTCACAGTAACACATGATATACGTTTTGAGGTAAGTGGTTGTAATATACAACTATGAGGTAAGAAAAAGGGGTAGATTTTAAAAATATTGTGAAGGAATAACCTAATAAGCTGGTGAATCGTTGGCTATAGAGAGAGTGAAGCTATATATTTTCAAACTTTTATCTGCTATTCAGAAGCCCTTTCCCTTACTTTGCTGGGCAAAACAGGACTTGGTGCTCAGTTCATAAATTACTTCCTTGCAAAAGCCTTGAACAAGTCTCTCACCCTATAGTCTTTTGTACTCCTAAATGTTGATCATATAATTAACATTGCCCTATTACATCATTAATTTGTAAACCCTGATTATGCCTTCATTAGGTATTAGGATTTTAAACCAGTATGACTAGAACAGTTGTAGTGACTAAACTAAATAAGGATTTTTTCTGGATGAAAAATCACTTGGTTTTAGATTATATAACAGTTGTAGTGTCCCATGGGTGTCTCTGTGATCCAGGAATAAGGTTTGGTATATTGCTTTTTTCCTCTGGCTTCACTCTAAAGTCTGAGGAGTACTCTGCATATTCATATTTCAGAGAGATTAACCTGGGTGTCACAAGGCTTAAAAATGCATAAGGTAAACAGTGTCAGTATAAAAATAGGTCATATATTCAGATAGAACTCGGTCCCACGTTGCTGTTTTTGTTGTTGCTGTTGTTTTACCTTACAACTGTGACTTTTCTGAGTTTGTTTTTTCATCACTAAAAATCAGCAGCTGCTGAGCCAGTAAGAGACTGCCCACTGCTAACATTGTTACCCTTGAATGCCCCCACACCCACTACTTAGCTTACTCCCAGTTAAACCTATTGAGGGAAAATGAATGTATATGTTTCCTGGTCAAGTGTATGTCTGATTAATAATTTCTTTGCATTGCCTACCCCCCTGTCATCCTGAAACAAAAGCTTTTACATTTAACTTTAATATTCTGAATAAAACAGTAAGGAGTAAATACTTGTTCCTTCCTGTATAGGATCTGTATATATCCTAAACCAGGGCTTCAGGACTTTTCCTTCAGGGAAAGGATGGAAGCATAGTTCCATCTCCTTTAAGTCAGGTGCTCCACTTTTCACCCACCATCTGTCAAAGTCGTGCTTTTTTTTTTTTTTTTTTTTTTTTTTAAAAAAAAACAATGAGTTCTAGCATTTCCACCAATCACAAACGGTTCTCTCAATTTCAATAGCTGTTGGAATNGCAGAGCCCCATCCTCCCTGGTTGCACTGTGATTTCCTGTTGAGATATCAAAGCCTAAAATATAGAGTGTTACTACTCTTTTTTAATGTTTATTTGAGAGAGAGACACAGCATAAGTGGGGGAGGGGCAGAGAGAGGAAGACACAGAATCCAAAGCAGGCTCCAGGCTCTCAGCACACAGCCCAACACAGGGCTCCAACCCACGAACTGTGAGATCATGACCTGAGCCAAAGTCGGACCCTCAACCGACTGAGTCAGCCAGGTGCCCCATAGAGTGTTACTACTCTTGATATCTACAGGGACTAGTCTCAGTAAACCATAACTGCTTATGTTCTGCTTTCTATAAATATCTGTTCAAATTGTGGTTGAAATTCTCTCCCAATTCACTCCATACAACCTTTCATTAGGGACTGGTTCTTAATGTTCCACCACTTCCTTTGTCTTTAGTTTGCAAAAAGACTTCTGTGGCAGCTTATTTTCACCACCAAAGGTAAGATTTCATCAAAGGGGGCAGTAGAGCATATTAGTTAAGAATTCAGGCTGTAGTCTAGAGTCAGACAGACCTGGGTTCAAATGTCGCTCCACTTTGGACAAATGATTTAACCTCTCTAAGTCTCAGTTTCCTTATCTGCAAAGTAGAGATAATAGTATTTATCATAGGGTTGGCTGTGAACATTGTAATTATCAATGTAAAATGTTTAACATATTGCCTGGAACATTTTAAACATCTAGTAAATCTTACCTATTACAAGAATCAAAAAGTGTAGGTAAAAGTTGCTGGGATAGAAGGGATGCTTCTATAAAATAAAAGGCAATTTATTTTATAACTTAGCCTATGGTAGGTTCAACTTACCTTAAGATGTGAGTGAACTAATAAAAATTATGCTTGGAGGTGTTGCAAGGGAAGAGACTATACTGTCAAATTTGTTTAGAGATTTACTACGGCCAGGGAATGAAACAATGATTGAGGTGTGGTCTCTGCCCCGAAGAGTCTTAAGAGTTTAGTTTCTCTGTTACTAAAACTTCAGTAGCCACTGTTAATCTCATAAGGATAAAGCAAAAATAAATATGTGATATTCTGAAATAATGGAGGTTTCATTATAGAATTTTGGAAGAACCATAAAAAATCTGTCAGTCCTATCTTAGATGGATGAATACCTAGAAGAAAGGCTTTATAAAAAGTAAAAAGGATCACCACTAGTAGAATATTATTCTGGCTCGGTTTCTTTTCTTTAAATTTTTTAAATGTTTATTTTATTTTTGAGAGAGAGACAGAGCACGACCTGGGGTGGGCAGAGAGAAAGGGAGACACAGAATCTGAAATGGGCTCCAGGCTCTGAGCTGTCAGCACAGAGCCTGACGAGGGGCTCGATCTCACGGACTCCGAGATCATGACCTGAGCAGAAGTGGGATGCCTAACCGACTGGGTCAGGCGCCCCTCTGGCTCAGTTCAAATTGGGAAATACTCTACCTTTATAAACATAATTTGAATGAAAATTATGGTGTGGGTGACTGAAAGTATTTCCAGTTCATATGATTATTTTCTAATTAAGATATCTTCATGCAAAGCCTTTTAAGTACTAACAAAAATGAAATGTGCAAATAGATTATGATACTTATATCATGTCATGATTAAAAATCAGGTTTTCAAAGACTAATGACATCTGGAAATGCTTTATGGTAAGTAAAGAAAAGCAGGCCTAGATAGAGTATGTTTCTATTTTTTTTTTAAATAGTAGAAAAGTGTATAGTATTACAAAGCTATAGTAATCAAAACTATGATTTTCACATAAAACTGACAAATAGAGAAATGGAATGGCATAGAGAACCCAAAAATAAACCCACAAATATATGGTCAATTAATTTATGACAAGAAGTGCCAAGAAGTGGGAAGTCTCTTCAGTAAATGGTGTTGGAAAAGCTGGACAGTCACGTGCAAAAGAAATGAAGACCACTATCTTATACCATACACACAAATCAACTCAAAATAGGTTAAAGACTTGAATATAATGCCTGAAACCGTAAAACTAGAACACAATGGGAGGATATTCATCTTGCCAATGGTTTTTGGATTTGACACCAAAAGCAAAGGTAACAAAGCAAATATAAACAGTGGGATTATATAAAAGTAGAAAGCTTCCGTACAGCAAAGAAAACCAACAAAATGAGAAGGCAACCTTGCAGAATGGGAGAAATATTTGCAAATTATGTATCTAATAAAGGGTTCATATCCAAAATATATAAAGAACTCCTACAACTCACTAGAAAGATATCCAATTAAAAAATGGACAAAGGAAATGAATTGACATTTTTCCAAAGAAGACATACAAATAGCCAAGAGGTACACAAAAAGGTGTTCAACATCAGCAATTGTCAGGGAAATGCAAATCAAAAGCATGATGAGATTTGTGGTTATTAATCAAGCATTTATGTTGTATGTAAAAAAAACCCACAACAAAACCACAGTGATATACACATACACATGCACACATACACACAATGGAATATCATTCAGCCATAAAAAATAAGGAAATCCTGCCCTCTGTGACAACATGGATGACCTTGAGGGCATTACGCTAAGTGAAATACTTTATACAGAAAAATAAAGTACTGTGTGATCTCACATGTGGAATCTAAAAAGAAAACTAAACCAAAAAAGAACTAGATACAGAGAACAGATTGGTGTTTGCCAGAAGCAGGGATGCAGGGTGGGCAAAACTGGTGAAGGTGGTCAAAAGAAACAAACTTCCAGTTATAAGATAAATAAATCCTGGAATACAATGAACGACAGGGTGACTGTAGTTCACAATACTGTGTTGCATGTTTGAAAATTGCTAAGAGAGTATATCTTAAAAAGTTCCCATCACAAAAAAATTATATGTGGTGATGAATGTTAACCTATTGTAATCATTTTGCAATATATCAAATCATTATATTGTACACCTAAAGTTAATACAGCATTTTATGTCAATTATATCTCAATTTTAAAGTGTATAGAAGAAAACCAGTAGTTAATCACTGATAAAGCTGGTGAGATTACAGGTAAATTTATTTTCTTCTTGAAATTCCTTTTGAATAAAACATTTCAGAGAAAATGCTTCACGATCTTCAAATACTTAATACTTTAAAATACTCGAGACTTGTGGCGTGTTAGGTTTCAATTTAACATAAGTCACATTAAAAATCTTTTAGCTTAGGTGACCTATCACAAAAATAGATACTGACACAAGACAAATAGTAACTGAAAAGGAGAAAACTTTCAATGCTAATTTAACTCATAATGTGGTACATAAGTTATTATGTACCCTGCCTACAAGAATTGACTACAGGTCAATAAACGAGATTTCTTAATAACTTGCATAAATCTAATTCTGACATATTACTAAATCATACCTTGAGAATAGCTATAAGCTTCAGAAAGATTGACTACCATGTCCATTGAGAATGAGTTGTGTGATTCCTGAGAATGTTTCTCCATCACCTCCACTGTATCACTGGATGAAGATGATGAAGACAATCCCAGTCTAACATATCTTCCTTTTTTACCACAGAGTGAACAATCTACTGGGGTGGCACTAGGTCCTCGGGGCAGTTGAACTTCATCTCTGTTGTAGTTTCTAACAGCTCCACTGTGAAGCACAGAGCGTTCCCGTTGCCATATATAATGGGTTGGGGCAATAGCCATAACCTACGGTGGAAAGTTTCCTTTTAGAATTTTAATAGATTTGAAAATTTGGTAAAATTAAGTACAAAAATTAAAACTCACAGCTATCTCTATAACTAGATCTAAAAATCTAATTTACTTGA
>NW_027531902.1:2228798-2251783 GCF_008692635.1 Crocuta crocuta
AGGCATCTTCAGATAAGACAGCATTACCTATAAAGTGATTCACTGCTTGGATCCTAAAGACAATAACTGACAAAGTACTTATTTCAAATATGAAATAAGACTGAAGCAACCTTCCAGGTTTTTCAATTCTGAGTATTTCTAAGTTTGGGATAGATAATACAGTTAGTCCAAAATAACACATAGTTTTTAACTTTGGAACATACTGGGTTGAAAATAACATTGTTGAGGTTTCTAACTATGTATGTTAGGCTAATCTTAACATGTTTGCAATTGTGGCAAGGGTAAATAAGAACACAGGTAAGTTATGTAACCTCTCTCTTCCTCAGTTTCCTTATCTGTAATATGGAGAGAATAATAGTGTCTATGTTAGAGGATTGTTGAAAGGATTATATGAGAAATTAATTATACAACACTTATAATTCTTCACTATCTGTTGGGCATTGTTCTCTAAGGTTAAATGAAATCCTGCCTTTGGAGTCTGGATAGACCTATTTCCTTATCCTGACTCTGCCACTTGCTAGCTGTATAATACTGAGCAAACTACCTAAACTTTCTGAGGCTCAATTTCTGTATATTTAAAATGGAGATACTATCTGCCCCATAGGATTGTTCTGAGGGTTAGCTCTGTGTAAAATCCTTATCACATAGTAAGCAGCTGGCAAATGATAGTCATATATTGGTACATTCCCAACATATGAAGGGAATTGTGGGGACTCTGTTTATTTTGCTTGGAAAGAACGGAAGGCTTCTGTTGTTAAAAACGAAAATCTTAGGAGCACCTAGTGGCTCAGCTGGTTAAGCATCCAACTCTTGGTCTCGGCTTGGGTCATGATCTTATAGTTTGTGAGATTGAGCTCCACATCAGGCTCTGCACTGTGGAATAATGTGGAGACTGCTTGGCTTTCTCTTTCCCTCTCTCTCTGCTCCTGCTCCACTTGCACACACACACTCCCTCTCTCTTAAAATAAATAAACTTAAAAATAAAAAGAAAACCTTAAAATCCTCAGATTAAAACCAGTCTGCTTATTAAACAGGGTACCTGTGGCCTCCTCCAAAATAATAGCTAATGAATGCTGGCTATGCTGATTTCTTTAGGATTTATTTTATAATCTTTTTAATGTTTTTTAAAATTTATTTTAGAGAGAGAGAGAAGGAGAGGGGCAGAGAGAGAGGGAAAGAGAGAAAATCCTCAAAAGGCCCTGCATTGTCAGCACAAAGCCCAATGTGGGGCTCAAATCCATGAACTGTGAGATCATGACCTAAGCCGAAGTCAAGAATCAGAAGCTTAATTGACTGAGCCACCCAGGTAACCCCCTCAAGTCTTTATTTAAATTCTAGGTAGTTAAGATAATAGTGTAATATTGGTATCAGGAGTAGAATTTAGTGATTCATCACTTGCATATAGCACCCAATGCTCATCACAAGTGCCCTCCTTAATACTCATCACCCATTTAGCCCATGCCCCATCTACTCCCCTTACATAAACCCTCAGTTTGTTCTCTATAGTTAAGAGTCTCTAATGATTTGCCTCCCTCTCTTTTTTTCCCTTCTCCTGTATTAGATTTGTTTCTTCTATTCCACATATAGGTGAAATAATATGGTATTTGTCTTTTTCTGGCTGACTTATTTCACTTAGCATTATACACTATGGCTCTATCCGTGTCATTGCAAATGGCAAGATTTCATTCTCTTTAATGGCGGAGTAATATTCCACTGTATACAAACACATTTTATCCATTCATCATTTGATGAGTTGGAATGATTGATTTGGGCTCTTTCCATACTTTAGCTATTGTTGATAATGTTGCTATAAACATTGAGGTACATATGTCCTTTCAGATCAGTATTGTTGTATCGTTTTGGTAAATACCTAGTAGTGCAACTGCTAGATCTTAGGATAGTTCTAGCTCTAACTTTTTTTTTAAATATATTTTATTTATTTTTGAGAGAGAGATAGAGACAGCATGAGCAGGGAGGGTCAGAGAGAGAGGGAGACACAGAATCTGAAGCAGGCTCCAGGCTCTGAGCTAGTTGTCAGCACAGAGCCCGATGCGGGGCTCGAACCCACGAACCGTGAGATCATGACCTGAGCTGAAGTTGGATGCTTAACTGACTGAGTCACCCAGGCGCCCCTAGCTCTAACTTTTTGAAGAACCTCCATCTTGTTTTCCAGAGTGGCTGCACCAATTTGCACTCCCACAAACAGTGTAACAAGGTTCCCTTTTCTCTGCATCCTCACCAACATCTGTTGTTTCCTGTGTTATTAATTTTAGCCATTTGACAGGTGTGAGGTGGTAGGTATCTCAGTGTGTGTGTGTGTGTGTGTGTGTGTGTTATTTCCCTTATGAGTGATGTGATGTTGAGTATCTTTTCATGTATCTATTAGCCATCTGGATGTCTTCTTTGGAAAAATGTCTATTCATGTCTTCTGCCCATTTCTTAACTGGATTATTTGTTTTGGGGGCATTGGTTTTGATAGGTATAGATTTTGGATGTCAACGCTTTATCTGCTATGTCACATGCAAATATCTTCTCACATTCCATAGGCTGCCTTCTAGTTTTGACGATTCTTCCCTTTGCTGTGTAGAAGATTTTTATCTGTCCAAACAATTCATTTTTGCTTTTGTTTCCCTAGCCTCCAAAGACATGTCTGGTAAGAAGTTGCTACAACTGATGTCAAAGAGGTTGCTGCCTGTGTTCTCCTCTAGGATTTTGAGTTTCCTGTCTCACATTTAGGTCTTTCATCCATTTCGTATTTTTATATATGGTGAAAGAAAGTGGTCTAGTTTCATTCTTCTGCATGTCACCAGCCAGTTTTTCCAACACCATTTGTTGAAGAGACTTTTTCAATGGATATTCTTTCCTACTTTGTCTAAGATTAGTTGATCATATAGTTGTGGATCCATTTCTGGGTTTTCTATTCTGTTCCACTGATCTATATATCTGTTTTCATGCCAGTACCACATTGTCTTGATGATTAAAGCTTTGTAACATAGCTTGAAGTCAGGAATCATGATGCTTTCAATTTTCAAAATTGCTTTGGCTATTCATAGTCTTTTATGGTTCCATACAAATTTTACGATTGTTTGTTCTAGCTCTGTGAAACATGCTCATAGTTTTTTGTTTTATTTGTTTTGTTTTGAGAGAGAGAGATGGGGTGGGGGGGGAGCAAGAACAAGCCAGGGAGAGGCAGAAAGAGCGGGACAGAGGATCTGAGGCAGGCTCTGTGCTAACAGCAGAGAGCATTATGTGGGGCTCAAACTCATGAACTGCAATATCATGACCTGAGCTGAACACTTAACTGATTGAGCCACCCAGGTGCCCCTGCTGACAGTATTTTGATAGGAACTGCATTAAACATGTAGACAGTTTTGGGTAATATAGACATTTTAACAATATTTGTTCTTCCAATCCATGAGCTGTTCTTTTTGTTATCTTCAATTTTTTTCATCAGTGTTGTATAGTTTTCAAAGTACAGATCTTTTACCTCTTTGGTTAGGTTTATTCCTAGGTATCTTATGGTTTTTGGTGCAATTGTAAATGGGATTGATTCTCTGATTTCTGTCTGCTGCTTCATTATTAGTGTATAGAAATGCAACAGATTTCTGTACATTGATTTTTGTATGTGCAATTTTGCTGAATTCATGTATCAGTTCTAGCAATTTTTTTGGTCGAGTTTTAAGTTTTCTATATAGAGTATGATGTTGTTTGCAAATAGTGAAAGTTTGACTTCTGCCAATTTGGATGCCTTTTATTCCTTGTTGGTATCTGATTGCTGAGGCTAGGACTTCCAGTCCTGTCTTGAATAACAATGGTGAGAGTGCACATCCCGTCTTTGTTCCTGACCGTAGAGGAAAAGCTCTCATTTTCCCCATTGAGGGTATTAGCTGTGGGTCTTTCATATTTGGCTTTTATGATGTTGAGGTATGATTCCTCTGTCCCTAAGTTTTAGAGGACTTTCATCAAGAATGGATGCTATACTTTATCAAATGCTTTTCTGCCTCTATTGAGAGGATCAAATGGTTTTTATCTTTTCTTCTATAAATGTAGTGTATCACATTGATTGCTTTGTGAATATTGAACCACCGTTGCAGCCCAAGAATAAATCCCACTTGATCATGGTGAATAATTCTTTTAATGTACTGTTGGATTCAATTTGTTAGAATCTTGTTGAGAATTTTTGCATTCATGTTCATCAGGGATATTGGCCTGTAATTCTCCTTTTTGGTGGGGTCTTTGTCTGGCTTTGGTAATCAAAGTTAAGGTAAGCATCAAGGAAATGCTGGTCTTATAGAATGGAAGTTTTCCTTGCATTTCTATCTTTTTTAAACAGTTTGAGAATAATAGGTATTAACTCTTCTTAAATGCTTGGTAGAATTCCCTTGGGAAGCCATCTGGTCCTAGACTTCTGTTTATTAGGAGATTTTTGCTTACTGATTCAATTTCTTTGCTGGTTATAGGTCTGCTCAAATTTTCTATTTCTTCCTGTTGCAACTTTGGTAGCTTATATATTTCTAGGAATTTATCCATTTCTTCCAAATCGCCCAATTTATTGGCATATAATTTTTCATAATATTCACTTACAATTGTTTGTATTTCTGTGGTGTTGGTTGTGACCTCTCTTCTTTCATTCATGATTTTATCTATTTGGGTCCTTTCTCTTTTCTTTTTGATAAGTCTGGCTAGGCGGTTATCAATTTTATTATTTCTTTCAAAGAACCAGCTCCTAGTTTCATTGATCTGTTCTGGATTTTTGTTTCTGTATCATTTATTTCTGCTCTAATGTTTTTATTTACCTTCTCCTGCTGGCCTTAGGCTTTATTTGAAGTTCGTTTTCTAGCTCCATTAGGTGTAGGTTAGGTTCGTATTTGAGACTTTTCTTGCTTCTTGAGGTAGACCTGTATTTCTACATACTTCCCTCTTATCAATGATTTTGCTGCATCTCAAAGGTTTTGGACTGTCAAGTTTTTATTTTCATTACATTAGGTTTTAAAAAGTAGAAGGAAATAGGGGAACCTGGATGGCTTAGTCGGTTAAGCATGACTTCAGCTCAGGTCATGATCTCATGGTTCATGGGTTCAAGCCCCATGTCAGGCTCTGCACTGACAGTTCAGAGCCTGGAGCCTACTTTTCTAACTATAAATATTTCCATAACAATGTAAAATTAGGTTCAGAACTACCTAAAGTGAGGAAGTAGAATATCAGAATTATTCCTTCCATATTTATGTGTTTCTTCCTCAACACTTGTACCTCTTTATTTCCTATTTCTGGAATGTCCTCTCCCTTTATTTGTCTTAGTATTGCTTTACCTTCAATGCTGAGCATAAATCCCACCTTTTTAAAAATTCCAGCCTTCAGGCTGTACTGTGTTATGGTTAATCCTACATTAGGACTCTTAACATGTGTCTAGTACTCAGATATATCTTTTTATGACTGTAACCAATCTACAGAAGAACTCTGGGCAGGAAGAGCCTCTCATACATCTATCAAATGCCCTCCACACAACATTATGTAGTCATGTATTTCTTATTGATAGATGAAAATAATTAAGACAGAGGCCACTGACATTATAAACTTTCAACAACGTTGATTTTTATAACAATTCTGTCAAACACTCTAGTGAGAAGAGCAGAAAAACATAGGAAGCAAAGGGCACATGATAAGCTTGGTAAACCACTTTCTACAACAAGCTAGGTATCAGTCTCTCCACATGCTAAGCCAGCTAGAAAAATACATGCACACATATTTGTGTACTTTTAAGTATATTTGCACATATTTTATACACACAAATATAATATTATCGTGATAACAGTGAATTAAAAAGAAAACTGTTAAGAGGGTCAAGAAAGTTGGATTTAATTCTATAACCTTAGGCAAATTATGTAATTTTTTGGGCTACAAGGTGACTTTTGTATATGAGCAAACAGGTCACTTACAGTCCTCAAATTCTGTGATTTATGAAAGTAACTTCTTTAAAGCATTGGTAGCACTTGATCTACTGGGAATATTATCCTAGTTTTTACTTTATCTTACTCTTCTGTCATTTTTAGTGATTTTGTTGTTGTTCCTTTAGTGGGTGTTACAAAACTTAACACTTGGAACTCTTTTTTCTCTATATATTCTACTGGCTACGATCTTAAGACATAGTATAGTATAGGTGTTTAAAAAAAAACAAAAACTGACTCTGGGTGTGCCTGGGTGGCTCAATTGGTCAACTGTCTGGCTCTTGATTTCAACTCGTCATGATCTCATGGTTTGTGGGATCGAGCCCTGGCTTTGGCTCCACACTGACAGCACAGAACCTACATGGGATTCTCTCTCTCTCTCCTCCTCTTTTTCTGCCACTCCTCTGCTCTCTCTCTCTCAAAATAAATAAACTTAAAAAAACAAACACCAACTCTGGAATCAGACTGCCTAGGCTTGAATACTGATGTGCTACTTGACTAACTGTGACCTTAGAGAAATCATTTATCCTCTCCGTGCCTCAATTTTCTCTTCTGAGATTATCTAGCTAGCTGGAAGAACTGTTGTGAGAATTAACGCATATCTAGTACTTAGAACAGTGCCTGACAAGTACCCAAAAATTACTAACATTACTTTCACCTTGGATCTCTTATCTACTCTACCAAGCATTAAACATCACTTACATGTGATGACTCATACTTTACTCATACCTGTTGATCATTCACTTAATTATCCAAGTATCACCTTAAATTCACATGTGATACAAAATTTTTTATTTTCCCAATAAACCAGTTTGTTTCTTTAGCAAATTTCCTATTTCCATTATGGAATCCATTACTCTTTCTGTTCTACAGATTTGAAACCCTGAAAGTGGACTCTCCCATTTACTCTATATCCAACTGGTCACCAAGTCATGGCAATCATAATTTCATAACATTGATTTTTCTTTGGCATCACTGTCTTCAGCACTAGGTTTATACCTTCCTTCCTGACCTAGACCAAGTTTAGCAGTTTCTACTACCTTCCCTATATTGGGTGTCTGGTGCATATGGTCATTGGATTATTTTGTTCAAAACACTGTTTATATCACATCTCTGATTTCTAAACTCTGATTTGGAATCAAGTAGTAGCTGACAGACAAATCAGCTATGATGTTACTGTGCCATCAAGGCCAGAGTACATAACAAGAACAGAGAAAATGTTCCTCTAGATAAAATTGCTACCCTCTATGATGCATAAAGGGACTGGAATTGGAGTTTAACTCTTTCTTATCAGATTGGCATATTCCATAATCTGTGAACCAATCTAGAAATTAAACTGTCATCAACCTAAATAAATTCCACCTTGGAAAGGCTGATATCCAAAAAAGTAAACTAACTGTAAGTAAGAAGAGTCAGAATGAGTAAGGAAATAGTCTTTACTCTTTTCTGGAGAAGCCCTACATATATTTTTCAATTTAATCATACCTCATCTCTTTCCAAAAAAGGATTTGAGGCAGCTGACAAAAAGAGCAAATAAATTTTTCATTAAACTAGTACCCAAAAGGGAAAATTTTAAGGGAGAAAATAGACTTGCCAGTAGTAATGAGTAATAGAACTGAGGTAGAGATAAAACTTGGGTCTTAGCTTCTTTGCAGGAACTAAGGTTAAAAAAAGAGACAAATTGTCTTGGGGCGCCTGGGTGGCTTGGTCGGTTAAACGTCCGACTTTCGCTTGGGTCATGGTCTCGCGGTTCGTGGGTTCGAGCCCTGCGCCGGGCTCTGTGCTGACTGCCAGCTCAGAGCCTGGAGCCTGTTTCAGAGTCTGTGATTCCCTCTCTCTCTGACCCTCCCCTGCTCACGCTGTCTCTCTCTCTCTCCTAGAAATAAATAAAACATTAAAAAAAATTAAAAAAAGACAAATTACAAAATTCATATTAACTGAAAGAGAATTAAGTTGACAGTGGTATATATGTAAAGAGTGCCAAGCTTAAGTACTAGCTGGCCCTACCACTTATTAAATAAATAAACATGGACAAGTTACAACCTTTCTAAGCCCCAGTTTCTTCATCAGAAAAATGGACAGAATACTTACACCATTTAATTCCTGAGATAAAATAACATAATAGATACATGTGTGCTTTTCAAATTAACCAGTATGAGCAGTGGAAGCTAGATGTCAGAGAAAACAGAGCACCAGGAAGTCATTAGATGTGAAATCATGTTCTGGGTTTACCATTTAATTAACGTATGATCTTGAGTAAACCTCAAACTCCTTGGTCCTCAATTCCATCAGATGTAAAATGAGAATGCTGCAACCCTCACAGGTATTTTTTTGAGGATAAGAAGATAATCCTTATATATGAAAATATTTATGAATGTATAAAGCACAATGAAAATGTAAAGTATTATTATTATAAGCCAGTTTATAAGTACTATCATAACTTGGGTTTACTTTCAGGTGAGACTCAAGAAATGAGTTGGCAGTATGTCAATACCAGGCTCTCAATAACAAATGTATAGAATACTTAGCTAAATTTCTAACAGCATGTCTTGCCACTTTAATGCATCAAACTTCAGGGCAAAGATTATATTACACTTTTTTATAATAAACTCCCATAACACTAAAGTTAAGTGTCTTACTCATAAGGTACCTATTGAATGAATAGTTAAGAGAACAGGATAAAGTCTAGGTAATTTCTATATACCACAATGATTCAAATGTACCTGGTTGGAACCACCATAAAAAAGATTATCCATGTGCCCTTATTGTAAGAGGCAGTGCTAAGTCAGCACATGAATTTTTATAGTTTATTGTTTTTCTACCACATGGATAAGAATGTATGAAAAAGAATCAGAAGCTTTAAATCCCATTCACTCTGTCAGCCAGCACTATTTATTGAGTACCTACTATGTGCCATGCACTATTCTAGGCACTGGAGGTACAATAAGAAAATAAAGACCATGCCTTCTTGGCATTTATATTTTAGTAGGGGGAAATAGAGATTTGCAAGATAATTAAAACAGAGTATGTTATATGATGGTTAAGTGCTACGGAGAAAACTAGAAAAAGAAATACAGAGGGACAGTGGGAAGTACTACTCGTTATTTCAGCAGCTTTATTGAGCTATAACTCAAACTACCACACAATTCACCCACTTATAGTGTACAATGGTTTTTAGTATATTGAGTTGCACAACCAGTACCACAGTCAATTTTAGAACATTTTCAGCACTCCATAAAAAAAGTAATCACACCCCATTTCTCCTTCTCCTTAACCTCTGGCAACAGCTAATCTGCTTTCTGCCTCTTTGGATTTGTCTATTTCAGACAGTTCATTTAATGGAATCATACAATATGTGATCCTTTGTGACTGGCTTCTTTCACTTAGCATAATGTTTTCAGAGTTCATCCATGTTGCGGCCTGTATCAGTATTTCATTCCTCTTAATTGCCAAGTAATATATCACTGTATAGATGTACTATATGGTTTATCCATTCATTCATTGATGGACATTTGGGTTTTCATTTTTTGACTATTACAAATAATGCTGCTCTGAATACTCAAGTTATTGTGTGGACATACCTTTCCTTTCTTTTGTGTATATAACTAGGACTGGAACTGCTGGGTTGTATGGTAACCCTATTTAGTCCTTTGAGGAACTGACACAGTTTTCCAAAACAAATACACTATTTTGCATTCCCAGCTAAAGTGTATGAGGGTTCCATTTTCTCCACATCCTTACCAATACTTGTTATATTTGTCTTTTTCATGATAGCTATCCTCGTGGGTGTGAAGTGATATCTACTTGTGGTTTTGATTTGCAGTTCTTTGATGGCTAATGATGTCAAGCATCTCTCCAAATGTTTTTTGCCCATTTGTATATCTTCTTTGGAAAAGACTTTTCAGATCCATGCCCTTTTAAAAGTTGTCTTCTTATTGTTGAGTTGTAAGAACTCTTTATATATTTCTAGATACAAGTCCCTTATTGGACAGAAAATTGGCCAAAATTTTCATCTCCTTTGTGGGCTTCTCATTTTCTTCATGGTATATTTTGAAGGACAAAAGTTTTCATTGTCAATGATGATCTCTATTTTCTTTTGTTGCTTGTGCTTTTGGTATAATCTCTGAGAATCCTAATCCGAGGTGATGAAGATTTACATCTATGTTTCCTTTCAAGAGCTTCACAGTTTTTAGCACTTACATTTCAGTCTTTGAATCATTTTGAATTAGTTTTTATATATGATATGAAAATCGGGGTTAAATGCATTCATTTGCATGTGGATATCCAGTTGTCCCAGCACCATTTGTTGAAAAGACTACTCTTTCCCCAGTGAACTTTCTTGGTACTTTTGTCAAAATTCAATTGAACATAAATATGAAGGTTTATTTCTGGACTCTTCAATTTTATTCCATCAGAGATACTACTTGATACAAGGTGGTAATGAAAGCTTTCTCTGAGGTGCTATTTAAGTAGAATCCTAAATGAAGTGAGGAAGTGAAGCACACTGATATCAGGGGGGAAAACATTCCAGGCAAACAGTCCTGAGATGGGAACGTTCTTGGTGTGTTTGAAGACAAGCAAGGAGGCCAGTGTAGTTGGAGGGAAGAGAGATGAAGAGATGAGAAGAGAGTTGGCAGATCAGGTAGAGCCATGATAAGGGTTTTGCCTTTTACTCTATGTGAGATGGGAAGCCTCTGGAAGCTTTTGAGTAGAGGAGTCATAATTTGACTTACTTTCTAAAAGATTTACTCTGGCTGGTAAATATATAATATACTCTGGAGAGAAATATTATAAAAGAGACTTGGAAGTTATGGCAATAACTGAGGCAAGAAGAGACAATCAAAGTAGGGTTTAGTGGTAGAGGTCATGAGAAATGGTAGAATGCTGGGTTTTTTTAAGGTATGGATGTAAGAAAAGTGTAGGGCAACAGTTTTGTTTTGTTTTTTTGGTCTGAACAAACAACTAGAATGATGAAGTTACCATTTATTAAGATGTGGAAGACTATAGAAGGAGCAGGTTTGGAGGTCTGTGTAGGGAAATCAGAAACCGGATTTTCAGCATATTAAGTTTGAGGTATTTATTAGATAATGAAATATGAATAGGACATTTAATATCCACATCTATAATTAAGGGAGAGATCTATTGTCAGCATCAAAGCCTTGATAGACTAAACTTTTCTGTAAACCCCATTATGCAACTGAGTTTATAATTATCTAAAACTTTTTAGTCCTTTACACCATTAAGGCACATCATACTCTGGCTCTTTAATAGTGTGATGCCAGCAACTGAAGTAATTTCAGCTCCAGTTGTGTAAATTAAGTTGTTGCAGTTATAATGTTAGTTCTTCTATCTTAGGAGTGGGTGGGCAATATGCCATGAGGTGAGCATTGCCTATCCCAGCTTCTTGTCTTTGATGCCCATTCCATGATCTTAGTTGAGTGTACCATGGGGCTTTTCAAAGTGTTCACTTTTAAAAAATCAGAGTGTTCAAGTAAGACCTACTATCATGTCCAAGGACGGGACAGGGGCACAAATTATCCACTCCTGACCTGGGGACATAGTGATAAAAAAAAAAAATAGCAATAGAGGACTCTTTCAATGTCCTCTAATTGGAATTAGTTTAAATCCTTCAATGAGGATCTATTAATTTGGGGGAGGGGAGACACAATTTTCCATATTTTTCTATTGAATTTCATTTTTTTTTTAAAAGACAGCGAGCAAGTGAGCAAGGGGCAGAGAGAAAGAAGGAGAGAGAGAGAGAGAATCCCATGTGGTGCAGAGACAGGGAGAGAGAGTATGGAGCCCAGAGTGGGGCTCGAGGTCACGAACCATGAGATCATGACCTGAGCCAAAGTTGGATGCTTAAGCGACTTAGCCACCCAGGCACCCCTATTGAATTTAACCTTGAAAAAACTTGGCCTTGTTATTCAATCTTTTTTTTTTAATGTTTTTATTTATTTCTAGGAGAGAGAGAGAGAGAGACAGTGTGAGCAGGGGAGGGTCAGAGAGAGAGGGAGTCACAGACTGAAACAGGCTCCAGGCTCTGAGCTGGCAGTCAGCACAGAGCCTGACGCGGGGCTCGAACCCACGAACCGCGAGATCATGACCTAAGCGAAAGTTGGACGCTTAACCGACTAAGCCACCCAGGCGCCCCTGCTATTCAATCTTCTAAGTTATTTCTGAATCCTTTAATTTCCTTCCACATTCAACAATCCTCTTAATTTAATATACAATTATCCATACTTGCTAATACTTTCATCTCAATAATACATATAATTAACAAGGTTAATTCTGGGCAGAATTCTGACACACCTCCAAAGTCTTCCCTGAAGTTTGAGACTAATCCATTAATTGGCTCTTTTGCCTATCATCATTTAACTGGATATGACTTCATTTCATTACAGCATTAACTAATTCACATTTACCAAACTTTACTAGTTCTGTCCTACAATGTTCACTGCCTTCCATTTAGTTTTCTACTTCAGAATATTTCTTTAGTTTGAAACATTAACTTTTTTATTGAAAACCTAGACCGTTAGGTAAAGTAACCCATTTCCTAATTTTTAGTGTTTTTCTGTTTGACTTAATAGATTCTGGCATCAAGAAACTTACTTTACGTATTATTCTATGTGAAAAGAGGTATGATTTTAATATATTTAAATTTAATACCATGTAGTTTGCATTTCAATCTTGGGAACTTGAAATTTCACATACTTTATTTGATGGAAATTATTATTCACCTCCAAATGTTATTAACATATTTTGTAATCTGCACACTGTCCTTTCCCAATATATTGGTGATCTTTTAGACTAGAGAAACCCACTAAAACAAAAATACTTACTACAGAAGTAGGCTGCTCTGAAAAACAGAAATGACAATTTTTAATTATTGTGGTAAAAAATTAAAACATCAACATTGTAATATCCAAGATGTATTCATGGTAACCATCAAGTTAACCATCAAGTTAGCCTACCCTTACATATACAAAAAATGAAATATTAGAAGCACATTTAAAAACAAGACAAGGGAAATTACATAAAGAGAAATTGGATTATATATCTAAAGTTTTTAAAAATCTTACCTCCTCACAGCATCGCCTGCTTACAATAGCCCTATAGTCAATTCTATCCCAGAGTTGGTCCCTTAACTTTAAGAAGTTAGGGAACAATTTTCTCCAGTTTTTCCCTAAAGCCCATGGAAAAATTTCATATTTAGATTCCTCTTCATCTTCTTCAACTGTATTAGCCAGATACCTAACAAAAAAGACCAACAACTCAAAAAAGAAATGGGAAAAGGAAAGGAACAGGCAGTTCACAAAAAATATATATAAATTATGTATAAACACATAAAGATGTTCAACTTTACTCATAATTAAAGAAATGTAGATCAAAAATAGAAACACAATGAATTTTACCTTGTTGAGCTCTAAATATTTTGTTTGTTTTTTAATGTTTATTTATTTATTTTGAGAGATGGAAGTGGGGGGGGGAGAGAGAGAGAGAGAGAGAGAGAGAGAGAGAGAGAGAGAGAGAGAGAGAGAATCCCAAGCAGGTTCCACAAACAGCATGGAGCCCAACATGGGGCTTGATCTCACAGCCATGGGATCATGACCTGAGCTGAAATCAAGAATCATAGCTTAACCAACTGAACCACCCAGGTGACCCGAGTTCTGGATATTTTTGTATTCCTATAAATTTTGAACTTTGTTCCGGAATGCAGTTAAGTTACTTAGAAAGAGTCTGATCTCTTCAGGCCTTGCTTTAAGGATTTTTTAGGTGGATCTGGAGCAATGTTCAGTCTGGGACTAATTATTCCCCACTACTGAAGCAAGACATTCTTGAGTAATCTACTCAATATTCTGTGAATTCTGAGTTTTTTCAGTCTGGCTGATAGCAACAGGCAATATTTCCAGCTCTGGGTCAATGTTAGGCACTGTTCCCTCTAATCTTTCCCCCACAACCAGGTAATTTCCTTATATACATATGGAAATCAGTATCCTCCTAAATACTTGAGGGTGATCAGGCATGCACAGGAGCAGGTACACATGACCCATAATAATAAGAATCATCAGTCAAAACTGACACATTAGAAGTAACAGACATTAAACAAAGACATTAAAATTGTTATATTTACTCCAGATGTTCAAAAAGAACAGGAGACACAAAGTGTTCTTCTAGAGATGAAAACTACCTTTACAATGAAAAATACATGGAGTGGGATTAATAGATTAAATATTGCAGAAGAAAAGATTTGTGCACCAAAGACAGCAATATAAACTACCCAAACTGAAACATATAGAAAAAAAGAAACAAAAATAATAGAGCATCAATGAGCTATGAGACAACTTCAAGTAATTTAATAAAGGTGAAACTGGAGTCCCCTAACAAAAGTTGGGTGGAGAGAAAAAATATTTGAAGAAATAATGGCTGAAATTTTTTGAAATTTGATGAAAACTATAAACATACAAAGAAGCTGGATGAACTCCAAAGCACAAAATATGAAGAAAATTACACTAATGTACAACATAATCAAATTATTCAGAACAGGTGATAAAGAGAAAATCTTAAAGGCAGTCCAGACAAAAAATGAGACATGTTAGATAACAAAGAAACAGAGATAAGGATAGAGATTTCCCACTGGAAACAATGAAAGCTCCTTAGATGATTTTCCAAGAAAAACAGGCAGCTTCTAATTAAAAAAAAAAAAAAAGTGTAAAACATGTAAGTGAACAAGGTACTATAAACAGAAACAGACCCTGAAGTCTGAAGATACTGAAATTAATGTTCTATCCTTGAGTTGAGTCATGGGTACATGAGTATTTGTTTTGCTTTTTCTTTAACATAAACATATACACATTCCATATACTCCTTTTGTAGATATTTCACATTAGAAATTTTTAAAAGGCACAGAAGTGTTATAATATACTTCTATTCATATAATACATACACTGGTTTATCTATAGAAAATTATTTCTAAACAGATACACATGAAATGTTCATTGTTCTTGAGGAAGAATGCCAAGGTCCTAAGATACGAAGACTTATTTTTAATTGTATACCCACTTCTGTCCTGTTAAAAACTATATGCATATTCAATTTAGTTACATTAATAGAAAAATAGCACTTACCTATTACTTTATCTTCCCTTAAAATAACTATATATATTTTAACATTACCTTAATATAAAGCACCTCATTGTGAAACCCATTCAATTATATGAATCAAATCATGTCCTCTGTGAAATTACATAATTACTTTAGTATCCTTGATAGTTCTTAGTAAAGGGTAGACAGAAGCCAGAGGTTGGTCCCTTTCATGCTTGTTGACCAAATAAAAGAGAAAATATATAATGTATTGTGGTACTATGCTATCAGGACTACACTGTGATTGCACCCTAGATTAATAATTTTTCAGGCTCAATGTGATAAAAATATCTGTACTATATGCATATAAGTTGTCTTCTAATTTGAAATAGATTTTCTTGGAGCAGAGATCATTTCTTTTGTATAATAGTTAATTATGTTTATCCAAATAAAGAATTAAAAACAACCATATGTTAAAGGATGCAAAAATAAAAAAGGGGGGGGTTAGATACATGTTCCTTGCCTTTAAGCAGCCTATAGTCAAGTAGAAGAGGCAACTAAGTATGAAACAAATAACTGTACAAGAGAATATGGAATAATGACAATAAAAATACTGAGTGTTGTAAGAATATATAGGAGGGAAAAGAACTTGAATTAGAACTGTGGCTACTTGGGGCATCAGTTAAGTATCTGACTCTTGATTTCAGCTCAGGTCACGATCTCAGGAACCTTGAGATGGAGCCCTGAGTCAAGCCCTGCATTGCACTTCATGCTGTCAGTGCAGAGCCTGCTTGGGATTCTCCCTCTCCCTCTCAAAATAAATAAACTTAAAAAAAAAAAAAACAAGAACTGTGGCTAACTGAAAAAATAGTTACTGAGAATTATTGAGTCAGGCTATATAAAAAGTATGATTAGATATAAAATGGAAATTATAATCCATGTTATTTTTAACATGGAATTTATCATACCACATGCAATGCAAACTCAAAGACTACAATATATTGTAAGCTCACACTGCTTTACTGGTAATAACATTACTAAAACATCAAACGAATCCAATTTCAGGCATCTGTAAGGATTAAAACTAAAGCTTCTTTTGGTTTTTAATTTGCAGGTAGAAAAACTACAAAATAGATATTGTATCGACATAGAGGTATAATATAATACTAGGGAGACATGTTAACAGCAATGTAGCTTAGTGGTAGTGAGCTTAATTTAGTGTAGCTTAATTAGTGATCTAATATAAAGTCAATAGAAGAATTGGAAAACAGACTATATTTCTTGGTCAAAGTTCAGTGTGTTAAGTAAAAGAGCAGTGGTTACTAAAGGTATCAGATATGAATAACTTATTTTTTTAAACAGTTTTTGATGTTTACTTATTTTTGAGAGACAGAGCATGAGCAGGGGTTGGGCAGAGAAAGAGGGAGACAGAGAATCCAAAACAGGCTCCAGGCTCCAAGCTGTCAACACAGAGCCATCCAGGTACCTCAGATATGAATAACTTCTATGTTATAGACAAAAATCTACAATTAGCATGTCTATAGCATTTTCCACAAGCGTTTCATGTGAAAGGAAAACCATGATGACTTTTTTTAAAGTTTATTTTGAGAGAGAGTGTGTGAGTGTGCATGAGTGGGGTAAGGGCAGAGAGAGAGGGAGAGAGAAACCCAACCAGGCTCCACACTGTGTGGTGGAGCCCAACAGGAGGCTCGATCACACAGACCATAAAATCATCCACAAGATCATGATCTGAACTGAAAACAAAAGTCAGATACTTAACTGACTGAGCCACCCAGGTGCCCCAATGATGATGATTTTTGCTATAAATTTACTGGAAATTTCAAACAGAATATTCTGGCTTTTAAAACATATTTAAGTCCAAAAGAGGAGAATTTGGGATAATTTATATGGAACATTCTGAAAAATGTAAGATACAATACAAACCCAAGTGGGATACTGAATAATAAATCTTAGGCATAAGATCAGTGAAAAGAACATAAAAATATCCTATTAAAGTAAAAAAATATATAACTTCTATATGTAAAGGTCTTTTCAAAAATATACATCAGGTTTTTAGAAGCCTCTGTTTTATTTTTTTATGGGTTGCAATGTTAACTTTATTTACTTATTTCTTTAAGTAAGTTCTATACCCAATGTGGGGCCTGAACTTACAACCAGAGATCAAGAGTCTCAGGCTCTACCTAGTGAGCTAGCCAGGTGCCCCCAAACAGCCTGTTTTAAATAATTATCATATAATTATAAATAAGGACCACAAAAATCACTTAGTGGAAAGCATACTTACAGAGCAATAAAGAAATTTATCCTGGTATGCTCACTTATAGTAAATTTAGCTCTCTTGAAATAAACAAAGGTCATAGCCAAAAGATACTATAGGGAAAAAAGTAAAGGTTAATATTAGAGTTTTGCTTAAAACTGCTTTAAAATAGTTATCTTTAAGATGAATAATAAGCTAAAAACAATAAAGCATTATTTATCTTTATTACAGAATTTGGGTCATTTTCTGGTTTCCTGTAATCCATGTGAATGGTGAAAAATAGTTTTGAGTCATTTATCATGGGTAAGATTAGGAAGAACTCCTAAATTTTATTATTGCCAATATTGTTTGAACCCAAACCCCAATTTTTTCTATCTTAAATTTCAAATCCATAGAGAAGTTGAAATAATAAAAAAACAAGTAACCGTACATCATTCACCTAGATTCATCAATTGTTAGTATGCTGCCACATTGGCTTTGTATATATATCTATAGAGAACTTTTTTTCTGACTCCTTTGAGTTAATTGCAGACATCTATACTCATTTTTCATTCATTGATTCATTGATTCACTCATTGTGGGGGGGATTTTTAAATTGAGATATAATCGACAAAGTTGTATATATTTAAAGTTTGCAGTGTGATGATTTGTTATATACATTGTGAAGTGAATAACAAAAACAAGTTAATCAACATATCCATCACCTCACATAATTATCTTTTTTTTTCCTTTTTGTTAAGAACACCTAGGGTCTACTCTCTTAGCAATTTCACATATTCACTTTTAAAAATAACTTCAAATCAGAAATTAGAATAACATGGCTCTATTTTCATTGGAAAAAAGGGTTTTAAATGTGTTACTAGAAAGACATATTTATCCTGGTATTAGGACACTGTGCCAGGTTCTATATGTTAAAATTATAAACAATTATAAAACTGATATACTAGATTCTCTCTCATAAAATGCCTATTTATCCTACTTTCACAGGATTGACTACAAAGGTGATCCAAGTTTTCAAGATAACTTTCAGTTGAATACAGTATGCTGGTTAGTTACTTTAAAAGCACTGCCCCCTGCTGTCCAGCAACTGTAATTTCTGTAATGCACTTAAAACTGTAAAGTTGAAAACTTTACAACTCCACATGTACATATCTACACAGATATTTTATAAGAAGGCATTAATGTTAATTTTTAAAAGTGTTAGCAAAATCGTTATTATGTTTAAAAATATCTCATCTTTTAGAAATACATCTTGAAATATTCATGGATAAAATAATCCAGTTTTGAGAAGAAGGATTAAAAGAAACAAGCAGAGCCATGGACTGATGATTACTGTAGCTCCATGATAGGCACATAGAGATTCTTTACTCTATTTTCTCTACCTCAAGGTATACATGTTTGGAATTTTCCAAAATTAAATTTCCAAAATTAGAGATTAAAAAAACCAAACCCCAATTTTATCTGTGCTATCTTATTAAGCTTGAAATAAAAAAGTTCACATAAGCTGGGCTTCCATTCAACCCTTTCCCACAATAAATGGGACATTAAACTTAAGTGTGAGATGAAGTCATGCTGAATTTTCTAGATGACTACCTGGTCTAAGGTAACATTTATAAAGCTGAAATCATAACTGTTCAGCTAAATCTAAAGAGTATAGAAATAAGGTCCCTAGTATGTAAGTTTGCATCATGATGATCTTTTAGAAACACAGATTCCTAAATAAAAAACACAATAACCTAATTTTATCTACAAAATTATTGGGATATGCTTTATCTAAGTTACCTACAAAATATTAACTGTATCGCCTTAGTGAAACAAATCTCAGAATATTCAGAGTATTCTTACTCCATAGCCTGATAAAATGTGGTAATTCTGATCAAAACATATTAAGTCTATACTGATTCTTGTTTTCAAACAGATATAGACTTAAGGTCATTTAAATCAAATCAATAATATTCTACAATTCCTCAAGTGTAAAATGAATCTATGATGTATGCCAATTTCAAAAATTAATGTGTAAGGATTCCCCTTAGAAGGAGCAATGCAGACTAGTTCTTTTCCTAACATTAATTAATAGGGTAGAAAATTATTATAAGGTTTTGTTCAAGTTCTAATGGTCTAGTAACAATTACATCATTACCAAATTTACCTTGTCTGCAATTTTACAGCAGCAGTCCATCCACAAGAAATCTTGAATTAAATCATCATCTAGAACAAAAGATAGCTATGACTTGTCTTTTGAAAACAATGTTTTCTTTTGAAGAATTAATTTCTAGATAGGGGATTATAAATGATGCTTAGAAGTCAAACAAATATGCCTGGACATGTGTTGTCTAAAATGTAATTTTCACTTCTTTGGTGCATTTACCATTGCAAGCACTGTACAAAAAGTTACTTCTTTTACTCGGGTTTCCCATCTGATTTGCTCAGACTGGAGAGGATATGGAAGAAGAATCTGGTTTCCTGACTATCCCAACAGCTCTTTGAGAAAGATGTCTTGGGTAACTGTACATTAGCTCTTTATTACTTTCTAAAATCAATCTTTACTGATGAAATCTGATAAAAGATAACTCAGTTCTTAAGGAATAATGACTAAATGAATATTACTCATTTTCAGAATGTGTTTACTCTTTCTACTATATCCTCCTGTTAGGTCTCAGGGTATTTTAATTTTGAAGTCTTCTTTTCCCTTATTTATCTCTGTCCAATTATCTCTTATCCAAACACCAATTAAAATATCTGTATAAAGATTCATAATTAGCTATTTACAATTAACATTTAATTTTAGAAAAACTGAGTATTATGACAAAAGATTAACAAAACTACTTTTTAAAATATGCAAAAAGTAGGTCAAAAGCACTTACTTCAATTTTAAAAGGCCAAAACATATAATCCCTCAAGTATATAAGTAATTGTTGAATACAATCTGAAAAAAATCTGCTTTTTCCTGTCCCCCTTCATTTTAAGTTAAATAACAAAAAAAATATACTTTATACTAATTTTTATATTCTAGAAATATCATTAGTATGGTCAAATACATGAAAAATTACAAGAATAAATATACATTTTCTTAGAGTTAATTTATGCCTTGTTAACTCTATTTTTTAAAAAGTAAACTCTACACCTAACATGGGGTTCTAACACACAATCCCAAGATCAAAAGTCGCATGCTCTACTGACTGAGCCATCCAGGCATCCAACTATTTCTTAAATTACTTATGGTAGAGCCAGGTATTTTCTATTTCTCAGGATCAGCACATGTGCTCTTTCTTTCTCCCTCTTTCAAAAAAGAAATTCCTTCCATATAATACTGAAACTTCTCAAGGCTGACCACCCTTCCCAGTTTGCTCAGTTTTAGCATCGAAAATCCTGGGAAACACTTCAGGCCCAGTCAAATTGGGCTGCCTGGCTCACCTGAGACTTTATGCAGTATTTTATTTAGGTCACACAAAAGTCATGCTATGAACCTGAATTGTTCAGAATTCACATTTGACATTTGGATTTAAGTAGTCTAGAAGCAAGATGAAGCTAAAGTTCGAATCCAAAAGCAATCCAAAACAACAAAAATCCAACATTAAAAAAAAAAGAAAAAGACAAACCCTAAGTAAAAGAAAAACAAATTGGCTAGAGACAGAAAGCCTGACATAGAAAATAACAACATCCTCTTTGATTATTATAAAAATATTAAAGTAGATCTTTAGATTCTCTCATTTTTAAGTACTTTACAATTACTGCTATTATAATATTTTAAACCTACCAAATAATTTAAAGAAAGCAGTCATTTCCTGACGCTGTATAACTAGACAGGGTCCTTTGGGGCGTTTAGACTTGTTGCTATTATGTGCATTTTTTTCAGATGAAGGCCAAATATCTTTAAAAATAGGACGCTTCAGATTAATGGGTTTTTTAGGCTGATGTGATCTATTTGACCCTGATTTTACATGAACAGTGACAGTAGGCGGTGTCTCACAACACAGCTGATTATGTCTCATTTTGGTTTTCCAAGATCCCTGTAAAAATAAAACATATAACAATTTACCACACTCTTGTTCATTTCTATATAAAAACAACTAATCAGATGACATTACCAGATGCAGTCATATAAAATGTTACTGAACTTGCTACTAAAATGTTATTTGTTTTTATCATTCATTGCTAAAAAATGCTATGCTTCATTTGGGTAACTGATATACCTTCTCTTCTCAGTAAGATCCTGTATCCCATTTTGCTTTGACTACTAGGGAACTCCCCCCAAAATTTTGAAAGTTAATTAGAGAAACTATGCTGTGTTTATAATCTATTTGTGGTATTCTTTTTTCATAAAGTTTTAAATTCTGCTTCTACCAACATACTTTTATCATATAGTTGTTATATGATACTTCAAATTTTTTATAGAACAAGGCAAGCTATTTCCAGAAATAAATTATTATCATATCAAGTCTTACGTTGAAAGTAATCCACCCACACACACACAAAATATTTTCTTACTGGTAATTCTTTGATATGTTACAAGAATCACTTATTCAACAAGCATTTACTGGTATTTATTGAAAAGCTAAAAACAATTCCAGCAAAGAAATGTAGGATATATGTGAGGGATTCTCATAAATTGATCATTCTAATTTTTAAAGTTGTGAGTGTATGACCATAATATTTGAGTGATCGATTTTAAGTGTATATGTATGTACAGTGTTATAATAAAATTAGAAACAAAGTTAATTCATCAATATTTAACAATATGCATAATCACTACCACGTATGGTAGTAATTAGTTCACATAATTATTACTACAGTTAGTATTACTTTTGGGGTCAAAGTTTGTATAGGGTGGTAGGAAATAGACATATGCAAAGGCAAAGCAGGAAACTACTCTGAGATCCTAATGAGAACCTCTGAATCCATAACTCACAGTGACCCAGGCAGCCATGCCTCCCTTGATGTTCAAGGAGTTAGGTACAGATTCTCCTTCCTGACCCTCAGAAACTTCCCTGCTGAAGGAAGGAATGGAAAATAAGATTGGATATAGTAGGGCTAGATCAGCAATGTCCAACGTAATGTGAGCCACATTTGTAGTTTTATATTTTTAAAACCACACTAAAGAAGTACTAATAAGCAAGTGAATTTTTGTAATATATGTTATGTAATCTGGTATAACCAAGTATCATTTTAATGTGTAATCAATATAAAAATTAATGAGATATTTTTACATACTTTATTTTTCATTCTAAGTCTTTGAAATCTGGTATTACACTTATAGTATGTCTCAATTCAGATGCTAAATTTCCAAAAGTCAGAGTGAAAAGCAGTCCTACCAAAACAAGAAAGTAGTGTGTAAAGGAAAAATATTTTACACTCCTTCAGTACTCAATTTAAATTAAAGTAAAAATTCTTTACTTGCACCATCCACATTTCAAGTTCCCAACAGCCCACATACTAGACAGAAGAGGTTAGATTATGAAGAAATTATATTTAGTTGATTCTATAATTGCTCTCCTCCGTTTCACTTCCCTCCCATCCCCTCCTCTTTCTTCTTATATCTAAGGTCCAACCAAATTTAAGGCAATTACGGAGTTGAGGGTGGGTGTTAGAAACTCCACAGAAAAAGGAATGGGGGACAAACTGAACCCTGAGACTTAAGAAGTTTCTGCTCTTTCCTACCCACCTCATCTGGGAGACCGCTGG
>NW_027531902.1:2252644-2322321 GCF_008692635.1 Crocuta crocuta
TCCCACCAGAAGTAAGAGCAGCCTTACAATCTAGATGGAAAAAATTAAAGTCAGGCTTCTCAAACTGCTGCATGGGAGCTAGCCTTGAGGGGAGGTGGAATGTACCAGAATATAGAATAACTATGACATATCTCCCAGAATGTAAGAAGGTAAGAAGGTAAGTTATTAGGTAGCTTTCAAGTGTTGTTATACTAAGACAACCATGGGTATATCACGAAACAGAAGGCAAATTTTGTCAATCAAATAGATAAATATGTTTATAGTATAGCTTTACACTATTCCACTAAATTCTACATCTGTGTTGGGACACTTCATATGAAATTTGAGGATATAGAAAGAACTGTGTGAAATTCCCCAAACAGAGATTCATTGAAGTTAATTAGCAAACACTGGCAGAAGAGTTACGGAGGAGCTTAAGGAGGGAAGCTATCAATGCTACATTCTTAGTCATATTTCACCTTGAGGTGGTTTTGAATTTTGCTCTTTATTTGGATATACTGAAAATAGAGTTCTCATGGCAAGCAAGAGGAAAAGAATGCAAGGCAACTAAAAATACGAGAAAGGGTAAGAGACAGGGAGGAAGGGGGGGTACTAGAAGAAACTACACTCATATGGCAAAACCCTTTAATGAGTTTTTATGTGGACTCCACCAATCTGAAAAAAATCATACCAGAATTCACAACTGAATAGGATGTCTGGGTCCCCCCCCCTTTGGTAAATAAACCACAGCTAATCTATAGGCATCTAAAATAATTTGTTTTCTCTGGGGGTAATATAAAGTTTTAGGATGTGGTTCACAGAATCGTACAACAGAAGCAGTACTGGGAGCCTCGTCTGCCTATTTGAAAAATCTAATAGCAACATCCAATGGCAATTCAGGGCAGGCAGGCAAACCTTAACTTCCTCATATTCGCAGACATACACTGAACACTTAATATGTGCCAGATGTTGGGCTAAAAGTTTCACATGCATTATCTCATTTAATCTTCATAACATTTCTATAAAATGGGTATTATTTTATGCTTATTTTCTAGATGAGAAATATGAGGCTTAGGGAAGAAGAAATTTGCCCATGGTCACATAATTAGTGAGTGATAAAGCCAGGATTCGAATTTAGGAATGTCTGACACCAAAGTTCCCTACCCTTTAGCCACTAAAGAACTGTTTTAAAAAATTAAATGAAGTGTTTACTTGACACATGGTAAGCAGTCCAATCTTACTTACTGTCGCCTTAACCGAAAAACAAACCCAGCTTATAAGCTTAAACTTTATGAAAATTTAAGTCTAGTATTTGCATTGTAAATGTGCAAAATAAATTGTGTCTTAGTGGTTAAATAAGGCATTGCTTCAGGAAAGAAAGATGGGCTTATCACCGTTTTGTTAAAATAACTCTTAAAAAAAAAAGAACCCTTATTGAAATGACTACAGCATTTTTCTCTCTATCATAGTCACAAAATTTAAACTATTAAAAATTAAAGCAAATTTAGGAAAAATATTCTGGCAAAACTACTGGAAATTNATTATATATGTAATTATATATAATTTTAATGTATAAAATTATACAGCACAGCTGTTTCCATAAGAAGTTTGAATCTGATTTGCAATCCAACCAATTAAGTGAATAAACCCACACTCTGACGAAGTGGTAGGAATCAATGGAAGCCAGACTGAATAGAATTATAGGAGTGATACAGGAGTGCTGATGCATAGAGGGCACATGTTCCCCAATGTTCACAGCAGCACTCTCAACAATAGCTAAAACATGGAAAGAGCCTGAGTGTCCATCAATGGACAAATGAATCAAGAAGATGTGGTTTATCTATACCATGGAATACTACATGGCAATGAGAAACAATGAAATCTGGCCATGTGTAGCAACATGGATGGAGCTTGAGGGTGTTATGCTGAGCGAAATAAGTCAGGCAGAGAAGGACAAATATCATATGTTTGCACGTATAGGAGGATTAGGAGGAACTTGACGGAGGACCAAGGGGGAGAAGAAGGGCGGAAATGGTGGGGGAAAGGGAGAGAGGCAAACCATGAGAGACTCTTGAATGCTGACAAAAACTGAGGACTGATGGATGTGGGGAGGGGGGGAGGGGGGATGGGCATGGAGGAGGGCACTTGTGGGGATGAGCACTGAGTGTTATGTGGAATCCAACTTGACAATAAACCATTTAAGAAAAAAAAGAATTCTAGGAGTGATGTGTTTAGAAAAGTAGGTGCGGGAGGTGTGAACGGACCTCCCTCCCCTTTTCTACATGCGGCAGGGATTAGAAGGAAGAAAACCAAACCAACAGCTGCTAGAAAGGACAGTGGTCAAATGGAGAATTTTCTTTTTTTCTTTTAAAGACAGGGTTCTTAAGCATGCCTCAAGGCAGAAAGGTTGAGAGAATAGGTTAAAATACGGGAGAAAAGACCTGTATTAAGACCTGATTCTGTTTCGCTGTGACCTTAGGCTACCTCACTCCTGGGAATACCCCTTTCCTCATGCGGGATATTAAGATACTGGAAACACCTAGGTTTCCTTAGATCCGGGTTCGTAGAAGTAGTCAATAAAAATTACGTATTATTAGACGATGTTAATAATACGTGCATAGGACGGTCCAGGAGCACAGGAAGTATACGGATCTGCCTAGCCTCGGGCTGAGTCCTTAGCCAAAACTCACTCTGTGGCAGTATTATTGCGTTTGTTTTACAGGGAAGGGTGTCTTCCAAGCAAAGGGGAGTCAGGATATGACGGACCGCCGCATTTCACCTCAACGGATATAACCGAAACGTTAAAACTGCGTTGGTGACCGAGATCAGAGGGATGTTAAACGAGACCTCGATATTAACACAGCCTGCGTTTATCGATGTTCAATTCCGTCCAAAGGTCCTTTTAAAAAAATAAAAATAAATCGAAGCCAGCTGGCCCCCAGCCGTGCCGGACACTGTGGGAGACGGGCTCGGGGCCAGGGCGCCGACGTGGGGTCTCGGCTCCAGGGCAGTCGCGGCCCCGGGGAAGGACGCGCTGACCGGGGCCCCAGCGGACCGTGGCGGGCTCCTCCCNTGGGGTGTTCCAGCTCAGCGTGCGCTGCGCCTGCTGCGTGCGGATCCCTGCAGCCCCGCCACCCTTCTACCAGGCCTTGCTTACCCTCCGGGCCGGACCCTGGCAGAAAGTCACCACCCTCCCAGATTTCTTCTGACCTCCGAATTTAGCCCCTTTCCCTTGGACGCTCATCGAAGTCTGGCTTGTATCCGAGCCCTGTACCCCGTCTCCACTTAGGAGAAGCCCTGCAGGGCTGGGACTGCAAGTCTTCCGAAACTCACTTCTACTTCTCAGCACCAAGCGTGATGCCTTGCACACAGACACTAAGCAGATACTCGACAAGGAGGGATGTCAATAGTAGGAAGACAAAGAATCAGAGGTGAACTTTGCGGCAGCAGTTATGCCCATACAATGACTGCTGTGCCAAAATGACTATATAAACAGAAGACACCACTTAAACCAAAAAACAAAGGTGTAAATACCGTGGCTCTTTGCGACAAGGGGTAATAGCGCACTCTTCCGTGAAATCTGTTTTAAGCTGTAAATTCTACAGGATCCTTTTCATTTTTGCCTCATCCTAGCACTTGGCCAGGTGCTTGCGATGTAGTAGGTGCTTAGTAAATGTTTGTTGAATAAATAAAAGGATTCTTCAGAGCTTTAAAAATTTCCCCTGACATCCTTCCCTTTTCACTTCCCTTCCACCTACTGTATATATCACCTGCTGCTTCTTTCCCCCTGTTAACATATCATGGCCCTTTTTTTTTTCATGTTGCAACAATCTTTCTAAATTTTTATTGAATGCATAATACTCCAGGGTGGATGGACCCTTCTTTCCTCCTTCATTTGATTTGGCACTCTGATATTTGGTTTGCTTCCAGATTTTTCAGCAATCACAATTATTACACCTAAAAAGAATGTGGCCTTGTCTATTTGTGGAACTTCCCATCAACCCTGAAGAATGAGTATGTTAGTTCCCTTCTTTCTTGGGCTCTCACCACAAGATGAGGGCAAAATCACCTACAAGTAGAAAGACGGTGCAGTCTGGGAACTCATTTTTCCTTACGAATGCCTTCACCTTTCCCCTTGGCTTTTAAATGGGGGAATGGACCAGGAAGCATCAACTACTTGTGAAAACCTGCAATATTTATTCTCCTAGGAAAATGACAGCTTTAAGCCTCATTCCTCTGGTTTCCCTCATTGTTCTTTTTTCCCCACAGTAGCAGAGTTTACTGTGATTACTAGTTACCAGCCTTGCATAAAGAATGTTTACAAAGACCATGTATGTTTACTATATGGAAATCTGTTACAAATGTGAGGCAAGGAGAGTAACACAATAATAAATACAGTAATGGCCCCATCCTTCTAGAACCTTCTAGATAGATATAGACACAAATAACTAAAATATAAGGAACAAGGAGTTGTAGCACCAGAGATGCATATATAATGCAAAGGCAAAGTACAGTTAGGAGAGGGTATTCCTTAGGATCCCAAAATCTGCACATAGGAATTTGTTTTCACTTAAGTAAAATCTGTACACAAACATCAGGAAATATACATAGATGTTAACAAAGCTATTGGTGAATAAGCTTATCACTTAAGTTTTGGCTTCAAGTTAAGGGTTATGACCAGCAAGGCCTTCTTGAGCGTTCTCATTCTTGGGTTTTTGACTATGTTGGGCCCATGATACAGAGGAAAGAAAATATGCTTTAGAGTCACAGGCCTGGTTTCAATTCAAGCTCTTCCATTTTACTAGCTATATGAATGTGGGCAAATTATTTAACTCTGTATGCCTCAGTTAAGTGTAAAGGTGGGATGATACCATCTACTTTGTAAGTATAAGGGACAAATTTGATATTGTGGTAAACTGTTCCTCAGTGGACTGGCACACAGGAGGTGTTTAGTTACCTTCTTCCCTCCTTCATGTGATCTGGCATCTGGCTGATAATAACTCAATATGCATTTAACTAAACAGCCTTTGCATTATTATCTACAGTCCTTTTCCTCTTTTCATACATCCTATGCATGGCTTTATCTCCTCACTAAAATATTATTGATGATTTGCCCACAGCCTGATCATTCCTTGTACTCTCTGCATCGCCTCCAGTTTGTCCTCACTCTACCTTCTAATTCTGTCTCCCACTATTATCCAGTGGTTCTTTACTCCAGACTTAGTAACATACATTTTTCTGAGCATGTCTTAAACTTTCTTTTTTGAGGGGCACCTAGGTGGCTCAGTCTGTTGAGTCGGACTTTGGCTCAGGTCATGATCTCGTGGTTCTTGAGTTCGAGCCCTGTGTCAGACTCTTTGCTGACAGCTCAGAGCCTGGAGCCTGATTTGGATTCTGTCTCTGTCCCTCCTCTTCTCACACACTGTATCGAAATAAATAAAGATTTAAAAAATTAAAAAGAAATAAAAGACCTCTTTAATAAAACCCAAAAACTTTCTTCTTTGAGCTGACGTATAATGTACTCTCTTTTTTCAACTTCATTTAAATTTTCTACATATTTATCCTTAAAACATTTTTTAAATAGTTCATTTATGTTTTGTGAGAGAGAGAGAGAGACAGCATGAGCGGGGTAGGGACCGAGGAAGAGAGAGAGGGAGACACAGAATCTGAAACAGGCTCCAGGCTCTGAGCTGCCAGCACAGAACCCAAGAACTGCGAGATCATGACCTGAGCCGAAGTCGGACGCCCAACCGACTGAGCCACTCAGGCGCCCTGATATTTATCCTTTAAGACCCAGCATAAGACATCAGTCCATCATCTGAGTACTTAACAAGTGCAGGACCCTATTCCATTCTTGAATTCCTGCAGCACTTTCTTTTTTAAAAGATTTTTAAATGCTTATTTTTGAGAAAGAAAGCAAGCACACAACAGGGGAGACAGAATCCGAAGCAGGCTCCAGGCTCTGAGCTGTCAGCACAGACTACAACACAGGGCTCGTTCACGAGCTCGTTCACTGAGATGGCCTGAGCCAAAGTCAGACACTTAACTGACTGAACCACCCAGGTGCCCCCTGCAGCACTTTCTGATGTTCTGAGTTTTGCAATCTTATCAAGCAGCTATTTTTTTTTATAAAAAAATTATTTTTATTATGTGTACATAAAGATACAGTTTTACATAAGTGGGGTTGCATACATGGTTTAAAGAATGGAGTGTTTGAGAAGTACAAAAGAATATATATAGTAACATATATGCAGGCAGAGCATAATAAAAACTCAAGAAGCCACTACTAACCAAAAAAGCATGAACCTAACATCCAAGAAATAGAACATAAACAATACTGTTGAGACCCTATATGCTCTTCCTCCCTCCCTTACTTTCCTGAAGAGGTGACTTTTGTTTTTCCCATTCCCTTAAGATTCACTGTTTAGTACCTTTAAATACAGATTTTGTTTGTAAATTTAATACTTTGTATTCTGTAAAGATTTTAACATGCAAATGCATGGCAATGTAAAGCATTTTCATTGTTGTATGGAATTCTGTACTAAGAATATACTGTAATGTATCACCATGCTCCTGTCAATGGTCATTTGGGTCAGTTTTTGCTATTATGAATGCTATGAGCATTCTTGTACACAGACTTGGTTGGTTATCAGCTGCTGTACCTCTGTATGACCATATTAGTTAGAGCTGGTACAGGTTCTGATTAGCTGGTGGTCTGATTGGTTGGTGCCTATGTTTCAAATATTCAAATGCTACTTCTGCTTGTATATGCCCTGTGGTATACACATGTACTTTTCTTTTTTTTTTTTTTAAATTTTTTTTTTAAATGTTTTATTTATTTCTAGGAGAGAGAGACAGCCTGAGCAGGGGAGGGTCAGAGAGAGAGGGAGTCACAGACTGAAACAGGCTCCAGGCTCCGAGCTGGCAGTCAGCACAGAGCCCGACGCGGGGCTCGAACCCACGAACCGCGAGATCATGACCTAAGCGAAAGTTGGACGCTTAACCGACTAAGCCACCCAGGCGCCCCCACATGTACTTTTCTTAAAATGCTTTCAAAGTGAAAACAATGGGGTTTAGGATATGCACTTTACAAAATTATGAATGCTAAATTCATTTCCCAGGTAGTTGTACCAAATTATCTATATGCCCAACGTAGAGCTCAAACTCATGACCCTGTGGACAAAAGTTGCATGTTCCTCCGAATGAGCCGGCCAGGCGCCCCTGGTTGTACCAATTTTGAGTAAGGGTACCATTAGTCTACATCTTGCCAACTTTCTATTTTCAGACTTTTTAAAAAGTATGTTATAGAGAATACCTTCGGATTTTCTTTTTAGCATCCCTTTCCTGGGAAATTTTCTACTCAACCTCCCAAGTGGTTTAGGGATAGCTGCTAGATTCATACACTATCATCTCTTTTTCACTTGCTGGGAGTCATAAGAGCCCTTGATCCAAGTTAAGCCAAATTCTCTTTCTGGAATTTTGTACTAGGACTCAGACTTCAGTGTGGCTAACTGCCCTTTTATACGGAAGCAATAAAAACTCCTGAGAAGTATCAGGATAGAACAATAATCTAACAAGATAAAAGAAGTGCATCAGTTTTTTTCACTGTACTTCACTTTTTTGTTTCTTACTGAAAATAACTTAAAAAAATTTTTTTAATGTTTATTTGAGAGAGAGAGAACAAAGCATGAGCCGGGGAGGGGAGGAGAGGAAGACACAGAATCCAAAGCAGGCTCCAGGCTCTGAGCTGTCAGCACAGAGCCCAAAGTGGGGCTCAAACCCATCAACTGCGAGACCATGACCTGAGCCGAAGTTGGACGCTTAATCGATTGAGCCACCCAGGTGCCCCTGAAAATAACTTTCTTGATCTTTCCCCATACTTGCTTCTGCCTATGACATAATCCTTCTTTGTTAAATTGAGGCAACAGCCTCTCCACTTTCAAATTTTGATTCCTAGTTTTAAGTATTCACAAATACTAGCTGACTTTTGAAAGACAAAATGTTACACTATACCACTTTTCTAAAAATGTCTGAAGCTCACAATAAAGGTGACTTGGAGGTCAATTAAACAGAGAACCTAGACGAAAGGGGGAAGGGCAAGAAAAAAAAACATAAAGATCTTGGAAAGTTCGATTCCGAGCAATAGGCAACTTTCCCAACATACCTGTCAGGTGCTAACTGTGAAATGTTTCTTCAAGTAACTAGATGCAACTTCTAGCATTTACCAGTATTTTACCAAATGAAGATTACAGCTTTGACCATAAACTATTTATTTTGGTCCCACAGACCCAGATCGATATTCTCCTGAAATTACTGTAGCATTCTTGTGAAAGACAAAAAGCGATTGGAGGAGGGTAAATGAAAACTGGAAATTTCCCCCCCTAATTTCTTTAAAAGGTCAAGGTGTCTAAGCAGTAAACTTTTTTTTTTTTAATGTTTTATTTATTTCTGAGAGAGAGACAGACAGTGTGAGCAGGGGAGGGCCAAAGAGTGAGACACAGCATCAGAAGCAGGCTTTAGGCTCTGAGCCAGCTGTCAGCACAGAGCCCGACTCAGGGCTCAAACCCACGAACCGTGAGATCATGACCTGAGCCAAAGTCAGACATTTAACTGACTGAGCCACCCAGGCGCCCCTAAATAGTAAGCTTTGAAACTCACTTGCATTCATACAAAAAAAATAATTATCCACCAAGATCAAGTGGGATTCATTCCTGGGTTACAGGGCTGGTTCAATATTTGCAAATCAATCAATGTGATACATCACATCAACAAAAGAAAAGATAAAAACCATATGATCCTGTCAATATATGCAGAAAAAGCATTTGACAAAATACAGCATCCCTTCTTAATAAAGACCCTCAAGAAAGTCGAGATAGAAGGAACTTATTTAAACATCATAAAAGCCATCTATGAGAAGCCCTCAGCCAACATCATCCTCAACGNTACCAAAATGGGAGGCATCACCATTCTAGACTTTAGCCTCTACTACAAAGCTGTCATCATCAAGACAGTATGGTATTGGCACAAAAACAGACACACAGACCAATGGAACAGAATTGAGAACTCAGAAGTGGGCCCAAAATTATACAGCCAACAAATCTTTGACAAAGCAGGATAGAGTATCCAATGGAAAAAAGACAGCNGTTCTGCACAGCACAGCAAAAGAAACAATCCATAAAACTAACAGGGAACTGACGGAATGGGAAAAGATAGTTGCAAATGACATATCAGATAAAGGGTTAATATCCAAAATCTATAAGGAACTCACTAAACTCCACACCTGAAAAACAATCCAGTGAAGAAATGGGCAGAAGATATGAAGACACTTCTCCAAAGAGGACATCCAGATGGCCAACAGACACTTGAAACGATGCTCAGCATCCCTCATCAGGGAAATACAAATCGAAACCACAGTGAGATACCACCTCACGCCAGTCAGACTGGCTAAAATGAGCAAATCAGAAGACTCTAAATGCTGGCGAGGATGTGGAGAAATGGGCACCCTCCTACACTGTTGGTGGGAATGTAAAGTGGTGCAGCCCCTCTGGAAAACAGTGTGGAGGTTCCTCAAAAAATTAACAATAGAACTCCCCTATGACCAAGCAATAACACTGCTGGGAATTTACCCAAGGGATATAGGAGTGCTGATGGATAGGGGCACATGTACCCCAATGTTCATAGCAGCACTCTCAACAATAGCCAAAACATGGAAAGAGCCTAAATGTCCATCAATGGACAAATGGATGAATGGCCAGAATGAAATCTGGCCATGTGTAGCAACATGGATGGATCTTGAGGGTGTTATGCTGAGCGAAATAAGGCAGGCAGAGAAGGACAGCTACCATATGTTTGCACGTATAGGAGGATTAAGAGGAACTTAACGGAGGGCCGTGGGGGAGAAGGGGGGAAATAGGGAGGGAGGCAAACCATGAGAGACTCTTGAATGTTGAGAACAAACTGAGGACTGTGGGTATGGGGGGGAGGGGAAGCGGGGTGATGGGCATGGAGGAGGGTACTTGTGGGGATGAGCACTGGGTGTTATATGGAAACCAACTTGACAATAAACTAAGAAAAAAAAAAAGAAACTCACTTGCATTCATTAACAAAAATTTGTGTGCCTACTATGTGCCAGGTTCCACTCTAGAAGCTGGGGGATATAGCCATGGCCTATATGAGCTTACATTCTAGTCACATACAATTGAACTGATTGAGACCCAAAGGCTTCTAAGGGTCAAATACAACAGTCTTGAAGAAATGTCCACCGTACTAATGGATCTATACAATGCAGAATTGATTTTCTTTAAAAAATAGAATAGTCCACAATTTGTGTTCATCTGTCAGTGGGCATACCCAAAGAGTTGAGGGAACTCAGTTGGTGAAAGATTAAGGTACTGCACCCAGAAAGCTTTTAACCTAGATGTTTGATATTATCAAATTATCTTCAGTGGAGTTACCAGGCTCCACCTAGACATGGGTTACAAAATCTGAGGCAATTATCCTGGAAGGTAGAGACTTCTTTTTAAAACTTCTTACTTTAGTTGTATGCTACATAACAGCTCCATGTTGAGAGTTGGGTCCTGGGCTTCCCACGTTTTTCTAAGGTAATAAAGTAGGTTATTAATTTTCAATTTAGTAAATTCAGTAGTTTTACAAGATCTACCAGAAAATGATTTCTTAAGTGATTCCACCCCTCACCCTTACCTTCTTGGGAATTACCACACTTGGGAGAGCTAAAGCAACAAAGCTCACAGTTACCCCAAAACAGTAGACAGAACAGGTGTGTCTGTCTGTTAATAGCCTCTTGGGAAGTGGCAGCATTTTCGAATCTGTGCCAACACCAGCTTGAAAATGATATAGGGGAGGTAGCTGGACATAAAAAGACGCAACACTTTGATTTTGTTTCCCAACACTTTTTTCCCAAGAAATACACTAGAAGGCTGAAGACTTACTTCAAAGTTAGTTCAAGGTAAACTTGTTACATACAGGATTCCTCTGTTACATACATACTCCTTTCCTTTTGTACTGTATTTTGTCTTGTTACTTTGTCAATAATTAGTGTTTATATATGAACAATGTATGAGAGTTTCACATGTTGAGTTGTGGTGTCACTGCTTTCTGAGGAAGAATTTTGGCCTGTACATCTATTGCATTGCTCAAATTCGGCAGCTGCAAACTGAGCACACCCTTTTACTTGGCCATCCCAGGCCAGCATCCAGAAATAGACCTTAGGCCCCCATCTTTTTGCATGCCGTATCAAAGAAATGCTGAATCTGTAAGCATTAGGCAGTTAGCTTATTCTCCTCCCTCATTCCACTTGTTATGTTCCATCCTACTAGCATTCAAAACAATGTAGGTAACAAGTAAGATTTTATTAATCGCATTAGCTGGCAAAGTCTCTAAGAGGAGAAACGCAAAGATTTACGGCCACTTTTGTAAAAAAAAGGTTTAAAAAAAACTGGCAACCTGAATGGGAAAGTAAATTACAGTGAGAAATTAAAGAAGTTTCTAAGTCAACCAATATAGGAGGTGGTGGCTAAGTAAATAAGTTTTGACTTTTATAATTTCCTAATTAGGGAACTGATTTAGAAAACCTGGAATTTAGGATGCCTGGGTGGCTCAGTTGGTTGAGCGTCTGGTTTCAGCTGAAGTCATGATCTCATGGTTTGTGGGCTAAAGCCCCATATTGGGCTCTGTGCTGACATCTCAGAACCTGAGGCCTGCTTCGGATTCTCTGTCTCCGTCTCTCTCCTGTCAATAATAAAAAAAAATTCTGGAATTCAAAAATACAGGTAAAATCCAATCTTAACAGATCAAAAGTGTTATACTGTATTTAACTCCACTTTTGTTGAAGAAAATTTTGAAGAGAATAAAGATAAAACTCTACATGTATACTTATATGGAATCGGGTTTATGTCTTATTTAACTACTGTTCATTTTGTGAAGTATGCTGTCACTTTAAAATACTCTTAACTGCCTTTTAGCTGCTTAAAGAAATTATGAAACACTGAAAACTACTAGCAAAGAGATGCAGTATTTCTAACTAGATGCCACTGGTCTAGTCAGGCTGGTGTCTTCTCAGGCACAGCTCTGATTCAGGGATGGATTCATAAAGAAATGAGGCAGATGAGGTTAATGTACCAAGAGCAGAGTAAACTTGACCATTTCCTTCTCTAAACACATTTTCAGTGTCAAGACGTGACAGAAAATAATTGTTCTTTTCGTTCAAGAGTTATGGTTCCCAAGGAGACAAAGGAATAGAACTGAACTTATAAATGAAGATATTACTTCAGTTCCTTGGCTGAATATAATACACTTTTTATATTCTTAAGGGACACATCTCAAGATGTTCCTGGCTTTCCCTCAGATGAGTTTTTTTGAAAGGCATATATATCCTCTGAATACCCTTAACACTTCCAATTAACCAACCACCTTTCAAGCTTTAAAATTTTTCTTGCTGGTATTTTGACACAACATTTGTACAAACCAGTCTTGATAATCATGATTAAAATTTGTCCATAGTCAAACAAAATTAAAACAATGAATTTGTTAAAACTTCAAACATGAGGGGTAGTATACTGCAGTTGGTTCTTTCCACTTAAGAGCTAACAAAAATTTAACCTAATCCATGTGATCCATCACATTAGCATGTATGATTTTAAATGTCATGACATTCAGGTTAAAGATAAATTTGAATATGGAAATCATTAAAAATTAGAGAGGAAGAATGATATAAATCAGTGACACTAGAATCAGAATAATTTTTCTCTTAAGAAATGAAGTTTTATTTATTTGAAGTGGCACTGTTACCAAGTAATCTTTGTAACACATATGACAGAAACGTTTAATGTAGTTTGAAGACTCCTCAAATAATTTTTTAAATTTACTGAGTAATCTCTACACTCAATGTGGGGCTTGAATGCACAACCCTAAGATCAAGAGTCATATGTTCCTCTGACTGAGCCAGTCAGGCACCCCACCACTTGAATAATTTTTAAACATGATACATTTCCATTCTTTAATATAGTGACCAATATTACTTTGCTTAATTTACTATTTTTCATATTCAATACCAAACAGGATGAATTATTATTTTAAAAATGCAGTAAGTCAAATTCAAATTAATGTGTTTGACTAATACTGATAAGACTGCCTCATCTCCTGTCAAAGGTTTATTTTTCTAGACTTGCTTCACTATTACTTTAAAATTGTATTAGAAATTGTTCACATTATATATACTTCAATTAGGATGACATTCAAATCACATTACATAAAAGCCTATGTGACCTAACCTAATGTAACACATGCAATACAAGAACATTTTCAGAAAAGAATCAACTCAATATATGGGAAAGATATTGACATCTGTTTGAATAGAATGTGTTAAATGTCTCATTGCGAAGAGGAAAAAAGGAAATAAAATGACCAGTCAGGCTTCATATCAATTAGACAACTTTTACTAAATGAGAAAACTACATTTAAAATGTGCTTTAAAACAAAATGGAATTAGAAAAAAAGACATATGCATTTGAAAGAACTTTGCACTGTGCTGAAAATCAAATCTCTTGCAGTAATACAATACGCCAATTCATAAAATGTAAGTTAACAGAATTCTCAATTTAACGTTTTCAAAGACAATATTAAGGTCAAGAATTTCACATCAATGGTAGCACATATAGAAGAAGGGCATTATAAATATGATGTCCATCCCTATGAAGCTTACAAATTTGACAATACTCAATAAAAGCTTTTAGAATCACATCCAAAAGGGTCGCATCCAAAGAATCTCAAATCTGTGTCCTGTAAGTTCTCCTTCTAAAATCCTTATGTTGACTTTTCTACTCCTTGTTAATACTAACCCTTTAAAAAAAGAGAACAGGAAAAAAATGCTGCAATAAACCCTTGATCATGTACAGAAATTATTGCTACTATAGCTCACTACAAAGCAGGTCTATACAATATCGTATGAACTTTGATCATGAAAAATCAGAATAAAAATCTTTAGTGACATAAGCCTTACAATCGTATACAACATTCACATGGCAATATTAGACAGTTAAGCACCCAATAACCATCGTTGACAAAATGTCCCACTGACCAGCATTCATTTAAATACATCCTTCGTACAGAGGGAGGATAAAAGAGATAGTGTCAGCTTTCCAAGGCTTGTCAAAAAAGGATTCTCATGTTCTGTGGATCTAAAAACAAATAGCAACAACAACAACAACAACAAAAAACCCAAAAAAACAAAACCAATGCAGGTGAGGGTGTTATCAGAAAGTTAAGCATGCCAAAAGGTGTTTCGTGCGAATTAAAACCTAAAGCCAAGGTACCACATAATCACATTACCAACTAGTTGGGTAATACTATATGAGCCTTATCTTAAAGTTAAATGAAATGCTACTGCACAATAGAGCATCAATAAGTTAAAAATTAGAGTGCACAAATCCAGATCAGTGGCAATTTCTGTATAAAGCAAAATATTCACTATCAGCTGTGAAGTCTGCCCAGTCAAACTGTTTGATTCAATCACTGGATTGGATAGTTGGCCTATTTTTTGAAAAATATCAATCTCTGAAATTCATTTTTACTGTAATGAGGCCTAAGTTTTCTTAGTAAGGTTAAACAGGTACATAAGTAAATAAGCAAGGGAAACTAATAGTTGGTGAATGTCTTTAAAGCTCTTCCCACATTTCACTTGTAAAAATGTTCAGGGGAAAAAAAATTTTAATATTTGCTGTTATTCTAGCAAAAACAAAACAAAACAAACAAAACAAGCCCAAAATAATTAAACGACCAAGCAACACTAAAACCACATTACACAGATGGATCATCATGCTTTCATCTGGTGTAACTATCACATCTAGTTTAACTGGGATGCTTTTCAACTTTAAAAACTGTGATACGTGAAGATGTAACTTTAATGGGTAATTTTGAATTTGAATTTAACTTTGCTGAATATTATAACAGAGTATACTTATTACAATACAGTGTAGCACATCTTTCTATTAGAAAAAAATTTAAGATCCTTTACCCGTCTCCTTAAGTTAAAGGTGTGACATCATAAAGGGTGTCAAATGGCTGGATGGTTTTACAGTGCACACTTATATATTATGAAGTATGTCCTTAACAAATCTGATGGTTTCTTTATAGAGTTCCTTTCTTCACCTTTTCTTCGGTGGATTAGCTGTTCGAGGTGGAGTGACAGGACGTCCTGAATTCAGTCCACCATACTGGTACTTAGCTTTCTTTTCAGATGGTTTCAATATCTTAAAATAAATAATTTATTAACAGTGTTATTCTTTCAAGTGCAATAAAGTTTAAGAAAATTATTGTTATAAATAGTAGGCTTTTCAAAATATGAAATAAATTTTAAAGGCTCAATAGAAGTATAGAAAACAGAAAAGTTCCATGGACAGTTCTCACATTTCGAATGTGCAGATGACTGAATAGTGAATATTCCTATCATCTGTCAAGCCACTGATAATTCAAAACCTCAAACACACAAGTCCTACCAACTACCCAATCCTTAGATTTAAGTAACAAATACATTTTTTTAACTAATGCATCTCTGTGGTAAGGAAAAAACACTTAGTTTATGAGTCAAAACACCAATGTTGGCTAACAGACACATGAAAATATACTCATGTCACTCATCGGGGAAATACAATCACAACTATGATGAGATACCACCCTCACACCTGTCAGAATGGCTAAATTTAACAACTCAAGAAACAACAGGTGTTGGCAAGGATGTGGAGAAAGGGAATCCCTCTTACACTGTGGGTGGGAATGCAAAGTGGTGCAGTCACTCTGGAAAACAGTATGAAGGGTCCCCCACAAGTTAAAAATAGAACTGTCCTATGATCCAGCAATTGCACTACTAGGTATTTACTCAAAGGAACAAATAGAGTACATATGCATCCCAATGTTTACAGTAGCACTATCAACAGTAGCCAATTCATGGAAAGAGCCCAAATGTCCACTGATTGATGAACGTTTAAAGAACATGTGGTATAAACATACAATGAATATGACTCAGCCAATCCAAAGAATGAAATCTTGCCATTTGTAATGATGTGGATGGAGCTACAGTGTATTATGTTAAGCAAAATAAGTCGAGAAAGACAAATACCATGTGATTTCACTCATGTGGAATTTAAAAAACAAAACATAAACACAGGGGAAAGAAAAAATAGAGACAAACCAAAAAACAGACTCTTAACTATAGAGAACAGACTGAGTTTGCTGGAGGGTTGCTGGAGAGGAGGTGGGCAGGGGGGTGAGTTCAATGGCTAATGAGTATTAAGGAGGACACTTGTACGAGCACTGGGTGTTATATCTAAGTAACGGTTCACTAAATTCTACTCCTGAAACCACTAATATACTGTATGTTAACTAGAATTTAAATAAAAACCTGAAACAGTAAAATAATAATAATTCTGCCACTATTTAGAGAATAGTTAGTCACAAACTCTTTAATCTTAATTTTTATGTGTAGATCTTTTAAAAAAGCATTATTTATATATTTTACATATCAAAGTCCAACTGCTTTCAATGTACATGTTGATGATTTTAAAAATATTTACAGTTGTACAACCTCTGCTGTAATCTAATTTTAGAGTTTTCTCGCTCCAAAAAGAAATCTTGCTCCCATAAGCAATCATTCCCCATTTCCATTCTGTATTACTCTGAACTTCAACTTCCTTCAACTCCAAGGAAAAATTAATCCTTCTCTATTGGTTTGTCTTTTCTGGCTACTTCACATAAATGAAATCATATAATATGTGGTCTTCTGTGACTGGCTCATTTCACTGAAATCATGTTTTTGAGGTTCATTCATTCTGTAGCATGTATCAGTACTTCATTACTTTTAACTGTCAAACAATACACCATTTTATGGATAATCCACACTTTGTTTTCATTCTTTTCTTGATGAACATCTGGGTTGTTTTCCATTTTTTGACAATTATAAAGAATGCTCCTATGGAAATGCATATACCTATATTTGAGTACCTGCCTTCAGTTCTTTTTGGGATACTTATGAGTGGAGTTGCTGGGCCACAGAGAAACTCTGTTTCACTTTTTGGGGAGATGCCACACTGTTTCCACAAGAGGCTGTACCATTTTCCAAACCCCCCAACACTACTGAAGTGTCCAACTTCTCCGCATCCTCACTAATACTTGTTACTGGCTGATTTTTTTTTTTTTAACAAATAGTTTATTGTCAAATTAGTTTCCACATAACACTCAGTGCTCATCCCCACAAGTGTCCTCCTCCATGCCCATCCCCCCTCCCCCCCACATCCATCAGTCCTCAGTTTTTGTCAGCATTCAAGAGTCTCTCATGGTTTGCCTCTCTCCCTTTCCCCCACCATTTCCGCCCTTCTTCTCCCCCTTGTTCTTCCGTCAAGTTCCTCCTAATCCTCCTATACGTGCAAACATATGATATTTGTCCTTCTCTGCCTGACTTATTTCGCTCAGCATAACACCCTCAAGGTCCATCCATGTTGCTACACATGGCCAGATTTCATTCTTTCTCATTGCCATGTAGTATTCCATGGTATAGATAAACCACATCTTCTTGATCCATTCATCTGTTGATGGACACTTAGGCTCTTTCCATGTTTTAGCTATTGTGGAGAGTGCTGCTATGAACATTGGGGTACATGTGCTCCTATGCCTCAGCATTTCTGTATCCCTTGGGTAAATTCCTAGCAGTGCTATTGCTGGGTCCTAGGGGAGTTCTATTGTTAGTTTCCTGAGGAACCTCCACACTGTTTTCCATAGGGGCTGTACCAGTTTACATTCCTACCAACAGTGTAGGAGGGTGCCCATTTCTCCACATCCTCGCCAGCATCTAGAGTTCTCTGATTTGCTCATTTTAGCCACTCTGACTGGCATTATTGGCTGATTTTTTTAAATTATATTTATTCTGGTGGATGTAAACAGAGCTTTAACCTATATTATGGATAGGAAATTTCAGTATTTACACAAAAAGTGTGTAGAAATGACTTATGATGCATCTTCTAGACTATACCAAATATACCAAAAAGTCTGGAGCATTTGTGAATGAAAACATAAATCTCTAACAAGTCTGTGAATGATAATCACTTCTGAATAAAACTGATTTATATGTATTTATATTATACCTGAAATGAACACATCAAAGTTTCATCCACACTCATCATTCCACCAGCATTATCAAACTCGCCACAGTAATTTGGCGCTGAAAATAGGGTTACCAATTGTCGCTTAGCAAAAAATTCATATCCATCTTCCACCACCTGTCAAAGGAAAAGTCAAAAGAAAAAACAATTTATAGCTAATTCTCAACTGTCCATATTAGTGAGATTGTGACAGACCTAAAAATAAACACTGTTTTGTTTTAGAAGCTTGAGTTTTATTTCTAAAGTTGTCTTCGAATATTAAAAATTTTTTGTATGCCTTATATATAATGGCAAGGATTCAGCTTAAAGGAAATAATAGTACATTTACGATAAATAAAATGTTTAAAAATCATACCAGTTCTAAGGCTCTCCATATGCTGACTGGTACAGTGTCTACAAGAACCTTGGATACCTAGTACTTCTTGGTTGATGACATATCACAACTACAGAATCCTTAATTCTTAAATGATTTAACATGGTTTCTAGACTCTGTTGTCAATTTGAGTGATTTAAACAATTTATATTTCTCAGCTCTACAAATCTGAGAGGTAGAAGCAGTAACATAAATATTTTATATTTATTTACAGTAGGCAAGAATAATTTTTGAAGACTTTTCGGCATCCTTTGATTAAGCAAAACTATCCTACAATACTTGCTAATAAGAAGTACGTCCAAAAGAATTTACATTTTTAAAGAAATCCTACCTTAGTATCAGGTACATGCTCCTACTGTAATTACCTCATGGTAGAATTTAGATATTAACCTTTTCTGTCAAGATCTTGGCTATTCCAGCTCGGCCACAGTCTTTGGGACTCAGCATATCCTTTCTGTTCCTAGTCTGCTTATTCACTTGTTCATTCACACGTTTACAAAATAAACAGGTTTATCGTAAAAGGATATAAGTGTAGCTTGTGGTGTTTCCCATCAGATGTCTCTTAATTTTAGAGATAACATGGTTGAAAATAAGCAGAATAGGATTTTGGAAGTGTCTGGAAAAAGACTGTCCAAAACAAGGTAGTTCAAAAATCCAACTTCTTAAAAAAAAAAAAAATCTTTAAAAAAAGTTTTATCCATTCAATTTGAGAGCAAAAGAGAGAGAGAGAGAATCCTAAGCAGGCTCTGCACCACCAAGCACAGAGCCAGATACAGGGTACAGAGCCAGATACAGGGCTTGAACTCATGAACTGCAAGATCATAACTCGAGCTGAAGTTGGACACTTAACTGACTGAGCCATCCAGGTGCCCCCATCATCTATTTTTGAAAAGATCAATGAATGGAAATCTATAGTTAAGAAAACTGATTACTAGCAGGTATCTTATTAGGAAACTTAGCAACTCTGCACTGTTATCTAGTAGAAGACTTCTATTAATTAGCTAAATCAGAAACACAATATTTACCAAACATTTGCCAAAAGCAAAGGATTTGGGGACTTGACTTCATTTCAACTGAATTTGAGAAGTTCTGCTAGGAAAAAGACCTGTGATATACAACATATGCATAAAATGAGAAACCAGTCATCTTTGTTTATCCACAGGATCACATAGAGAAGTAGTCAAGTATCATAGGGAGTAAAAAGCCCTCCCAAAATGGGAAGTACTGTGGTTCAGCACCTAATAAACTTTCCTTTAACAGACCTAGAAAAAACAAGGAATTTTAAAAAGTATTATACTTAGAAATTTCAAATACTTTTAGTACTTTCAAAAGTAAACAGAAAAGATTGATAAAAATGCCTTTCACTGAGGAGCACCTGGTGGCTCAAGTTGGTTAAGCGTCCGACTTCAGCTCAGGTCAGGATCTCACAGTTTGTAGGTTCAAGCTCTGCATCAGGTTTTGTGCTGACAGCTCAGAGCCTGGAGACTGTTTCAGATTCTGTGCCTCCCTCTCTGCCCCTCCCCCGCTCAGTCTCTGTCTCAAAAATAAACATTAAAAATAATTTTTAAAAAATGCCTTTCACTGAATGTATTTACCAGTTATGTTTTAAAGAGCATGAGGACCTGACATATCAAATCATTAAAATAAGCATTTATTCAAACACTAAATGCATGCTGCAGTATGTAAGTTTACAAGGCAATGGACATTTGGGGCTCCTGGGTGGGTTAGTCAGTTAGGGTCCAACTCTAGATTTTGGCTCGGGTCATGATCTCATGGTTCGTGAGTTTGAGGATTCTCTCTCTCTCTGCCCCTCCCCCACAAGCATGCATGCTCACTCTCAAAATAAACATTAAAAAAACCAATTAAAGCAGTGGATATTTAAAAGTCAACAAGTCACAATCCCTTCCTTAAAGAGTAGAGAATATAGTAGTGGAGGTGGATGTTAAAAAAAAAAGTAAACCTAAATAAACTATATTTTAAAAGTAAATATGTATCTTGATAATGAAAATTCAAAGATACACAAAAGGAGGTAGAGTGCAGTAAACTCTCATTCTCACCACCCTGATTCAATAATTACCAGGATTCTGCTACACCTGTTTCATTTATCTCCCTTTTCTCACTGATGTAATTTTACTTTTTTTTAGTAATCTCTACACCTAACGTGGGTTTTGAACTCACAACGATCAAGAGGTGCATGTTCTTTTGACTGAGCCAGCCAGGCGCCCCAATGCAGATGTATTTTAAAGCAAATCCTAGACACGTCATCTTACCTCTATATACTTGGGTATGTATTTCTAAAAAATGGACACCCTTCTTACATAATAATGTTATTATCAGAAGACTTAAACAGTGAACAGTGACTCCTTGATATCTAACACCCAGTCTATAATCGAATTTTCTCAGCTGTCTCAAAAGTGTCCTTTAATACTAGGGGCATTTGACTGTTATCTAAAATACATAAACATTATATTAAAATGGGATCAAGTATTTCTAGAACGCTTCAGACAAGCACCAAAAACTCTGTCAGCATTGTAGTATACCGCAAAATATAAATCAGTTTGAAACACTTCCTCCAAAGGGCGAGAAAGGGTTAACAAATTATTGATTGTGAGATCAAGGTATATAGGCTTCATCTCTTCTACTACTTTCCTTGTTAATTAGCTTTTTTGTGTAAGCAGAATTGTGTAAATAAATATTAAAATGTTCACAAGTTTTAGATTTCATACCTGATGAGCTCGACAAATCAAATCTAAATCATGACGATTCAGAAATTTACTGACTACATCAGCTCCAAAAGTGAAGGAAACACCACGATCATTTTCTCCCCAGCCTTGCACATCTTTATCTGGGTCAGACCACAGCAAATCACAGAGCAAACCTTTAAAGAATAAAAACACAGCAATGAAAAAACAAAATTAGGTTTATAAAGTATATCTGTATCACATTTCTTCTCATGCCCTCTTACCCTTTAATAAATAGTAACCATCACTTGCTCCCTAGTATCCCAGCCTACTGAATTCAGCCCCTCTTTGCTAGCCCACCCATACAATTTTGCCTGGCTGAAAGTAGCACCTCCCAACTCAACCCACAAACAGGAAGTATGTGTATGGCACACTCTAAGCACACAATATATGGAAAAGGCTGTTTCTTCTGTACAGTTTCTCAATACGAACAAGCAATTGACTCAGCATCATTTCCTGAATAGAGGCTACTTACACTATTTCTGGGCACCAATCTATTAAATTAATCCACTGATTTATCCCTAACCCAATAACACACTAAAGCTTTTAAATAAATCTTTATATTTGGTAGGGGTAGTATCCCCACCTAACGTTTTTCTCCAGGATTATCTTGGTTACTTTCAAACCTTTGCTTTTCCACATATATACTTCTGAATCAGTTAGTGTAATTCCATTAACTTAAGTGAGATTTCACTGGAACTGTATTGATCTAATGATCAATTTGAGGGAAGAAAACATTTTCTATAAAGGCCTGGAGGATTTAAATGAAATATGGATGAACAAAATGAGAACAGATTCTTGGCTTTATTGTCAGGCATAAGAAAAGAGGTCAGAGTTAAAAATATCTGGGAATCTTTATCATACTTGTAGTATAAATCTTAGGAGGGACTCAGACTACCTTGGGAATGTCAAGTGAGAAGACCACTAATGAGCTCTGAGGAACCAAACATTTAACATGCAGACAAAGGAGAAAGCAGAACGAGCCAAAAGTACTGAGAAGGAATAGTCAAAACAAAAGGAAGAGATTAGAACAGTAGAGATCTCCTGAAAGGGGTAAGAATTATCTAGAAGTAGGAAATGGTTAAGATTCAAGTACAATGAACAAGTAGAGCAGGATAAACCCCAAAAATGTGCCACTTACAATTGTATCATCAGACCTTAATGAAAGCTATTTGTTGCTGGATGAAAAGAGAACGGTAATAAGTCAAACTCTACTGAGACTTAAGAGGGGGTGGATGCTGAGATGGTGATATTAAGTACTTTTGTAAAAACTGTGGTGCTAAGGGATGCCTTTTTTTTTTTTTTTTTTTAGAATGAGCCAGTTTCAAGATTTTTGATAATCTGTAAACTTAATATAGGCTCTATGAGGAAAGGAGAACTTCTTTTTGAGTCCTAACATATCGCTTGTCTTAAAAGGGGAACCATCTAAAATTACCTTGTAGAACTAATTGGTGGTAATATACTCTTAATTTCTATCATTATTTCCTAAGCTCTTGCTGAGACGCTTTAAGAAGTCCACCAGTATACAAATCCCATTGGGATAGTCTCAAATCACCTTTTTGCACCAAAGTTGTCTCAAGAATTCTTTCCTGGCTGTTGGCTCAGACCCCCACCACAACTCCAAAGCTGTATCAGGTTTAGTCAAACACACTCTATATAATTATATTTAAAATCTGGTAAATGCATGTTTCCCCCCTTTTGTACTTAATACAAACTGTTACTTGTGCAACTAAGTTATGAAGCAACTTACTACAATATGCAATATATCAGTGGCTTAATGACAAGAGGATCTATACACCTGTTTATAATGGTTGATGTTTAATCAGGAGAAGCATTTTGAGTGATATTATCAGGATTTCAGTACACCGAACAAAACAATCCAATCACAATTGAAATAAAACAACCAAATGTACGTTCATAAAAGTTTGAAGGTTAGCCATGTTGAGCTCAGGCATTGGCTCATAAATATTTTCTAATGTTTTAATGTCTAATGTTTATTTTTGAGAGAGAGAAGGAAAGAGAATGAATGGGGGACAAGCAGAGAGAGGGGGACAGAAGATCTGAAGTGGGTTCTGTGCTGACAGCAGAAAGCCCAATGCAGGCCTTGAACCCATGAACCATGAGAGCATGACCTAAGCCAAAGTTGGATGCTTAACTGACTGAGCCACCCAGGTGCCTGAGTTCATAAATATTTTTTAATCACTACCTTTTAATAGACTCTTTTGATCTTATGAGTAGGAAATGTACTTAGTAGCCATCTAGTCCAACCCTACTTGATAATCAACTTCCCTTTACAAAATTACCAGTATGGAAAAAGAGAATCTCTTCAACAGTGTTCGGAAAACTGGACAGCAGTATGAGAAGAATGAAACTGGACCACCACTGGACCACAAAAATAAATTCAAAATGGATGAAAGACCACCAAAATCCTAGAGAACACAGGCAGCAACCTCTTTGACTTCAGCTGCAGCAACTTCTTATTAGACACATCACCAGAGGCAAAGGCAACAAAAGCAAAAATGAACCTCTGAGACTTCATCAAGATAAAAAGCACAGCAAAGTAAACAATCAACAAAACTCAAAGGCAACTTTCAGAATGGGAGAAGATATATGAAAATGACATATTGGATAAAGGTCTGGTATCCAAAATCAATAAAGAACTTATCAACACCAAAAGAAACAAATAATCCAGGTAAGAAATGGGCAGAATACATGAACAGACATTTTTCCAAAGACATATAGACCACTGAAACATGAGAAGATGTTCAATATCACTTATCATCAGGGAAATACAAATTAAAACTACAATGAGATACCACCTCACACCTATCAGAATGTCTAAAATTAACAACACAGAAACAATAGGTGTTGGTGAGGATGGGGACAAAGGGGAAATCCTCTTGCACTGCTGGTGGGGATGCATACTGGTGGAGGCATTATGGAAAACAGTATGAAGGTTCCTCAAAAGGTCAGAAATAGAACTACCCTAATATTCAGCAGTTGCACTACTAGTTATTTATCCAAAGGATACAAAAATACAGATTCGAAAGGGTACATGCACCCCAGTGTTTATAACAGCATTATCAACAATAGCCAAACTATGGAAAGAGCCCAAATGTCCATCAATTGGTGAATGGATAAAGATGTGGTGTACATACACACACACACACACACACACACACACACACACGAATATTACACCACAATCAAAAAGAACAGAATCTTGCCATTTGCAATGATATAGATTGAGTTATATTATGCTGAGTGAAGTCAGTCAGTCAGTCAAAGACAAATACCATATGATTTCACTCATATATGGAATTCAAGAGGCAAGTGGATGGGGGATGCACTAAATGGGTGATGGGTATTCAGGAGGGCACCTGCTGTCATGAGCACGGGTTATTGTATGTAAGTGATGAATCAGTGAATTCTACTTCTGAAACCAATACTGCACTCTATGTTAACTAACTGGAATTTAAATAAAAATTTGAGAAGAAAAAAAACTACCAGTAAACAATCCTCTCATCAGAAAGCTAAAACATCTTTATTTTTTCATTTACATGACATTCTTAAAATATAAAGGATTTCTAGACCCTTTGGCACTCTAGGCAATCCTCATTTTGAAGATATTCAAGTTGAGAACTGATGAATACAACATATAAAGGGTGGATCTGATTACACAAATAATGATAGGACAACTAATCCAATAACATACATTCATTAAAAAAAAGTCTGGTAGGGGCGCCTGGGTGGCTTAGTCGGTTAAGCGTCATACTGTCGCTTAGGTCATGATGTCGTGGTTCGTGGGTTCGAGCCCCGTGTTGGGCTCTGTGCTGACTGCCAGCTCAGAGCCTGGAGCCTGTTTCAGTCTGGGACTCCCTCTCTCTCTGACCCTCCCCTGCTCACGCTGTCTCTCTCTCTCCTAGAAATAAATAAAACATTAAAAAAAAAAAAGTCTGGTAGAAACAGATAGGACAGTTTTGTTTATATTAATGCGTTTAAACAGTAAGACAGTGTAATATAATAAAAATATATTTGGTTTTTGTTCCCATTCCTGGAACACAGCTCCTAAAATCTTTGGACGTTCCTGAGTGACAAGGGTATCTTTTTTTTAATGTTTACTTATTTGGGAGAGAGAGACTGCAGGCACGCGTGGAGAAGAGGCAGAGAGAGAGAGGGAGCTAGAATGTGAAGCAGGCTCTGAGCTGTCAGCACAGAGCATGACGGAAGGCTTGAACTCACAAACCACGAGATCATGACCTGAGCCAAAGTCTGTTGCTTAACCAGCAGAGTCACCCAGATGACCTGCGGGGTATTTTTTGTTATTCATAAGGAGCCCCTTTCCACCACACCTGAGTGTATGCTAATGAAATGATCCAGGTCCCTCAAAAACAAGTTACAATGGGGACAGTCAACAGCAAGACCAAACACAGGATTAGAGGATTGGAAATTTCAGCTGCCCCCTCCTCCTAGAGAGGTGGGCTAGAAATTAAACTCAATAAAAACTCTTGAACAACTGGACTTGGGAAGCTTACAGTTGTTGAACACACTGATGCTAAAGGGTGTGGAAACTGTTCCCCAACTAATACCTTGCCCGACAAATCTTTTCCATTTGGCAGTTCCTGAGTTGTATCCCTTTATGATAAGCTGATAAATATAAGTAAAGCATCTGAGGAAGTGGTTGTGGGAATCCCAGAATTCTGGCTGGGCAGTAGTGTAGGGGCACTCTTGTGAAATGGAGCCCTTAACCTGTAGAGTCCTGGCTAATTCCAGGAATTAGTGTCAGAATTGAATTAAATGTTAGATAGGTAAAGTATGGGAGAATAGGTTGTGATGTGGAAAAACTATAAACATTCAGTGTCAGAAAATGCCACCAAAAAATGGTATTGATGTTTTAAGCGAAAGGTGGATAGAAAAGCAGAATTTTACTGCATTCAATTCATAGGTTATCACAGCATTTTCTAATTAAAAAAATTTTTTTTAATGTTTATTTTCGAGAGAGAGAGGGTGCGAGTGGGGGGAGTGCAGAGAGAGGAGGAGGCACAGAATCTGAAGCAGGTTCCAGGCTCTGAGTTGTCAGCACAGAGCCTGACATGGAGCTTGAACTCACGAACTGCAAGATCAGGACCTGAGCTGAAGTCAGATACTTAACTGACTGAGCCACCCAAGTGCCCTTATCATAGCATTTTATGAATATAAATGCCATGATTAGTATACATCTTAGTACACATACTCGCACTCAACTATGAATAATTACCATTTAAAAGCCAACAGAAGGGGCGCCTGGGTGGCTCAGGTCATGATCTCCAGTTCGTGGGTTCGAGCCCCGCATCAGGCTCCGTGCTGACAGCCAGCTCAGAGCCTGGAGCCTGTTTCAGATTCTGTTTCCCTCTCTCTCTGACTTTCCCCTGCTCATGCTGTCTCTCTCTCAGAAATAAATACAACATTAAAAAAAAAAAAAAAAGCCAACAGAAAAGTTAGGCCTGAAATTTATTTAGAAAATTACATTAGGCTCATTTGTTCATCAACAGGGCAATTTATCCTCAACTAGAACTTACTTGCTTTTCTTTGACTTCTTCACTTACCTAAGAGTTATCCTGAATGTTTGAACAGTTAACTTTTAGCTAAGAAAAATTACTATATTTTAAAGATTTTATTTTTTAAGCAATCTCTATGCCCAATGTGGAGCTCAAACTCACAACCTTGAGATCAAGCATCACACACTCCAGGACTGAGCCAGCTAGGTGCTCCAAGAAAAATTATTTTAATTAAAACACTTTTGGGGCCCCTGGGTGGCTCAATGAGTTAAGCATCCGACTTTGGCTCAGGTCATGATCTCAGTTTGTGAGTTTGAGCCCCATGTCAAGCTCTGTGCTGACAGGCCAGAGCCTCAAGCCTGCACTGAATTCTGTTTCCCTCTCTTTCTGCCCCTCCGTAGCTCGTACTGTCTCTTTCTCTCTGTCAAAAATAAATAAACATTAAAATTTTTTTAAAAGTTTCGACTAATTTTTTAAAAATCCTTAGAACTTTTAAATTATTTTTTAAACAAAAATAAATGTTTATTCATTTTTTAGAGAGGGAACATGAGTGGGGGAGCAGCAGAGAGAGGGGGACAGAGGATCTGAAGCAGGCTCTGTGCTGACAGCAGGGTGTGTGATGTGAAGCTTGAACTCATGAACCATGAGACCATGACCTCAGCTGAAGTCATACTCAACGAACTGACCTACTCAGGCGCCCACCCCCAAATTTATTTATTCTTTTTAAGTAGGCTCCACACCCAACATGGGACTTGAACTCATGACCCTGACATCAAGAGTCGCATCATCTAACAACTGAGCCAGCCAGACCCCTCTGTTTGACTAATTTTTAACAAGTCTTTGAAGAACTTAACCAACGTTGATATGAATAAAGGAATTTAGAATGACAGGGAGATTAAGGCAATCAATTAACAAGATCTTTTGTGATAAGTAAGTTTGACACAACCATAATAAGGTTATATATGAAATTTAAAAGTATTGCACCTTGGGAAGTAAGTAGTGGGAAATAGAATATATTACTGCAAGTAATCTGTAGTTAGCTTACTGACTATTAAAAAAGCTCTACTTTCGGGGCGCCTGGGTGGCTTAGTTGGTTAAGTGTCCGACTTTCGCTTAGGTCATGATCTCTCGGTTCGTGGGTTCGGGCCCCGCGTCGGGCTCTGTGCTGACTGCCAGCTCAGAGCCTGGAGCCTGTATCAGTCTGTGACTCCCTTTCTTTCTGACCCTCCCCTGCTCACGCTGTCTCTCTCTCTCTCTCTCTCCTAGAAATAAATAAAACATTAAAAAAAAAAATTAAAAAAAAAAAAGCTCTACTTTCACTAAAGATATAACATAGCAATCTTACTTCCACTAAATACATAATTAAGTTCAAATATGTCAACAGTTTACATAAAGCAACTAATTAAACTTCTCCATATACTCAACCTGTATCAGGAACATCAGTGGGTCTCATAATTCTCCGAATCTGTTCCATAGACTGCAGGTCTGGTGACAGTCCTATAAATGAAAGATGAGTCAGAGTACTGACATCTAAACAATTTTCACTCAAATAAAGAAGCATTTAATCAAAGCAGATTCACTATCTGAAATTAAAAATACTTAATGTGTTCCTTTTAATGTTATCTTTAATAGATGGAGTTAGAAATTTTACCATTCTTCTTTTTTTCCAACCATTCTCGGCCCTTCTCCAGGAACACACCCAATTCCAACCTTTCCTACCACTTTTGTCACTTCTTACCACCCAATCTTAAACATGTTTACTTCCAAGTTTAAGTGTCTCACTGCCCTGTAAGACCTCCTAGATCCCACTGCAACATTATCTTCATAAAAGTCTAATTGTTGATCAGAAGGATAAGCAAGATAAAGCACATGAAAACACTTTGCAATCTTTAGTACATAAATATAAACTAGTATTTCTCTTTTACGGATAATCCAAGTACCATCTAAATTATGACTTTTAAGTATACTAATGTGCAAGAGCTACAATTTCCTAAATGTTTAGAATCTACTATAAAATGTTTCAATTAATATGGTAACTTATGTTCTATCAGAGACTAAATAATTTATTAAAAATGTTTATTTTGAGAGGGAGAGAGGGAGCCCGTGTGCTCCCACATGTTGGGGAGGGACAGAGAGGGAGAGAGAATCCCAAGCAAGTTCCACACTGTCAGCATGGAGCCTGATGCAGGGCTTGAACTCACGGACCGTGAGATCATGACCTCAACTGAAATCAAGAATCGGATGCTTAACTGACTGAGCCACCCAGGCACTCCAAGAATAAATCATTTTTTACCTCAGGCTTAGGCAAGTACATCTATCTTTTCAGCATTTTTCACTTTAATTCTTCCTGCATATTAATAAAAACTAATTTTCCTACAGTATTTTATTATTTCCCTGTACAGAAACCCAATACGGTTATTAAACCATTCAACAAACTCCTTTGCTCAGTATTCAAATCTCTATAATCTGATACCCATCATTTCCTATGTGCTTGACATTTTAGTTAGGCCAGTGCTCACACATTCCTTGAACTAGACAACATGAAAAAGACCATCTCAAATTCTTTGTACCTCTCCAAAGTCTACTCTGCCCTCTAAACCTAAGCTTCCATAAACATGTGCCCTTCCCAGATTGCATAAAAATTATTCTCTACAAGTACTCTGACATAATTAAATCCTCTTCATTAATTAGTTATGTTTTGAAATATATTTTATCTTACTTTTTTTGGAAACATGTATCTTATCAATAGGTTTTTAATTTCTTAAGACAGCCAAATAATATACAATCTATATATTTTCATGGCATTTATTCATGCTTATTTTGAGTCATACAAGATAACTTATTCTATCAAAATTATCTTTAGGATGAAAACGGACGTATTACATAAAGCCTAGAACTCCTGGTATGTGGGAATAATAAACCTAGTTGCACTGGATCCTAATGAAAGGTATTTAATACTGGCAGGAAAGTAATCACGATCCTCTCATTTTGACTGATAGTAGTAGTAAGTGGTATTTTTCTATCAAAACTGAAGCAAAAGGAAGACATTATTTCAAATAAAACTCTGGTTATTTTCCTCACATGTGAAATTCTATAAAGACAAGTACTCATCTTAACTTTCATTTTGTATAAATCATCATAAATTTCTAGTTACAAAAGAGATTTTAGCCTTGTTTAGAACAGTTTTAATAATTTGAGCTTTCACACAAGCACAGCTATATTTTCCCACAGCGTGCATCCTAGTTACTATAGGTCTTTTCTAAACAATGGAATGACAGTGAGAAAAACCCTTAAAACAAATTTACTGGTCTACCTCCATGACAACAGAAGATCTTCTCATCCACAATGGCAGCTATAGGCAGACAGTTAAAACAATCGGTGAAGGTCTTCCACAATTTAATATTAAACCTTCGTTTGCCTATTAAAAGAACAAATAGAATAAATACATTTAAAACTGTTATAATTTGTTATCTCATAGCCACAGGATTATGAATAATTTCAACTTTATTCTTTATACAGCACTTTGTTTTTTCTGTAATGAGAGTTTCTTGTATACTTTTAAAAAGGTAATAAATTTAATGAACATACAGAACTTTCTATAAAGTTAAAAAACCTGAAAGACTATGCTATTTTACAGAACAAATATATCAAACTCTTTTGTCTTTTAGGATCACTATAATATAGTAACTTCGAAATAGTCTCCTAGACTATTAGTTTATCTTTTCCATTCAATGTGTACATTAGTTAAATACCTCGCCACATAAGTAAGCAGAAGTGAAAGGGGTGCCTCTGGAGATTGTCCATTTTAACTCTAATGCATTGAGTAACACAACATAAATTTACTGCCAAGAGAGGACAATCACCTAATGCTTCACTGGTATTCACTTTTGAGTGAATTACAACTTGGCACCACAGGAAATATAAATAGAGACACAACGGCTATAATTTTCCTATAGTCTAGCATAAAGAGCTACAACAAAGATAAATCTTAAGTGTATGTTCACTTTTATAGCGTTACTTGATCTTCCTGAATTTGGGAAGAAGTTGCAAACCACTAACACCGGGGAGGGACGAAAGACACAAGCACTAATTTTGTATGTTTTATGCCATAACTTGGCTCTCAGTGAAAAAGTGTAACTCAAAGCAGTTTTTACAAGCTGCTCTCATGTACATTAGTTCAGCTGATGTCATTTCTATAGGACCTTGAGGATACTCAAGCCTATATTTTAGTCAGTCTTTAAAAACACACGTCTTTTCCTCATATAGCTTTAGAAAAATGGTTATAGCTAGATGTACTACAATCAACTTCCTGAGCTAGATATACTACAATCCACTTCCTGTCTACTGGTCCAATCTGAACAGTTGAAACCATACAATTTACAAATAAAAATGCAATGTAAAATCAGATGCAGAATCAATCCTCGTAGAACGCAGCTCCAGGCACTGCTGCATTCCTACTGTGTAGAGCAGTGCCTGGTATACACACTTCCTCAAATATTTGTCAAATAAATGATTATATAAACCAGGAAGACAGGAGTTTGGGACTCTACCATACTTAAGGAAGGAAAAAAGCAAAAATAGATTCCAATGGAGAATTCAACATCAAAAAACAATCAATTCAATTTGAAAATCGTTGTAATTGGTTCTAAATTGTAATTAACCAAACTGTGTTCTTTCCAATACTCTAACAAAAGCAAAACACCAAATTCGAATGTAGAAATTTAGTAACACTTGGAGACATTACTACAAAACAGTAAATCAGTGATTTCTTTTTCTCCCCCCCAAATCAGTGATTTCTTACTGATGAAAAGGAGTACAGTAAGGTATGCCAGAGTAGTTGGTATCCTCATTTCTCTAACTTTATAGGCATAAATTAAAATTCTAAGAATAAACTTCAACTTTGAAATAATTTCATAGAACTTCTCAATATTTTTCTTTTTTAAAGTTTATTTTGAGGAAGAAAGAGAGGGATAAAGAGAGCACTGCAGGTGTGCAGCAGAGGGGCAGAGAGAGAATCCCAAGCAGGTTCTGCACCGACAGTGTGGATGTGAGGCTTAAACTCCTGAACTGTGAGATTATGACCTGAGCCGACATCAAGAACTGGATGCTTAACTGAGCCACCCAGGCGCCTCACAACTTCTCAGTATTTCTTGTGACACAAGGCCAATGAAAATTTCCATCTTATCACAAGAATGCTCGAGCTAAAATCTTAATAGACACTAGAAAACCAAAGGCTATTGTCTATAGTGACCTCTATTTCAGGTAGATATTTTACTACATGAACGAATTATAAGAGGGCCTTTCAGGTGAGTAAGTTGCAGTGAACTTGAAATACCATGATCTTGGAAATCCCAAAGACTAGTTTAATCAGTAACATGTTTCCAGGTTTCAGGTTCCTCTACCACTGAAGATTATTCTTGGTCCTATGCGCGGTAAATTCTATCAAAAAACAAAACAAAACAAAAACAAAAACTGGGGGCGCCTCAGTGGCTCAGTCGGTTAAGCATCCGACTTCGGCTCAGGTTATGATCTCATAGTTTGTGAGTTCAAGCCCTACATCGGGCTCTGTGCTGACAGCTCAGAGCCTGGAGCCTGCTTCAGATTCTGTGTTTCCCTCTCTCTGCTCCTCTCTTGCTTGTGCTCTGTCTCTCAAAAATAAATAAACATTAAAAAAAAGTGTTAAAAAAACTGAATCAAAAGAACTCTTTTGAAGTGAAAAATTATATTAGGGAATATTAGGGAATTTTCCCATTAATAAAAGATAAATTTTAATTTTTACTTACATTCATCATAGAATCCATAAATGCGATTGATGCTAGCACACTCATGGTTTCCTCTTAAGAGAAAGAAGTTCTCTGGATATTTTATTTTATAAGCCAATAGCAAACAAATGGTTTCCAAAGACTGCTTTCCTCTATCCACATAATCTCCTAAGAAAAGATAGTTGGCTTCTGGTGGGAAACCTCCATATTCAAATAATCGCAGTAAATCTGTATACTGTCCATGAATATCTCCTGAAAATAGAAAAAGACGATTTTAGAGCATTTGGTTACTGTGGGAAGCAGCTTCAAATGATTCCCAATGTTTACACCCTTGTGTAATCCTCTCCCCTTGAATGTGGGCTGGAGCTGGTGACTTGCTTCTAACAAAAAGGAGACAGATAAAGTGGGATGGGCTGTCACTTCTGAAATTAGGTTTACAAAAGATCATGAGTTCCAATCTGCTTGTACTCTTGCCATCTCTCACTCTGGATGCTGAAGCCAGCTGCCTTATGGAGAAGCACACATGGTGAAGACCTGAAGGAGGCCCCTGGCCAACAACTTCTTAGGAACCAAGCCCTTAGTCCATCAGCCCATAAGGAACTGAATCTTTTCATCGTTGAGCCTTGAGATTAATGTAGTCTCAGATGACACCTAGATCGCAGCCTTGTGAGGCCCAGAACCAGAGGACCCAGCTTAACTGTGCCTGAATTCCTGACACATAGAAACTAGGAGGTAATAAATTCTTGCTGTTTTAACATGAAGTTTTGGAGTAATCTGTTATACAATATAATACAGTTATTCTTACTATCTGGTAGTTTAACATCAGTCACTTTGTTATACCCAAGAGTGAGGCAGTCAGAACTTAGAAATATTTAGTATAACTAACATCTATTACCCTCAAATTATTTCTATATCAAGGCATTTTAAAGAGTACCTTGTAGAGAATTTGAATCATTTTAAAATGTTACAAATAACTACATTTGTTTCATTTAAATTCATAGAAGAGACGATCATTTCCACAAAATTCTTCATTTTAAGATTTTATTTTTAAGTCATCTCTACACACAATGTGGGACTTGAACTCACAACTCTGAGATCAAGAGTTGCATGATCTACCAACTAAGCCAGCCAGGCTCCACTCCACAAAATACCATACTACCTCTTACTTACAGGTGATATTCTAAGCTAATTAATTTATTCAAGAAACATTTACTTAGCTACTATCTTTTATTTGCTAGGTACTGTACCAAGGAGCACCAAGCACATGACTTAATAAACACAAGAAAGAGGGGAAAAAAAAGTAAAGAGCACACTAAGCACCTGCAAATTACAAGGTATGAATGTGGATCACTAAGAAACATGCAGGACAGTGAAAATTTTTACATACGAAAATAGTCCTCGACCGAGCAAAAGATGATTAAGTCCATAAAAGCTATGTCCTACACACAAATAGCCACTACAAGTTATCAAACCAAAAGCCAATATGATACATACTTTACCACTTCCCACTGTTATGTGAGCTATAGAGAGATGCTTTCTGTACAACAACTTTTCTGGTTAAAACAATGTGATCACTCAACCTAAGGTTGTAAGTTTTTGTTTTTTGGCCAAAAGCCACTCTAACACCATGGAAATTGCCATACTGACCCCCAAACTCTAGTTTTTTTTGTAACTGGTGTACCAAAATACACATTTCTCTACATCCTTGACAACACTGGATTATCAGTTTTAGACTTTTTTTTTTCAGTATGTCTAGAATCTTGGATTTGTTTTTAAATTGTATTTCACTGACTACTACTGAGGCTGAGGATCTTACATTTATTGGCCCTGTGAATTTCTAAAATCTACCTTAAAAAAAAGATCTTCAATTGTATGGTCTTTCGTATTTATTTCTAAGAAACAAAAATTGTGAACAGCAATCTTTTTATCTGATGTATACATAAATATTGTCTGTAACTTATTTTATGAAAATTTTAATTTTTGTATTTTATGTAATCAAACCTATCAATCTTTCTTGTAGAAAAATTTTAAATTGTTTTCTCTAGATCACCTTCAGTTTAGTTAGGGGTGGAAAACTGGTATTCAAAATAGACTGTTTCCAACTTAACCCGATTACATACCACAAATTTTCAGCGGTGCTTCCAATTCCAAAAGAATAGGCTGGCTGAGAAAGATCTCCCGAGACTTAATACATAAGCCCCGAACTTCTGCTTCAGTCATCTGCACAATCTTTCCTGGACGACATCCTCGTACTGTTAAACAATGAACAAAATGGTCAGTTTTTGAAAATTTATCTATAAAATAAATAAATAATCCTTAAAAAAAAAAAAGTCAGTGGGGTGCCTGGATGGCTCAGTCGGTTAAGCATCTGACTTCGGCTCAGGTCATGATCTCGTGGTCTGTGGGTTCGAGCCCCATGTCCCGTCTGTGCTGACAGCTCAGAGCCTGGAGCCTGTTACACTCTGCCTCTTTCTCTCAAAAATAAATAAACATTAAAATTAAAGAAAAAAAAAAGTCATGCCCGTATTTTAAAGGTCCAGAAAGTCAGACAGACAGCAAACTGCCAGATATCTATTGTGTCCTATGGCTAACGGTAAGGTTATTCCAGTGATCTCTGCCTTTCTATCTTTATTGCTGCTGGTTTCTAATGATGCTCCTCAAGGCTGCTGCCACAGAAATGCAGTCCCCTGTGCTTTCCAGTGGCCAACCGTGCAGCCCAAGAGACCTAAATGGTTTTAGGGACAGCAGCTTTGAGGATAGTCTACTCTCTCAGCAAAGTCTCACAATTAGGAAAAAGCCAAAATAGCATCATTAAGAACCAGTGGCTATGAAGAAAGGGAAATGAGACAAAGTGGCTGTCAGTAGGTGATTCAGTTTCACACCATCCTTGAAAAATTATTAACAGTCTTATTAAGAATTTTAGCTAATATACAGTGTATATAGTACCCTCTTGGTTTCAGGGGTAGATTCCCATGATTCATCGTTTACATACAACACCCAGTGCTCATCCCAACAAGTGCCCTCCTCCATGCCCATCACCCATTTTCTCCTCTCCTTCCTGCGCCCCTCTCCCATCAACCCTCAGTTTGTTCTCTTTATTTTATTTTTTATTTATTTCTAGGAGAGAGAGAGAGAGACAGCGTGAGCAGGGGAGGGTCAGAGAAAGAGGGAGTCACAGACTGAAACAGGCTCCAGGCTCTGAGCTGGCAGTCAGCACAGAGCCCGACGCAGGGCTCGAACCCATGAACCGCGAGATCATGACCTAAGCGAAAGTCGGACGCTTAACCGACTAAGCCACCCAGGTGCCCCTGTTCTCTTTATTTTAGAGTCTCATGGATTTGCCTCCCTCTCTGCTTGAAACTAATTTTTCCCCTTCCCTTCCCCATTAGTCTTCTGTTAAGTTTCTCAAATTCCACATATGAGTGAAAACATATGGTATCTGTCTTTCTCTGACTTATTTCACTTAGCATAATACCCTCCAATTCCAACCACATTGTTGCAAATGGCAGGATTTCATTCTTTCTTTTTGCCAAGTAGTATTCCATTGTATATATAAACCACATCTTCTTGATCCATTCATCAGCTGATGGACATCTGGGCTTTTTCTATGATCTGGCTATTGCTGAAAGTGCTGCTATAAAAATTGGGGTACAAGTGCCTCTATGAATCAGCACTCCTATATCCTTTGGATAAATTCCTAGTGGTGCTATTGCTGGATCATAGGATAGTTCTATTTTTAATTTTTTGAGGAACTTCCATACTGTTTTCCAAAGCGGCTGCATCAGTTTACATTCCCACCAACAGTGTAAAGGCTGAAAAGGCATTTTAAAAAAGAAAGCACACTGTATCTCTATATATCCCTACTATTTCCCATTTACAATTAAGTCCACACATTTCTTGTTAAAGACAGCTATGATTCTTCTGTCAGGTTGAGAGGTTTTTTAAAAAAGGAGCCCCACAAAGAAAAGTCAACCTGTGAATACATAACATGATATCTAAGTGATATATAAGTAACAGGAAAGACAAACACTGTTGAAATGTACTTTAGCAAATATGATTGTTAATAAGATCATCCCTGAAATTCAAAACATGATCAGCAGAACTGCTTTTATTATGAGAACTTTATGATAGCTTCTACATTAGTACTAGCTCACAAACATCAATTACCTACTTCCCATAGATACGTGGATTTTTCTAAGACCAAACAGGGCACCTTACTTAGTTCCTTTCATTAAGTATCTACAGTACTAGCTTAGATGCAATTCTCTGTAAAATTCTTAATTTTGGCATTAAGTCTTAACTGCATGGGAAATGATATTTGCAAAATACAGTTTTACCATCAGTGCATCAAGTACCTATCTGCTTTACTTGCAGGGAAAAATAGTATTTTTCTCGAAGGATTAAAGATCTCTTGTTGCTTTCAGATGACAAATACTCACCCAGAAATAATTATTTAAAGATAACAGCAATGGACAAGACAAACAAAATACTTTTGGCTCTTAAGAAAGTTCCCACAATTTTTGTTATGAATCTGTAGTAATAAAACACTGTTTAAGTTACCAACATTTAGTTGTAACTTGATGGCAATCATTAAAACTAGTGAGGGCCACTCTGATGTGTCAATTTAAAGTGTCTCAATTACAGTGGTGAATATTTTATCTTATATTTGTTTTATTTTCTCTGTAAATTATGTGTTTAATTTTGACCTCCTAAGTAATTTAGGTTACACTAAGGTGTACTTTGACTAACGTTTTTAAAGAGCTAAAAATGATTCAATTTAGAAGTCATGCTAATCCATAAAACTAAAAATTTACTAAAACAAAAACACACTGCATAAAATTTCATGGAGTTTTAAGCTGCATGTTTTTTTACCCACTTAATATTCTTTTAAGTTCAGAGATACTTTGCAATCAATAATTTCTTAAAATTTTAATTGGCAGTTGCTTTTTGCCTCTCAGTGGCATATAAAACAATGGAGCACTGTATAATCAAATCGCTTCTAAGAGTTGATGAAATGCAGTTAGAGAAACTAAAGTTCTTCTAAAGGTTTAGCATTTAACAAATGACCAAATCTTAGGAATAAATTAGCCAAATACTTGGGAAAAGATGATAGATGGCTCAGGGCAATCCCAGCTGTCTGTCAATTCAAAAGTCCTGCTCCCTCATGTACTCCCACCAGTATGTACATCCAAATTTCCAAGAGCATTTCAAATTTCTCAGTGATCTGAAAAAAGGGAGTAAATCAAGGCAACCTATTAACAAAGAGGAACTAGTTTACTACCACAGTATCCATGAAGGATTCCAGAATTTGGGTATATGAACTTAAATACAAGCATCTAGCTAGATTATGAAAATACTAGAAACCTGCACAATTCATTAGGTGCAAAGCAATTTCACATCAACCATCTCATTTAATTCTTTTGATACCCCAAGAATTAGAAAGGGAAGTTATTATCTATACAACAATAGAAAGAGAGTTAAAAACTTGAACAAAATCAGGGAGCCCAGGTTTTATAAAATTAGAATGAGTAAAATCAGCAGAGAAGAATTTAGAACCAAAGTCTTCTAACTCAACACTCTCCCCACTCTGCTACCACAAAAAAAAAAAGTTCCCCCTACCCCCCAAAAATTGAGCAGGCAATAATTGTAAGCCAGGTAAAAACGCCATTATAGAGGGGTGCCTGGGTGGCTCAGTCGGTTGAGTGTCCGACTTCGGCTTAGGTCATGATCTCATGGTTCGTGGGTTTGAGCCCCGTGTCGGGCTCTGTGCTGACAGCTAGCTCAGAGCCTGGAGCCTGCTTCTGATTCTGTGTCTCCCTTTCTCTCTGACCCTCCCCTGCTCATGCTGTCTCTCTCTCAGAAATTAAAAAAAAAAAAAAACATTTAAAAAATGCCGTTATAGGAAATATCTACTATAATGTTGCGTTTAGAAAGTATTTTGAGGTATCACATACATACAGTAAAGTACACTAAAAGTCTGGGCATTTACTCAATAAATTTAGAATTTTTAATGTTTATTTCTTCTTGGGGGGGGAGGGGCAGAGAGAGAGAGAGGGAGTCACAGAATCCAAATCAAGTTCCAGGCTCCGAGCTGTCAGCACTGAGCCTGATGCGGGGCTTGAACTCATAAGCTAGGAGATCATGACCTGAGATGAAGTCAGGAGGCTTAACTGACTGAGCCACCCAGTCAGTTTGGTTCCCCAAATTTTAACTATGTATACACCTAAAACATCACCATACACATCAAGATACAGAATATTTCCAGAAACCCTGAAGGCTCCCTTATACCTTTAACCATTCAAAAAATAATGCCCAAAGTTACTATTATTTCTTTCAATATGATTAATCTGCCTCATTGAATTTGGATAAATAGAAATATACAATATATATACTTTTTTGCTCATTCTGTGAAATCCATGTTATTGTGTTCAGCAGCCATTTGAAGTATTTCATTGTATCAAATACCACAATATATTTATCTACTCTATTTGGTGAATTTAGAGATTTTACAAATGCTCATGAGCATCTGCATACATTTCTCTTGGTATATATAAAACACAGAATTGCTGGGTCACAGGAAAGCCTCAGCTTAATTAAGAAGTAGAGACAGCCATTTTCCTAAAGTGGTTATACCAATTTACAACCCACCAATAATGATGCTCTAAAAAAAAAAAAAAAAAAAAATGATGCTCTACATCATTAACAACACTGGTATTATTAGTCTTAAACTTTAGCCATTTTGTTTGGTGTATACTGGTATTCAATGAGATTTTAATTTGCTTTTCCCTGATAAGTAATGCTGAGTATCTTTTTACATACTTTATAGGGCATTCGGATATCATTTTTTGTAAAGTTTATGGTTTTGGTTAGCGGTCTGTCTTAAAAAATGACTTGTAGAAATTCTTGATATATTCCAGATGAATCTTTTGTTGGATCCGTGTATTACAAGTATCTCTTCCCAGTTTATGGCTTGTTTTTTCTCTCAACGCTCTCTTTTGATGAACAGGAGTTCCTTATTTTAATGCATATAAATCCTTCTTAATTTTAATGTTTTAACATCTTCAAGATGTTAACCTCCTCTAAACTTATTTCCTTATGTTTCCTTCTAGATGCTTTACTGTGTTAGCCTATATCTTGACTTAGTTTTGTGTATAGTTTGAGGTAAAGGTCAAAGTTCATTTTTATCCATAGAGATATCCAATTGATTTAGCACTATTTATTGTAAAGATCATCCTTTCTCCACAGAACTGTAGGGGGAGCTTTGTAGACAAATCAGGTGGCCACTCATGAATGGGTCCATTTCTCGACACTCCATATAGTCCATTAATCTGTTTATTTTTACAGCAGTACATTTTAATTACTGTAGCTTTTTAAAAAAGTTTGAGTGAGAGAGAGAGCAAGCATGCACCGTGTGCATGAGAACAACCTTGGGAGGTGACAAGAGCGAGAGAGAGAATCCCAAGCAGGCTCCATGCTCATTGGGGGCGGGGGTGGGGGGGCTTGACCTCATCACCATGAGATCACCTGAGGTGATCTGAACCATATCAAGACTTGGATGCTTAATGGACTGAACCACCCAGGCGCCCCAACTGTTGATTTTTAATAAAGTTATCTTGTAATGTAAGCATTCCAACTCTGTTAAGATTGCCTTTGCTAATCTAGGTCCTTTTGCATAGTCAAATGTGTTTTAAAATTGGCTTGTCGGGGCGCCTGGGTGGCTTAGTCAGCTAAGCGTCCGACTTTCGCTTAGGTCATGATCTTGCGGTTCGTGGGTTCGAGCCCCGCGTCGGGCTCTGTGCTGACTGCCAGCTCGGAGCCTGGAGCCTGTTTCAGTCTGTGACTCCCTCTCTCTCTGACCCTCCCCTGCTCACGCTGTCTCTCTCTCTCTCTCCTAGAAATAAATAAAAACATTAAAAAAAAAAATTGGCTTGTCTATTTCTCCTCACCCTCAACTTGTGGGAGTTTTTAAATTTTTTTTATTTAAAAAATTTTTTTTAATGTTTCACAAATAGGTTATTGTCAAGTTGGTTTCCATATAACACCCGGTGCAACTTGTGGGAGTTTTAACTGGGAATTAATATATCCAGGGAGAATTACCTTAGTAATTTGGAGTCTTCCATAACCATGGTCTCTCTCCTTTTCTTTAAGTTATGTGTTTATCTCATCAATGTTTTGTAGTGTTTAAGGAGCAGTCTTGCACACTTTCATTGAATTGAATTGAAAGGGTGCTGCTTTGGAAATGTGTTTTCTTATTTTTTTAAAATTTTTTTGTTTTTATTTATTTTTGAGAAAGAGAGACAGTGTGAGCAGGGGTCAGAGAGAGAGGGAGACACAGAATCCGAAGACAGGCTTCAGGCTCTAAGCTGTCAGCACAGAGCCCCACACAGGGCTCGGACCCACGAACTGTGAGATCATGACCTGAGCTGAAGCCAGACGCTCAGCTGATTGAGCCACCCAGGTGCCTCTGTTTAAAATTTTTTTTAATGTTTACTTATATGAGATAGAGAGAAAGAGCGTGAGCAGGGGAGAGGCAGAGGGAAGAAGTCACAGAATCCAAAGCAGGCTCCAGGCTCTGAGTGGTCAGCACAGAGCTGGATATGGGGCTTGAACTCATGAACCACAAGGTCATGACCTGAGCCAAAGTCAGACGCCTAACCAACTGAGCCACCTTGGTGCCCTGAGTAAATGTGTTTTATTTCATTTTCCAATTTTTTGATGTTAGTATACAAAAGTGTAATTGATTTCTGAAAAGTGGCTTTGTTTCTTATTCTAACAGTTTGAAGATCCCTCCAGATTTTCCAAGTATACAACCATATAATCTGTGAAGACTTTTACTTCTTTCCCAATCTTTCTTTTATTTTTCTTCTTCACTGAATTGGCTAGGACCTCCAAGTCAATGCTGAAGAAAAGTGTGCTAAAAGTCTTCCTTGTCTTATTTCTGAACTTAAAAAAAAAAGCATTCACTATTTCACCATTATGACAACTATAGTTTTGTACATACTTCAACTAGTTTGCTAAGAATTTTTATCATGAAGGATGTTAAAATTTATCAAATACTGTATCTTATCCATTGTAATAATCTTAATTCCCCCCCACCTTATTCTGTTAATATGATTTATATTGATTGAATGTCCCTTGGATTCCTAGAATAAACTCCATGAATTATGAGACATTATCTTTCTTATTTGATTTGCTAATAATTTGCTCATGATTTCTGTAGCTATATTCATGAGAGATATTGGCCAGTAACTGCCTTTCTATTTATCAGATTTGAGTGTTATGGTTGTGCTGGCTTCAAAGAACAAGCTGGGAAATGTTCTCTCTTTTTATGTAAGAGACTGATGAACAAAATTCACCTAATTTCTTCTCTTTTAAATATATAAGTCACCAGTGAAACCAAATGGGCTTGGAATTTTCCTCTTTGAGAAGTATTCCAAGTACAAATTCATTTTCTTTAACATATATAAGACTATTCAGACTTTCTATTCCTTGTTAGTTTTGCCAAGATGAATTTTTCATCTAAATTTTAAAGGTTATTAGCATTAAGTTATTTATAAAATCTTATTATCCTTTAAAATACATATACATAACTTTTCTTTGACCCATTTAAGAATAGACTGTATTCTGGGTGGCTTAGTTGGGTAAGCATCCAACTCTTCATTTCAGCTCAGGTCATGATTTCAAAGTTGTGAGATAGAGGTCGGCATCGGGCTCTGTGCTGACAGCGTGGAGCTGGCTTGGGATTCTCTCTCTCCCTTTCTCTCTGACCTTCCCCACACTCAAAATAAATATACTTAAAAAAAAAAAAAAAGAATAGGATGTGTATGTCATGCTCCTTTACCAGTATATTATTTCCTAAGAATATTCTCTTATATATGGCACAGTATAAGTTATCAGATCGAGGGAGTTTAACATATATAAACCTTTAATGTGAAGAATATACAACAATTTCAATAACTGTCTCAATCATGTCCTTTATAGCATGTTCTTCCCCTCTAGTACAGAATTCAAGCCACGATTACATTATTGGTTTTGTCTGTCCATCTCTTTAGTCTCCATTACTAGTCATGTCTCCTGTATCTTTTTTGACATAGTAATTTGTTTTCATTTTCTTACATTATCAGTCTTTCTGGAGATTATCAATTTTATTCATCTTTCCAACAATTTCTTTTTTAAACAACTTTTAATTCACTTTATTTTTCTTGTATAAAACTATGTTGTGGCCACAGCTGGAGCCTGAGTCCTCTGCACAAAGACTCTGGTGTGGATCTTTACAAAATGGTCAGTGAATTCTTGATAGGAGACTTAGAGAACACAGTCTCTTTCCAAAGGTCAGGGGTGAGACAGCTGTTAAGTCTTGGAAATGGCATCAGAAGTGGCTTTGGCGAAGATGCCCAGGGTGACAGTGCAGCCCCTGGCCAAGGTGTAGCAGTCACCAATACCAGCCATCACCAGCAGCTTCTTGGACATGGGCTGAGAGCCACAACAGCTCTTGCATGGGACAGTGTGGGCTTGCCAATCTTGTTTCCCTAGTAGCCTCGTTGCGCAAGACAATGAAAAGCTTGGCTAGAATGATGACTCCATGGATGGCAGTGGCTATTTCCTTGGAGTACTTAACACCCAGACCGACGTGTCCACTGTAATCTCTGATGGCAACAAATGCTCTGAACCTGGTCTGCTGGCCAGCATGAATCTGTTTTTGCACAGGTATAATATTTAAAACCTCATTTTTGAGGGATGACCCCAGGAAAAAGTCAATGATCTCCAATTCCTTTTATGGGCAGAGAAGAGACAGATCTCCTGTAGGGACTTGATCTTCATGTCCTTTACCACCAGGTGGCCCAGGCTGGTGAACAGAGATTCACTCCTTGTCCTTGGCCTTGCCTCCTCAAGCTCCACAGGCCCTGTCCTGACCCAGGCTGTGTCCCCAGCCCCAGATGCAGCCCTGACCCGATACTGCTGCTGAAACCTCTGTGGAAGCCGTCATGGCCTCCCATGGCACGAGTGTCATCTGTCATTTGGTGTTTTCCTAGAGAAGAAGCTTCAACAATTCCATTTTTAAAAATCATACAGGGGCACCTGGGTGGCTTGTTGGTTCAGTGTCCAACTTTGACTCAGGTCATGATCTCACAGTTGGTGGGTTGGGGCCCTGCGTCGGGCTGTACGCCGGCAGCTCAGAGCCCGGAGCGTGCTTCAGATTCTGTGTCTCCCTCTCTCTGCCCCTCCCCTGCTCATGCTCTGTCTCTCAAAAATAAACAAATGTTAAAAAAAACCCATACATTTACTTTTTATTGGATTTCTGTTCTCATCTTGATTATATCTTTCCTTCTACCTTTTTTTGGGTTATAATTTGCTTATTCTTCTACTGTCATGAAATTAAAATTTAATGCTTAGCCTTCCCCCCTCCCCTCCAACATATATAAAACTATACATATCCCTCTAAGCATTGCTTTTTGCTGCAATTACAAAGTTTGAAATGTATTTTTATTAATACTCAGGTCAACATATTTTATAATTTTCACTGCTGTTTCTTTGATAACAACAAAATATGTAAAAATACACTGCTTATTTCTAAATATTTGAGAATTTTCTAGGTAGTGCCACTGATTTCTAGTTTATCATTATTGAAATCAGAGAACTTAAGATCTAATTTCTTTTAAATTTACTGAGACTTGCTTTATGGTATTGCATATGGCATATTTTCGTAAATGTTCCATAGGTATTTGAAAAGTGTGTATATCCTGTAGTTGTTGGGTAAAGTGTTCTATGTGTCAGTTAGGTCAAGTTTACTGTGTTGTTTAAATCTTCTAGATCCTTGCTCACTTTTTCTTTGTTCTACTAGTTACTGAGAAAGGTACATTAACCTGTACAATTGTGGTTTTGTCTATTTTAACCTTTCGGTTCTATCAATTTTTCCTTTTTGTGTTTTAGACTTATAATATTAAATACTTAAAAATTTTAAGATTACGTCTTCCTGTTGAATCCATCCTTTTAACGTTATGCGATGCCTTTCTTTACCTCTAGTGATACTTCCTGCCTCACATACAATTTCTGATGCATATAGCCAATCAGGTTTCTTCTGGTTAATGTGTGCATGATGCATTTCTCTCATTCTTGTGCTTTACTCCTCTATCTCTGCTGTTAAATTTTTTTTAAAAAAATTTTAAAACATTTATTCAGTTTTGAGAGACAGAGAATGAGTGGGGAAGGGGCAGAGAGAGAGGGAGACACAGAATCTGAAACAGGCTCTGAGCCATCAGCACAGAGCCTGATGTGGGGCTCGAACCCACAAACCGTGAGATCATGACCTGAGCTGAAGTCGGATGCTTAACTGACTGAGCCACCCAGGCGCCCCTGCCGTTAAATTTAAAACATGTCCCTTGAGGATACAGGAGTGCTGATGCATAGGGGCACATGCACCCCAATGTTCATAGCAGCACTTTCAACAACAGCCAAATCATGGAAAGAGCCTAAATGTCCATCAACTGATGAATGCATCAAGAAGATGTGGTTTATACAGAATACTACATGGCAATGAGGAAGAATGAAATCTGGCCATTTGTAGCAACGTGGATGGAACTCAGAGGTGTTATGCTGAGCGAGATAAGTCAGGCAGAGAAGGACAGATACCATTATTTTCACTNCATGTCCCTGTATACAGTAAAGTCAGGTCTTCTGAGCTTTGTCTTTGAGTGTTTACTCCCTTCATATTTACGATAATTATGGACAAATCCTGTCATTTGCTTTGTATCACATGTTCTCCATTCCTTTATTTCTCTTTTCTCCATTTCTTTGGAATAATTATCTTTTATTCCTCCATTTTCTTCTCTATTAGCTTTTTAGTTATATATTATTTATCTTTTGGTAGTTACTCTAGAAATAACAAATAATTTTTGTCAGAATTAACCACTTTTTAGCCTTTTATTCTAAAGTTGTCATATATTGCTTCCACATAGTTTAAACCATACAAGCTATAATTGTTTTAAATAGCATTAATTTATAGTTATACACATTTATCCTTATTGTTGTTCATTTACTTCTGCAGTTTTGTGCTTTTACCTGGGATCCTTTTCTTTCAATATGAACTTTAGTATTTTCTAGTACCAGTCTGTATCAGTAAATTTTCTCACCTTGTACTTTTATTTCGCTTTCATGTAAAAAAATTATTTTAATGTTTATTTTTGAAGGGAGGGGGCAACAAGAGCGCAAGTGGGGGAGGGACAGAGAGAGGGAGGGAGACACAGAATCTAAAGCAGGCTCAAGGCTCCGAGCTCTCAGCACAGAGGCCAATGCGTGGCTCGAACTCAGAACCTGCAAGATCATGAAGGTGTCCTTTGCCTTCACTTTTGAAGGATATGCTCACTGGATTTAGAATTCTAGGTTAGCATTCTTCCTTTTCTTTCAGCACCTTAAAAGGACATTCTATTCTTTTCTGGCATCTGTAGTTTCAGGTGATATATCAACAATCAATGTTCTCTTTAAGGTAATGACTTGTTTCCTTTGGCAGCTTTTAAGATTTTCTTTTTCAGAGTGCCTGGCAGGCTCAGTCAGTTAAGAGGCCAACTTCAGTTCAAGTCATGATCTCACAGTTCATGAGTTTGAGCCCCACATTGGGCTCTGTGCTGACAGCTCAATTCCGTGTCACCCTCTTTCTCTGTCCCTCCCAACTTGCTTGTTCTCTCTCAAAAATAAACATTAAAAAGTTTTTAAAAAGATTTTCTTTTTCTTGATTTTTAGCAGTTAAGTCTATGATGGGTCTCAATGTAGTTTTATTCGTATTTTTCCTTCCTGAAATCCACGGAGCTTCTTTAATTTATGTTTTGGTATTTTTCTTCATTTGGAAAAGTCTTGGTCAGTTATTCCTCTATCCTGTATCTCCTCTCCTTCTGGGACTCCCCTTATGCATGTTAAAGCTTTCCACTGTCTCCTGCTTTATTTCCCCTCTGTTTTTTTCTCAGCACTGCATAATTTCTACACAACACGTTTTTCCTAGCTTTTACTACTCCTCTGTTTCTAATGTGCTAGTAAGCCCAACTCTCAAAATCTCATTTTTAATGTACTTTTTAGTTGTAAAGTTTCTAGACTCTGATAAAATTTTCCATTATTTCTTATTTATCCTGAGTACATTAAATCAGTAAAGTCTCTCTGTGATAATTCTAATATTATCTGAATATTATCTGGGGATTTGTTCCCTTTTGTCCTCTTGATTTTTGGTCAGTTAAGCCTTTAGCATGTCCTGTAGTCATTTCACTGAATATCTGATTATGGGTGAAAATTGTATGAGCTCTAGATGACATCTTCCGGAGAGCACTGTTTCCTTTCAGCAGTAAGAGTAATAATGACTTACATTTTCTTGAGGGCTGGTCTAAGTCAGTTTTGCCCTCAATCTTAGGGAGTGGCCATGATGGAGTATCAGTGGAAAACTCAAGAGTATAATACAGCCCCTCTAACTTGGCAGTCTGAACTTCAACTTTTGCCACTCTGGCACTAGGGTGATGCTGGAATCTCTGCTCAGATCTTTAGATTTTTAGCTATTGTTTTCTTTGGAGTTTCTTAGAGTCTTCTCTTGCACATGTGTACCTGAGAAGTCAATGACTCAAGGAGGACCTGACTGCAGATTTTGGGGCTAGAGTCTACATGGTTCTCTCCTCTTTTGGATTTAAGTTTTAATACTCTAATGGCCTCAGACTTTGGCCTTTCTCCTCTTTAGTCACTTTTCGTTTGGGATCTATTCCCCTATACCTCCAGGAAAAAAGGCCTGAGTGATTGGTGAGCTAACTGCTGCTTCCTTTTCCTCAAAGATCAAAACCCTCAAAAATTTCCTGTGTTCGTAGCTCAAGTACATACAGAAAAGGACACAAAATATGATTATTGGTCACACATGAGAAATTCGGATGATTACATGCAGAAATTTGAGGAATACCTTGCAAGGACTAGACACTATGGGCCCATACCCCATACCACTTGACACTGCTTCTCATGGTACTACAAATTACAGAGATACAGTTATAACTCAACAGTGTCTAGAGTTCATGCTTGTTGCTGTTCTGCAACGTTAAAAATTTCTTTTACTTTTATTACCAGTGCATACTCATCATGTCAAAGCAGAAAAAATGGAATGCAAATGTTGCACTTTTAAAGCACAGTGGAGTGTAGATTATTTTGCTATTGAATTAGATGGTAAGCATTGTATTTATAACATTATAGCTATGCTTAAAAAAAAATAGTGTATGTTCACATAACCAGACTAAGCATTCATCACAACATTCCTATTTCACCAGAAAGCAATAGCAATTTAAAACTTTTAAATGGAATCTCATCACAGCAGAATTTCTTCACAAAAATAAAAATAAGACTGCAATCAAAGTTAAGTTTTCAACTGGCTCCTGTGTTAGCAAGCATGGAAATCCACTTACTAACGGTGAGTTCATGAAATCAAGTTTGACTGGAAAAGCCAAAGAAATATATCCTGAGACAATAGTCTTGTTTAAGACTCTTATCTTTTCTGTAAAAACAGCTCTTGAAGCATTGAAGACAATGGGAGCAGTATCAATCATCAGTTAAAAAACAAAACAGAACGAGGGGTGCCTAGGTGGCTCAGCTAATTAAGTATCCAACTTCTGCTCAGGTCATGATCTCAGTTTGTGAGATGGAGCCCCATATCCGGCTCTGTGAACTGCCAGTGTGGAGCCTGCCTGAGACACTCCCTTTCCCTCTCCCCAGTTTGCACTCATGTGCGTGCGCGCTCTCTCTCAAAATAAATAAACATGAAGAAAAAAACCACCAATGGGGCCTCTGGTTGGCTTTGTCGGTTATGCTTCCGACTTCAGCTCAGGTCATATCTTGTGGCCTGTGAGTTCGAGCCCTGTATCGGGCTCTGTACTGACAGTTCAGAGCCTGAACCTGCTTCAGATTCTGTGTCTCCCTCTCTCTCAGCCCCTCCTGTACTTATGATGTCTCTGTCTCTCAAAAATGAATAAATGTTTAAAAAATATATTTAAAAAACAGAAAAACAAATTATTCCAAGTGGTTTTCCTTGGCTCTTGGTGAATTCACAGATACTACCAATGCTTAGTTGTTGCCTTATTTAAGGAGCCAATACTAAATTAAGCAAGTGAAGAGTTATTAGCCTCTGAATTAGTTATCAAAAATATTTTCAAGAAGCTGAGAAAAAGCAAAAAACGATGGTGGTAAAAATATACATGGAGCACAAAAAAACCTAGTTGGACAATTTTATAAAGCTCGTGAACATTTAAGGGGTTTATAGTGTATGGTGCAATTACTCAGCAGAAAGATACCTTAATCTATCAGGTATTGTTGGACTGGTGGTAATCAATAGTGAACATCATTAGCACTCATGAACTTAACTATTGTCAGTTCCATGAGTATTTGTCAGAAATAAAAGCTGAATTATCTTGAACTGCTCTATCACACTGCAGTTCGATGGCCTAGTGGTGATAGTTTTATTGTGAATTTTTTGAGCTCAGGGCCAATACTGAAATTTTTCTGAATGACAACAATCACTATCACTATTACGGGTAGTTTTATAAATCAGATTTCGCTGCAAACCTGATAATGTTTCTTAATGACTGAATCTAAAATTATAAGGCAAAAAAATACTTACATATGAAATGTATACTGTGGTAAGTCATTCTGACAACTAGTGATGCTTGAATTCACAACCAAATGTCAAAGCTGCTTTATACACTCCCAGTGCTGTCAAAAGTTAAAACAAGATCTTCATTTCCTCACAGATTTTCATTAGATATATTTTCTAAGCTCAAACCACAGTTCCAACAGAATTCTTTAGACCTCTGTGCTAGTGCAAAATCTATCAAAATCTATTTAGCTGTATAGGTGAAGAGCTTTCACCTCGCCCTCGATTGGAATTGATGAATGTGCAATGTGATAACATGCTAAAAAGGCAAATATCAGGAAAGAACTGGTAGAATTCTATAAATGCCTTCCAAATGGTAACTAAAATCATTAACTAAAATAATATTCTTGTAGGCTGATATCAATATTTGGCAGTAACTATCTGTGTTCAAAGATCCCTTCCAAGATAAAATATACAGAAGATCTCAGTACAGATCAGCATTAACAGATGAACTCTTGCAATCAATTTTGATGTCTGAAATAGAACACTAAGTCTGAACCTCAAGTAAATGAAATGTTATTTGCTCCCAAAAGATTATACACAAATTGTACTTAATCATTACATTTCAAATTTCATATTCATATAAACAATCTTTTCAATGCAGGTTTGTCTTTTAAATCACAAATGGTGTTGGGCGCCAGGGTGCTTCAGTCAGTTAAGCAGCCAACTTTTGACTTCCACTTACATCATGATCTCACGGTTCCTGGGTTCAAGCCCCGTGTCGGGCTCTGTGCTGACAGTGTGAAGCCTGCTTGGGATTCTCTTTCCTTTTCTCTATGCTCCTCCTCTGCTCGTGCTCTCTCTCAAAATAAATAAATAAAAAATACAAATGGTGTGTGATATACAGGTGTTTTATGTGTATTGTATATATATTTAAATTTATCTTTCAGTAACCATCTATTTTCTCCAGCAAGTTCTTACAATAACTGCCTTCTTTAAAACAGAAAGGCTAAGAAAAAAAACCCAACCCCACTACTACCTACCATGTCTGCCCCATGAAATCTTAAGAATCTTCCATAACCTTTAATATTTTAATTAATAATTCAACAACCCCCCAAATATACTCAAGGTTCCATATTAATCAATAGCAAAGTTAACTTAAATCCAGACTTGCTAAATTTCCTGACTTTTTTTTCTTTAGGATGAGGTAGCAATTTCTCCATATTTAGCATGTAAGTCTCCCTTTAAGCCATAAAAAGTAAAAAAGTTTTTACATGTGGCTAAAATGTGGAATTTTGATTTCAAGTGAAATGACAATTCCAATTTATCTTAAGTCTGCCTAATAGGAAAAAATAAAGTGGCCTTCAGGAGCCACTGTAGAATACCTCAAACTGTTAATACTGTATACATATACATGAACATACATATTTTTCTAAAAAGGCATATGGCGTTTATGAATTCTCAAAAGGGCCTGTGAAGAGTCATAAATTAAAAAGTGATTCCAGGGGGACCTGGGTGGCTCAGTTGGTTAAGCGTCCAACTTCGGCTCAGGTCATGATCTCACGGTTCATGTGTTCAAGCCCCGCATCGGGCTTTGTGCTGACTGCCAGCTCAGAGCCTGGAGCCTGCTTCAGATTCTGTATCTCCCACTCTCTCTGACCCACCCCTGCTCAGCTGTCTCTCTCTCTCAGAAATAAATAAAACATTAAAAAAAAGTGATTCCAGACACCCAGGAAACAAATAATAAGCAAAGAATAAAGAAGAAAAGTAGCAGATAGAGGTGAGAGCCAAATGTTTCAGGAACAGAGGAAGAGTATCTTAGCTCTATGGTTCTCAAAATGAGATCCCCCTTTTCACTATGTTGAATCTGTATGACACAAAAGCCAATGGTGGGCAAAACTGCTAGCACCTTAGCATAAACCAAATCAGTGGTGTCAAAATGTACTGGTAGTCATTGGTGGTATTCACTGCCATGCACTTATAGTGAATCACAAAAAAAAGTCCAGTTTCACTTAAGAATGCCCTCAAGCAGTAATAATTATCAATTTTATTAAATCTCCACCACTGAATATACACTTAAATTTTTTTTTAATGTTTATTTATTTTTGAGAGAGAGAGAGAGCAAGAGAGACAGGGCATGAGTGGTGGAGAAGGAGACACAGAATCTGAAGGAGGCTGCAGGGTCTGAGCTGTCAAGCATGTGGGGCTTGAACTCACGAACCACGAGATCACGACCTGAGCCGAAGTCAGACACTTAACCGACTGAGCCACCCAGGCGCCCCTACACCTTTTTAATATTCTGTATAATGAAATAAAAAAGTATCCATTAAGCATTTCTGCTGCATACCAAAGCATAATGGCTGTGTTCAGGAAAAGTACTCGTGTGACAGTTTTAGCTCCAAGCCCATCTAGCCACATTTTTCACAGAACATCTCTTTTACTGGAAAGCACAGCTGTCAAACTATAGCTGTTTACACTTAGATATTTAACAGATACTCTTGAAAACGACTGTCGTTTCAAAGAAAACAACTAACAGCATTTGTTGCTAATGATAAAAATCAAGCTTTCAAGTGAAAATTAAAATGCTGGAAACTTTGTATCCAGTACTATGAATTTGACAGTTTCTTCCATACTTAAAGACTCTTTTGATATCTTGTTATATTAACAAATATAATTTTCTTATATTGTGTAAAATGTATCAACATTGGAACATCTGCTTAACTCGGTGTAACTGATATTTTCCAAATGACCAATGCATGTACAAAGAATGTATAAGAACCATTTAAAGTATAAGACGGGGCGCCTGGGTGGCTCACTTGGTCAAGCATCCAACTTCGGCTCAGGTCATGATCTCACAGTCCGTGGGTTCCAGCCCCATGTCCAGCTCTGCACTGATAGCTCAGGGCCTGGAGCCTGCTTCGGAGTCTGTGTCTCCCCCCACCTCTCTCTCCATTCCTCCCCTGCTCGCATTCTGTCTCTATCTCTCAAAAACAAATAAATGTTAAAAAAAAATTTTCAAGTGTAAGACAGATCAGTGGATTTTAATGTAAAGGAACAAAAAAACCTCACTGATATTTCTGATTTCACATTACAACTAACCTTTAAGAAATTACCACTTGTTGACTGGTACAACATTAAAGAATAACTACAATTATCTAAAAAGACTAATAAAATACGCTTTCATTTTCCACTACATGTTGTACGATTAACTTCTATAAAACCAGACATTAAAGAAATATACTTATCACTATTTTTCTTGTTTTAGAAAATATTATTTATGCTAGCATGTAATGGGTCATTATTATTTTAAGTGAATTAAAAAAGATACTTTAAAATTCTGTTTTAATTTCTAACTAGTACTAATAAATCACATAAATAAGAGCTCTTGTTCTCTATTCTTTTTAGGAGTATAAAGTGGTCCCAAGAGTTAAAAAGTCTGAAATCCACTGCTCTAGTCCCTAGACAAAATAAGGCATACCACAAATCTCCTTAAATTACCTTTCACCATCTTATTCTGCTTAAAATTATCTCTGCTCTAGAACATCAACACTAGTATGTCAAGCCAGATTACAAACTCTGGATGATGGAAATAGGAACGAAATGTTTTACACATATATGAAAAGAGTGGTTGTATGCAACAAACATAATGTAGAGGACACAGACATGTTAGATCCTCACAAGGAATGGTTTTCTCAATAATTACTACAGGAAGGGTTCAGGGCTCAGCAGCACAAAAGTCCTCTATTACCTATTTCTCAGTTCAGGTTTATATTAAACAGAAACAGTAACAAGAGCTAACATTTCCTGAGCTTTTATTATTTATGCTAGCATGTAAAGGGTCATTATTATTTTAAGTGAATTAAAAAAGTTCAAAGTGTTTTATCTGTTTAGTGTTTACAGATACATTATGAAACAGACACTATCATCCCCAATATGCAGAACAGAGACAGAGATGAAATTAAAATACATGTAGAAGCTGTATTCTAAACCAGTATAAACATGGCCTCCCACTGTATCAATACTTACAGATATATCTTGAGTAAATACATAACTGAGTAAACATCTAATTATCATTCAGGATTAGTATAATTATTGCAGTTAAGTTCAAAAACGACATTCCTTTCTATCACTGGTGTAACTTAGATCTCTCTCTAGAAGCCTGGTCATTTTCTCTAACTACTTTGGCTCAATTATTTGACAAATATTCAAACAACAGAGATTAAACCTACAAATACCTATGAAGATTCCTTCTCAATTTATAAAAAGTCACTATAACCATGAATTATAATATTAAAGAAAACTACATAATAGATGTCCTTAAACTTTTTTATTATGAAAAATAACTTTTGATTTCTCTAAATCTTAAAAATAGGAGGTAAAATTAAAATGGTGTTATAGACAAATACTCAAAGCAAGAAAATGCTTTGGTCAACCTGTAATTGACTAGACTGGAACTTAGGGATATTCTGATGGAAGATTCTGGGGATAAAATTCCTTTATGGTGAAATAAACTGTCAAACTTCCAAATTACGCAGTGTCGGCACATTACCAGGACCCAAAAGCAATGTTTCCACCATTACATAAGTACCTCTTTTTCTTGCAGAGATGCAGGTAAATTTGTGAAGGGAGAAAGAGCCCTGAGGCCAGAAATTTTCAGGGAAGTTATGTATATATTCTCATAAATCACTCTGCTCCACAAATGTATAGAGCAGAAGCAGAATAAGGGACAACTGCCACTGTCCTTTTACTACTTTTTCTACTGCATTACAAGAGCCCACCTAGACCAAGGGCTGAATTTCTCCAACACTAGGAAAAGACTGGCTACTGGTTATTTGTACCTATTAAACTTCAGAATGACTTTCTGCATTTTTAGTCCTCTACCTCTAACTGTGTAATAAAGACTATTTCCATTAAGGCATTTTCAATTTTATCTAACAGATGTTGTATGGTACATTTCAGAGAATAGGGCATTAAAAAAGTGCATTCCACCTATTAATAACCAAGACTTCAAAGGTAATCCAATTCAGTCCTGGGGAGACATAGAAGGTGTACAAGAGATGTGACCCTGATCACTTTCTCCTTTCTATATTCACAGACCCTCTATTTTTCCAGGAAAAATAAGCCTTGAAATGGCTATTTACAGCTGCTAGAACGGCAGGGATTGCTGATTGAGGGTATAAATTTGTATCCACTAAAAATTAAATCGTAGAAAATTCAACTGGGAATTCCCATTCTCCACCCTCACACCACTGCTAAACCTACTCTGTTTACAAGCCATTTCTTCTCTTTGCATCCTCATATTCCAAGTCTTCCAGAATAACCTTTGTTTCAGAAATACTTAATGAAATTTCAATTATTATTTCTAAATATCTTGACATTTTTATATATTCTATTATTTTACCTCTGTTAGAACCGAGAATATATGCCATTCGAATAAATACTGTTAGAAAAGTAAATATGTAAAGATAATAAAAGAAAAAAGCCTGCTAGATATAATTTGTTATCTTCCCTGTTAACCCTAAATCTTAAATACATAATCCTGTCTCTAGACTCAAATGTAAATAGATTTCTAAATTCCAATGAATTTTAATCTTGGATTTAGATATTTACCAGAAAAGCTTCAGCTCTGCACTCAAACAACAAAATAAAAACACTTCTGCAATACTTTAAACTTTCAATGTTTCCTTCGCTTGCTGGAACAACGAATTAACAGGAAAACAAACCTAATCTCTGAATCAGTTAAAACATGTACCACCTTTGGGGCATCTGGGTAGCTCAGTCGGTTAAGTGTCCAACTTCCACTCAGGTCATGATCTCACAGTTCATGGGCTCAAGCCCCGCGTCAGGCTCTGTGTTGACCGTGTGGAGCCTGGAGTCTGCTTCAGATTCTGTGTCTCCCTCTCTCTCTGCCTCTCCTCAACTCATGCTCCAAATCTGTATCTCTCTCTCTCAAAACTGAATACATTAAAAAAGATTTTTAAAAAATGTACCACCTTTATGTATCCTCTAGCATCTCATCTAGAAAGAAGCAAGGGAAGAGAGAAAGTTTTCCTCAGATGATCTTCCCTACTCTTCAACTTGCTGTTTTCTAATAGACCTGGCCTTGGATCTGTATACACACAACACTTCCCTGTGCAAGTTGGGGTTGCCAGGAACATCTAGACTAGCACTTCCTTCAAACTGCCTAACCTTTAGACTTCTGGGTCACAACTAAACAAATTAAATCAGGGGGAAAAAAGACTTTAAACAGTCTGGCAGTTCCTCAAATGGTTAAACATAGAGACTTACCATACGACCCAACAATTCCATTCTTAGCTATATATTCAAGAGAAGTGAAAACATGCTCACACAAAAACCTGTACAGCAATGTTTATAGCAGTATTATTCACAACAGCCCAAAAGGGGAAACAACGCTAACGTCCACCAAGTAATGAATAATAAAATGTGGTATATTCATACAATGGACTATTATTCATCTATAAGAGGAATGAAATATTAAGACATGACACAATATAAATTTTTAAACGTTAGAAGCAGCCAATCACAATAGACCATATATTACATTTCTATTTACATGAAATGTCCAGTACAAGCAAAATCCAGAGATAGAAAGATTAGTGGTTGCCTAGTGCTGGGGTTGAAAGGAAAACTGCAGTGTGCTGGCTAATGGGAACACGGCTGTGTTGGTAAAAATGTTCTAAAATTGTGGTGATGGGTGTGCAACTCTGTGAATATACTAAAAATCATGGAATTATACACTTCAAATAAGTGAATTACATGGTATGTGAATTATATCTCAATAAAACCTTTATTTAAAAAGAGGATTTTAATGTGCTTTTATTAATCTATTTTTCAAATCCATTTTTAACTTTCAAAGGAACACATAAGAAAGCTCCCTATTTGCCTAGTCTGTCTCAGCCTGACTAAATTTTTAGAATAAATGACCCACAATAAAGAAATGAACACAGAAGTTCCACAAATTCAGTTATATACATACACATACATATATGATAAACATGACAAAATACATGATTTATATAATAGTCAAGTGTTAATTATCAACTGGTATTGCCCAGTTTTTATACACTTCAATCAAGTCTGGTTGGGAACAGCTAGTGGGAAGCAGTTTTTCACCCCATCCTCTTTCCAAACAGATCCATCTACTCATTCCATTTCACTTCCCAAAATAAACTCAACATTTATAATTTGAATAATGTTTGCACGGTGATTATGCTATACTCCTACTGCCACACTAACTCCTTTTGGAACTAATGATCAAAGTAAAAAGCTTTCACTGGGTTTTCCAGGATACCCACAGGAAGGAGATTTAATTTAAACAATCAGTCAAGAGCATTATTATAAGCCATGAGAATGTGGTAACAGGGTCATTACAGGGGAGAGAGTCACAGGCGTCCTTGGCATTTAGTTCTATGTAAAACTTAACCCAATATACTGGAGGAATATACACTATTCAAAAAATAAATTAGTATATGGTTTACATTAAATAACAAAAATTTTTAAATTTTCTAAAGGCACTTTGAAAATACTACACCAATGATATGACCACTCAAAAAAGAAAAAAACACACAAAGCAACTCATAAAATATGGTTACCAAAACATTACAGCCGACTGTCAATTTGATATAGTAAAAAAGAAAAAATCAAGAGCATGCGTTGGAATTACACTCAACATTTTAAAATAAGATGAAGTTCTGCTGATTTTCCCCCTAACGTGGAGACATTCTGACTAAATTTTACCTTGTATGTTCATCTAATACTAAAAAAAAAAAAACAAAAAACAAAAACCAAAAAAACCACCTAACTAGCTATTTTGCTAGGCAGCTTTACAAAACACTGTCATTTAAATCTAAGTTAACTTTAATGAGCAAGTAACATTACTGAAAACAAAGGCAGACCAAACAAATACTTTTTAGAAAATCCACGTCTGTTCTGGATGTCTTTGAACAGGTATAGATTTTGGAAGAGGAAAAGAGAAGGAGCCTGCAGAATTTAAGAATTCCAAGGAGGTACTGTCAAATTAAATATACTTCCCAGAATTGAGAAGCAAGTAATGAAACTCTTTACTGATGGGATTGTGTTGAATATGGAGAGGAGATTGTGTTTTATCTTTGGATTCCTGGTGATTGGCATAAAGGAGGTCAATATTAAAAGGGGAGAATGATGTCCAGATTAGATTTCTCACCACCCCCCTCCCTCCTCCAAAAAAAGTGGGGGGGGGGAGAAGGGGGGGAGATTGTCCAAAGCCAGCACCAAATATTAATTTGAATTCACAAAACTAATGGAATCACTCAGCCTACTTTTCCCTCCATATCTTCTTTTCCAATAAACTTTAACATTCCACTAGTGAAGTTTCTTAAGTATCCTAAAAAAGCACATCTGATTTAAAAGGTCCCAGATCAAACATTTTAAAACACATAAATCTACTGTTTTATGCCTGCAAAGTATACAATATGTAAGTACATGAAAAATAAAAGCGAACAAGTTGAAATACAAACATCAGATTTTTAAAATACTTAAATTTACAAACCGAGTTTAAAATGTGTAAGAAAGCAGGCCTAGATTTTCCTCAAAAGTTAAAACATTAAAATGTTTAAGTAGCTATATTTCCCTCTCAGAACAATGCACAATTACAAAATACGATTCCTTTTTTTCAAAGCAAATGTCTCGTAGACCCGGCAAGACACCCACATCTGTTCAAGTCCACCAAGACTTAAGCAGTGAACACGGTCTACAGGCACCAGGGGGCCTCCCAGGAATAACTTGATAGTAAAAGAAAAGGTAAGAGTTCCTGGTAAAACTTTCCTATCCAGTCTTAAGGCTGCTGGAAGGCTTTCACATCTGGAGCAAATAAACTGTAGTTTGTTACACAACAGGCACATACAGAACTGACTAGAAACCAATACACAGACTGAAAAAAGGAACTAGCTGGCTCCTCACCCCCAAGAACACAATCTTCTTTGATGATGTTCCAAATACAAGAATATACCCTGCTTCCCGGTTGTCAAGTTACCTTCAGGTAACCTGAAAGCAAATAAGTTAGTGCATATGCACTGACGGTTTCCAACAAAAAAAACTAAATTTTTTTTTTTTTGAAGGCTTAGTATCTTTTCTACACACAAAGCAACCAGCGGTGACGCAAATTTTAGGGTAAAGGGATTCACGCTGGCACAAGACTGCGATTAACTTTGAATAATACCCTGGCCTCTCCATCTCTTCCCTTTCTCTCAACCCCCCACCCCAACATAAAACTGTTCAATAAAAACGGAAGGACCAAGAAACTTCAAAAGCAGCGAAGACTTGTAAACACGTTTTACACACAACAGAGGCTTTTACAATAAAGTAGATCTTTTCTAAGTTTGTGCAGAAATTAAATCCTGCTCAAACCTGTTAAATTCTCCAACCGGAAAGCCAATCCGGTCAGCAAACGTGTCTACATATTCTTCTTTCTTAAGTGCATCTTCAGCTCTAACCAAAGACTATTTTTACTATTTTTTTAAGCTAAATAATAAATAGGAGGTACTCAACTCCCGCTAATGTGATCCCCTCTTAGAGTTCGTCCCAGAGCTTCATGTAAAAATGCAGAAGAGGTCCAACAACTGTCTCAATGAGAAGGTTTTAATAAAATTCACTCCCGGAACAAGAATCGGAGGCAGCCAAGGGCAATGCACAAAGAGAACAGAGAAGAAATACACGTTCCACGGACATACAATGCACAGAAGCTCGCATCCTCGCACCCTCCTTGGGAAGGGTCACCCAGCACCCTTGGGCTCCTCGTACCCCCCGGCCGGCGCGACGCCGGGGCGGTCCCCGAGGGTCCGTGGGGACACCGCCCGCCGGGACAGCCCCTCTCGAATTGCCTCCCGCCGACCGTGTTCCCGGAGGCCGCTCCCCCCGGCCAAGCAGCCTCTTCGCCTCCTCCGCCGCAGGGCGGGAACGGGGGTCCCCTCGGGTTTCGGCGGCGAGGGGGAATGAGGGCTGAAGGGGGCGCCCCCTCCTTGCGGCCGGCCGGGCCCCGCACTCACCCTCCAGCAGTCGGGTGATGAGACTGTCCACGTTCAGCTCCCCGTCCGCCATCTTGTCGGCACCAGACGCTCCTTCCCAGCAGCGGGAACAAGGGCTTCACGGCGGCGGAGGCTGCGGCGACGGCTCGGTGCTCCCTCACCTACAAGTCACGCGGCGTTTCGACCCCGGTTCCAACTCCCCCTTTTCCCCGGGCCCCCCCCCCACCCCCTCCCCNCCCCGAGAACCGAGCCGCGTCAGACCCAGCCGCCACCTCCTCCTCCTCGGCACCGCCCAACTCCGCAAAGCTCACCAGCGCCGCCGACGGCCCCACCCGCAGCTCCACTTACAGCACACCGCCCTTCCCCGCCACCGCGCCACGCAACCCTCCGCGCAGGCGCACGGCGCACGCCTCCGCGGTCCCCACCACAGCCCTGGCTTTCGCGCAATCGCACTGGCCTTGGTTCTCCCGCCGCTGCTGCTTTCGCGCAGGTGCGTCGCCCTCACTCGCCACTTCCAATGCGCCGAATCGCCACGGCGGCGCAGGCGCCCCGAGGTTCGCGGGGTTCGCTGCGCTGGGGAAGCTCCCATTAGGCAGAGCGAGCGTGGGCAGAGCTGACCTTCCCGCAGCTCCGCTGCTCTGGCTGCGGCCCTCCGCAGACCGCGTTGTTGTGCCCTTCTTGCTTCGGTTTTCTTTTCTTGGCTTCCTTCCCTGGTTTTGCAAGCAATTCCTCATGTTTCCGTTAACCGGGAAACGTGGACTACATCCACGTTTGAAACCCAGGTTTGCGCGTTTGGGAAGCAAGAAGGGGTTGAGTTACTCTCTTGGAAAAGTTTGACATTGGAAAAGAGAGGTTTTCTCCCCCATCATTCCACAAGGCTAGTTGCCCAGGTGCCCCTGGATGAAATAAGTTAAATTGGGCTCTGGAAGGGTCAGCAATAATATTTCAACGTGGGTACCGCTCTCTGCCTTTTGTGTAATGCATCTACACATCTTACATTTCTATCCACTCTTTGCATATTGTTTTATCCCAGTGCTTTTTTTTTGTCCAGACTTCCGTTAATATTACTTAATCATCCTGCCTTGTGATTGTTTCTGCATTTGTCTTCTACACTCGACTGTAAGCTTCTACAGGGTAGACCCACCAAGCGTCTGGCACGTAGAAGAAAGACGGAGGCTTAGAAGGGTTGGTTGTCCAGCTGTTCTTTCCACCATGTAATTCCGCCTCTAGAAAGGCAGGAGGAAGGGTAACTCAGGCAAGCCAGAGTTTTTTTGGCCTGTTATAAGAAAGTGGTCAGATCAAAGGTCTTTACTAATTTTTCAAGTGTTAATCCAGAAACTCTTGACAAGGTGCTGTCCCGAGGTCAAGGGAGTGCTTTTCCCACTCACATATTACTAATAGCAACATTGAGATTTATGTATATGCTCTGGCACTGTTTAAAGAGTTCTACATTATCTTATTTAATCCTTAAACCAGCCCTATGAGGTACGTCCTATTATTATCTCTACCTGAGATTAACTGAGGTACATACAGAATGACTAAATACATTGGTCCAAATCACACAAGTAACTCGCAGATCTGGGGTTCAAACCGAGGCATCTAGTACCAGGTGTATTCCCTCTTAACAACTGTGAAATGTTATCACCAGTATATGTTAAGCTGAGACGAATATGCATGTGCTATCTCACAAACTTAGCAAGTAGAAACTGTAAGATTTATTTTTTCTTTCTCTTTTTTTTTGTTTTGGAGGGGCAAGCAGGAAGCATTGTCCAGTCAAGTGCTTTATAATGGCCCAGATGATTTACAGAGCTAGAATTTCCTAATGCCTTTTTTCCTCCTAGCTTTTTCACCATTTCAGGATTTAGCTTGTACCTTGATGGTGGGCATAGAACAGGTGACAAGCAATAATGGTGGTCTTGTCTGGAGTAGTTTTAACAGACTCATTGCCAGTTCATGTCGGGGCTCTCAGAGGTGAAGAAATGGCTCCTCATCACACTCTTGTTTTGTTAAAGAACATTTACTTATACCCTGTTTTATTCCAAAAGAAGCAATTTAAGGTAGCTTAAGAAAATACATGCAGTTGGATAAATTAAAAGTAAGTATAGAGAAAAATAGGATAAAAAGTGGGAAAGATAAGATAAAGCCAGCAGTTTTGTTTGCAAAATGCATGGCATAAGATACTATTGGTTTGCTAGGGATAGGCCACAAATATGATTCTTAGCTTTTTAGCAACCAGGGAAAAGATCAGTTGCAAGTGGAGTAGGTGTTCTAGCAGAGCGGGAACTAGGACTCAAATATACCAGCTGTGTTGTTGGATGTCACTTCCCCACATCCCTTCCGTGAAACTCTTTAAGAGTTGCCTGGGAATAATTAAATAAGTGACTGCTTATCATCCGATTTCCACGGGGCCCGTGAATCCCATGAAACTTTAAACCCTGTCCACAGTTAGGGTTTAAATATATGCAGACATATTTAATAGACAAGGGACACCCAAAGGAAGCTGTATTGCACAGGCAGAAAGTAAGCTTCTGTAGAGAAATCACCACAAGTGGGGCAGCGAGAGGCCAGTCTTAGCAGGGTTGTGGGAGTCAGAAGAGATTGGAAAGTGGTCCTGAGTACTGCTTGCAGATATCCCCTTCTCCAGGTTTTCTAGTGCTTCGGAATCCTGGGAAAGAAAGGGCTATTATAAAAACGAAAGAGCTGGGGCGCCTGGGTGGCTTAGTCGGTTAAGCGTCCGACTTTCGCTTAGGTCATGATCTCGCGGTTCGTGGNTAATTTATAAATTTATTTAATTATTTATAAATTAAAAATTATATTAAATAATTATATTAAATTAATTATTAATTATTAAATAATAATATATATTTAAATTTTGTTCAGATATATATATTATCTGAATATATATATATTTAAATTTTGTTAATGTTTATTCATTTTTGAAAGAGAGAGAGAGTGTGAGCAGAGGAGGGACAGAGAGAGAGGGGGACACAGAATCCGAAGCAGGCTCCAGGCTCTGAGCTGTCAGCACAGAGCCTGACACAGGGCTCAAACTCACAAACTGTGAGATCATGACCTGAGCTGAAGTTGGACGCTTAACCGACTGAGCCACCCAGGTGCCCCCGAAACATTACATTTTTTTTAAAAGAAAATCATATGAATATTCACATCACATAAGATAAATAAGACATTATGCTTCATATCAATACAAGTCAGATTTGCCATGAAAGCAATCCCCTCTTTTGCCCCCAGAATGAAATATATTTATTGAAGGAAATTTTTGAAAACAAAGATAAAATGTAAAACTCATCTATGATTTCATCAGCTTTAGATAACATCTTTCCTATCGTATACCTGAACATATTTTATAAAATTGGGATCATGCTTCATTGCCATTATATCCTACTTTGTTAAATGAGTTTCACATTCACATGAAACTCAGCTTTCAAAGTTTATTTGGACTTTAAAATATGTATAAGAGATTGAGGACAGAAGAAGGGATGGGAGGGGGAGATCTGGAGGCTGCAGGAGACAATCCCATAGGTAGTAACAGCAGAGGCAGTTGGAACCACCATGAGGTTAAAGGTAGGTGAGTACCATATAGAGAAAAGCCCCACTTGGCAGATATTGACATCGAGGAACTTGAGGCCTGTCCTGTTGGTGGAGTACCCCTACTTAGGGAAGCCAGCAGCTCAGAAGCAGAGACACGAGAAGGCTGCCAGGGGTGTAACAGATGTTGGTTGGGCCAGGCACTGTGGTGGGTAGCAGCCCTGCAGAGAACCCAGACCTGGAGGCCAGAAAACTTCAGAGCAGAGGACTGGTCAGTAGTGATCCTGACCATCTGTTAGGAATTGCCTCTCAGTCTTTCCAAATATGTGGCAAGATTCAGGAAAGGGACGTGAGTCCCCTTACCGACCACGGTAAGGTCCTGCTCCTTGTTAGACCAGAGTTGTTAATTTCACAGACCAAAGGGCAAACTATTAGCTGGGATTCCCATCTCAGTGGGACTTTAGATAGTGGTGTGCTGTAGCCAGGTTACACTGGCTCATGAGAGTCAATTGCAGGAATTCTGCAAGCCCATTCTTAAACAGAACCATGTTTTAAAACTTAAATTATATAGACTTACAAATGAATAAATTATACTAAAAGCAAAGGTAACCATTACTCAAAACTTATCATGTCCTATTTATTTTGCTGCATTTTACTATCATGTATAGTCCAGAGGTTGTTTACGTCCATTGTATCCGTATGATGGAAATATTATACAATGATATGTATCTCTCTTCCAACTTCATGTTCAGTGACATCCCTTTGGTCATCACAGGAATATTTACACCAAGGAATTTAGCAAATGCTACGAATCTATGGGATTTTTTTTCCTGCCATATTGCTGGCAGTTAAACCTTTACCAGTACACCACTGGGTTTAGGGAGACATTTGGGTTACACATGCCAATATCCTTGGGTAATTCCAGAAATGTCTGTGGAGGGTATTTGGACTTCTTGATATCAAGGGAGTTGGGGAATCATAATTTGGGGTATTAATAACATCATGATCTTATATGCAGTGTCTGTTTTTTCCAAACAGAAAATACCTGGGGCCCATTAGGGCCCGTTAGATAAAGGCAGGCCAGGACTCACAGGACCCCAGCCATCACTATGTTGAGATGAGAGAGATGTCCCTGTGGCTTGTTCTCAAGTGAGGCACGTTAGAACATAGTGAACAGCAGACTCATTATTCCTTTTAGTAAACACAGCATAGACTTTTAAAAAAGTGTTTTATATACCATTCAATATTGGCCAATAGCCAATAAGATGTGAAATTAAATAGGTTTAGGTGGCAAAATGTGGAGGCTGTGGTAGTGATGTACAGCTCTTTATGCTCTGACTAATCCAAAATAGCTTCTACATGAATGACTCAGCATTCATTGGGTTGCCCTTCCATAAATATGATTCCTCTTAATCAAGTCTTTAATAAGTCTATGGTGGCAGCAAGTTCTAAATTTTACTAGAGACAGCTTGAGGGCAGCCATCTATGTATCAAATGCCATAAGCTTTTGTGGTCAGCTCAATTTGAGGATACTGAGAAACCACACAAGGACACATGCATTAGAAGAGAAGCCGCTCCTTGCAACCCACAGCCAGGCTGGGGTGGTACACCAGGTCAGGGCCAAGACTGTTTCTTCAGATTTAGTTTTGGTTTCATTTCAATACACGTATGAGAGAATAACCAAGTGCCAATGTTACCAGCTAAGTCATAAGGCATATCCTCAGTAATTTTAGCCCCCCCCCCAAGTTGTAAAGCCAGATATAACTAAATGCCTCTTTCCCCTGACCTTGACCAATACTTCCCCACTTCCCAATTCTGACTCCTCCGACACACACACACAAACTCTCAGTGGTGCATTGTCTTTTAGGAGAAGTTTCTGGTAGAACTTTCATGATAAAATGATTGAAAATAAATGCCTAGTAACGTATAATTATTATTACTACTACTACTACTATTATTACTGTTTATAAATGCTATATTATTTATTACTGTTAACTGTAAGTCAGTGAGAGTTGGATGGACAGCTACCACAAAGGATGAAGATTTAGTTTTTGAAGAGTTGATCCTGTGGTCCTTATTTTTCTCTTGTAACTAGATTACAGGGCCAGCTGTCTATTTAGGTCACCCCTAGTTTGTTACAATAAAACCATGTCACCTGCATATGTGAATTTGTTTCTCTTCAGGTGCTCTTCCATCCTGCTCATTCAAACAAGATACAAAGAAATAACTAAATGTGTTTGTGGGCGAAGAAGAGTATACAATGTGTGAAAATTTGTTTGAAGTAAAACAATTTAGATGTTTTATTTCTAATGATGGCTGCTCTCCTCATAGAGCAAATCCAAATCATGTATGTGTCACTTTTTCAGTTGGAGAAGGTTTACTTCTGAATGATTTCACAAGTCTGTGTCAGTTCGTTTTGGTAAATAAAACAAAGCATTGTTAAGCTTTCTAATGTCATTACAAAACAAGTAGCTCTCTCCTAAGACCATGTTAAAATTAATGGCATGTGTCTTCTAAAACTAAACCGAAATGTGTCTGTGACCTGTGAAAAATATTTACTGATGCAACACTGATAGGTCCTTTTATACAGGAAACACTGGCTAAATAGAATATTTATGAATTCTTTTTTTTTAAATATTTTTTTATTTATTTCTAGGAGAGAGAGAGACAGCGTGAGCAGGGGAGGGTCAGAGAGAGAGGGAGATACAGACTCTGAAATAGGCTCCAGGCTCTGAGCTGGTAGTCAGCACAGAGCCCGACATGGGGCTCGAACCCACAAACCGCAACATCATGACCTAAGCGAATGTCGGACGCTTAACCGACTAAGCCACCCAGCCACCCAGGCGGAACCAAATCTGGTCTGTTATAAATACTGTAAATACTTAATTGAAATGTCCTAATGATACCTGTTATTTAAGGAAATCTTACAGTGAATGGACCTCTAAAGCAAAGTGAATAATGAATGGATTAAGTATTTATGAAACATTTAGTATTTTTGATTCTGTGCTGAAGACATGACCTTCCCAACTTTGAAATGGTTAACTGACTATGTGGGGAAATGACCACAAAATGATTTGGATAGTGGAAGAGCATTGGCTTGGAGGTGTGAGACCAAAGTAGCTGAATAACCTGAGACAAATCTCTCTCTTCCTGAACCGTGGCTTTATTACCTACAAAATTAGTTCATTAATAAATGATCTGTAAAAGTTTCTTCCCACTCTAACAAGTCTTTGATTCTGGGACACACAGATGAAACCCAAAATGTAACACAATATTGTACAGGCCGTCCCCAAAGTAGGAACTGGATCAACTCCAAAAGGTCAATTGTTTGGAACACAGAATATATTTTCCCACAGAGACTGTGGTACAAATGGTGGTTAAATTCCCAGATCAGTCTGCAAAATCAATTTAATCCTTCATGTAACTGTAGGAAAGTATCCATGGTAATACAGACTCTAACCACCAATTATAACAAAGTTTATGGGGAAAAGCCATTGAGGACTCTAATTTAGCATGGCAGAAAGCATCTATCAAGTGTTTTCCACTACCCTGTGCAATAGCCATGAGGTCAGTTGGAGCTGTAATTCACAGGCAGACCTGGGCCCTAAATGTGGGCCTGGCAGCGTGGAGAGTGAAGGAGGCTGGGACACCTCTGGTTCTGTAAGTGGGAGTGGGGAGGGTGGGGGGGGAGGAAACCGAGGACAGTTCATGGAGTCTGGGTGTTTGGTTGCCAGGAAGAAGTTGGCTCCAAACCAAAGGATAGAGAATGAAAGGGCAGAAGGAAAAAAGGAAGTGAACATATATGCTGGGAACTTTTTAAAAAAGACCATTACTTTTGATCTTGCTCACTTTGTGGTTGAGGAAGTTGAGATCTGGGAAGGTTAGATTGCATTGTCTTAATAACAAAACTGAAATTTGAAAATGGAACTTATGATTCTTAGCTTGGATAGCTACCTACCTCTCCCTCCCTCCCTTCCTTTCTCTCTCTCCCTCTATCTCTCTCTCTTATTTTTACTTGGAAACAATTGCATTGTACAAGGACCTAGTCTTTTCATCCCTGCTTCCCTGTGCAAGAATCACGTAGAATCTTGTACCTCTATACCAGTTCTCATTTTAATTTTCACCCTCTTATCTTCCAGGCCAGCCTGGTCAAGAATCAGCACAGCAGTTTTCTGTTTTCTGCCCCAACGTGTTTTAAACAGCACCACTAGCTCAAAGAACAACTTTCTAGTTGCCAAAATAAGGGTTGCTCTGACCCCTTATATTCCAGTCCAGAAAATGTGATTGAGTAAACCTAAATCCTAAATTCTGGTAACATTAGGATACTTCGAATAGTGATGCTTCTGTTAAGACAGAACGCATATAGTCTGGGAGAACCAAGGTCCCAAAGCCCAGGAGACAGAAAGAAGGTTTTTGGCTGGTGGCATCTAAGTGTCCCATGTGTTGGGAGTTTATACTGGCATTATATTTAATCTCCCTGAAAATCCTGTGAAGTAAGTATTTTCTGTGATAGATGTGGAGATGAAGACTCAGAGGCTTGGAATACCCAGGCAGTGGGATGTAGGGGTCAGAGCTAGTTGGGGACCAGCTCTGGGACACTGTTGTGGAAGGAAGTAGGAAGACATGAATGGATGGACTGGGTCGGTGACCTCGATCTGCTCTGATGGCAGGGTGCATTAGTTCACAGCAGGCTAGGAGTGAGCAGAGGGTGGGTGATTTCACTGTGGGTGGGAGTCTTCAGGGATGAGAAGGAAGGAGGAGTCATTCTCAGCCAGAGCCAGGGGGAGGTTGGAATGGCTGCCCCGCACACCTGAGAGGGCTCTCATAAGCAACCCTGATGTGTCTGTATTCTTATGTCAGACCTGCAGGCTAGGGCTCAGGAGTGTGGTCCAGACCCCAAGCCTTTTAGAATTCCAAAGAGGGAGAGGGCAATGAAGTCAGGGAAGGCCTTTACAGGGGTGATGCAATTGAGGGACATTAACAGGGTGTGGAGCATTATGGGGTTTAGTTCAGTGCACGGCCAACAAAGTGGCTGTGTGCTTGTTGTCTGGATCATCTGGGCAGCTTTTTCAAAACACCACTGTGTGATTCCCCTCCTCCCACCAAGGAAGTCCAATTTAATCCTCAGGATTGGGAGTGGAGGAGTTCGTAGTTTGAAACAATGCCCTGGGGGATTCTGATAGGGACCCATGCATCCTTCATCCACTTTTCATTGGTATGGAGTCAAAAAATAAAACATAAGCAAGAGACTGAATCAGGTAGAAGAGCCAGGGAGAGCTTGTTTCTGGTGATGTTTACAAAAGAGAACAAAAAAAAAAAAAGAGAGAGAGAGAGAACAAGAAAGTCTTTTCCTCATCAAGCTTATATTCTGGTAGGGGTGGTATAGAGTGATCAATCCATCCTAGTTTGCCTGGGACTTTTTGGATTTCACCACTGAAAGTCCCTTGGCTCAAGAATCCCCTAGGCAAACCAGGATAGTTGATTCCATAGGAGATGGGAGTGTGTGTGTGTGGGGGGGGGTGTACTAAGGTTCATAATGAGAAATAAAACAGAGTAAGAGGGAGAAAGAAGAATGCTACTTTAGAGTGGGCAGTCAGGGAGGCTCTCTCTGTAGATGTGACAAATGAGCAGCAATCTGAATAAAATGAGAAAGAAAACCATGTACGTATCTCATGGTGGGTTACAAAGCGGTAACTATTTCTAGCAGATAGAAGCACCATATAAGGGCCCTGTGGTGGAAATGTGGTTGGCGTAGATGGGGAGCAGTAAGTTGGTGGACAGGTTGAGGAAGAGACAGAAGCACAGAAGGGCCAGATGGAGTGAGCCACACTGAGGACCCAGGATCATATTCTGAATGTGATAGGAGCCTCTGGAAGGTTGAGAATAGAAGCATGACCTAATTAGTCAGAAGGTGGGGGAACAACAGTGGAAACAAGAGAAGCATTTAAGAAGCAACTTCATTCAGAAGTCTTGAAGAGTTCCCTCTCAAAATGTTTGATCAGAGAAAAAGTGGGATACAATGCCATTCAAGTAAATTAGCTTGCTATCAGGCCAGGCTGGGCAGGATTGGGCTGACCCAGGCTACCCTACAATGATGACCAGGCTACCCTACAATGATGGCACTGGGAATGAAGAGGAGGAAGCATCTAGAGTTGCTTTGGAGATGGGATTAGCAGAAGTTGCTGGGGCAGGATTTACAGGGGAGATTAAGGAGATTCCTTTAAAGGAGTCAAAGATGATTCCTAGCTAATCTTTCCTGTGCTAGTTTTCCAGATTTGAATTTCTCCCTCAGTTGTCCAGACCTAAACTTTATGGAAGAAAAGAATGGGTTATACTCTTTTCTACTAGAATGAGGAAGGTTCCATAACAGAGTAGCAAGAGCAGGAACTTGGGGTCATACAGACCAGCGCGCACACCCCAGCTCCACCACAGACAAGCCACACCCTTCAGGCAGCTCATCTAAGTTCTGGGGACCTCAGTGTACCTGCCGGTAAACTGGGAATAATAATGCCTGCCTGGCACAGTTGGAAGCACTGAATGAGGTCAGACCCATGAAAAACCTAGTTCAGGATGTGATGAGCCCTCAACCTGGGTTCATCCTCTCCCCCTGTATGTACCCTTGGAGTTCAGTATGTATGCCTGTACACTTTCAGAAGTGATCAGTATTATATACGCCATTTTGCCCCCTCCCCTCTTATTCCATAAACACATTTCTGGGCATTGGCAGGGCCCAGCCAGTCATCATTTGGCCCTTCTTCTTCATCCTCACTGATACTGCCTCTGTGCAAATCTGCCTTTCCTTTCACTTGGGCGGCTGCTGGGACCTCCCTGGGCTCACCCTTCCACCCCAACTCTCCCATCCTTCAGGCCCTGCGCATCATCTTCAGGACAAAATCTAAACACCGAGCAGCACCTTGCACAATCCACTTGCCTCTGCCCCCTTTGCCATATTC
>NW_027531902.1:2322419-2358794 GCF_008692635.1 Crocuta crocuta
CCCGCCCCGGCCTCCTCTGGCCTGCCCTCCATCTTCCACCCCCCACCCCCCAAGGGCATATTGGCTCAGCTTCATTCTTCATGCTCCCATGACACTTTGCACCTGCTGCTACTTATCTCTCAGTTATTTCTGTATAAAAGGGTTATGGTGTTTCGTGCAAGGGTTCAGAGTTCTTATTCTGCAGCCACCCACTGTCCATCGCAATCCCAGCCCTGTTACTTACCAGCTGAGCCTAATGAGTAGGGTTGGATTTAAAAGACAGTGATATTTTCCTATCCTGGAATACTTGAGTAAGTTATTTGATCACTGTGCTTCAAGGATAATAATACCCACCTCACAGGTTGTTGCGAATATTAAGAGTTAATACATCTAGAGCACTTAAATAGTACCTCCTACATTGTAAGCCCTCGACACGTTGCCTATAATTATTACATCTATCTCCCTGAGTTTGAGTTCCATGAAGGATGACACTAGATGTGATTCTCTTCTTAAAAATTCTTCTATCTCCTCTTAATAGTCACTCAGATGGTTGTTGAGCAAAGTAAATCTTCTTTGAAAGACTTTGTTCCCCCAACTTTACTGAGCTCTTTCTTGACTGCAACATTTGGGCTATATCCAAATCTTTGTTAATAAAAAAAAAATACTGTGAGGTGCCTGAGTGGCTCGGTCGATTCGATTAAGTGTCTGACTTCGGCTCAGGTTATGATCTCATGGTTCGTGAGTTCCAGCCCTGCATCGGGGTCTGTGCTGACAGATGAAAGCCTGCAGCCTGCTTCAGATTCCATGTCTCCCTCTCTTTGCCCCTCCCTCACTCGACTCTGTCTATATCTCTTTCAAAAAATAAACATTAAAAATTTTTTAAGAAAAAATACTGTTATTAATATTTTTCTAAACTTTTTATTTTCATTTCTGTTACTTCCTTATAATATATGTCATCAAGTGGAATTATCTCTTAATGAAAGGAACAATTTTTATAGCTCAGATACATATTTACAGAACGTTCTTCAGGAAGACTTGTGCAGTAACAAACAGGAAACTGGTGAAATTATGGTTTTATTTTTGTGTAGCAGAACATTATGCAGCCACTAAATACCATGTTTCTCCACAATTTAGCATTGCTGGGCTTTTATAATTTCTTATTTAATTCTGATAGTTTAATAGGTGGATAGTGATACATTAATGTCATTTTAATTTGCATTTTTAATGAGCCTCCCCATTTTTCCAGATGGTGATTTACTACACTTATAATAAAATGTGCAAACTTTTGATTCATTCCCCTAGATTGCTTATGGAATATAATTAGATACTGGTCAGACACATTTGAATCTATATATTTGTATCAATTACTATCAGTGTATTTTGGATAGGAAGATCCTATTGTTTATATTTAGCATAGCTATTTTTCTTCATTCCATGTTTTTCTTTATATTATGGGGCACCTGTGTGGCTCAGTCAGTTAGGCATCTGACTTCAGCTCAGGCCATGATTTCCTGGTTTGGAAATTCGAGCCCCACGTCAGACTCTGAACTGACAGCTCAGAACCTGGAGCTTGCTTCGGATTCTGTATGTGTGTGTGTCTCTCTCTGTCTTTTCCCCACTGTGTGCTCTCTCTCTCTCTCTCAAAATTAAATAAATGTTAAAAAATAAATATATATTTTATGTTCTGCTGTATTTGTTTGTTTAACTTCATCTATTTTGTCTTTATCAATGGCATCCATTAAATAAAACAGTTGAATGTTAGGGCTTGGAAGAACTTTAGTGTCATGGTTTTTATTTTTTTGATAGGTGAGGATTCTGGGGGTCCGAGAATCTGACTTAATGCCACAAAACTGTCATTTTTTTAAAGTAGCTGAAACCAAATTTTCTCCTGTCGCTAGGGTGAATAGAATGTTTTCTGTTTTTAAAAAATACCCCAGATACTCCTGTACAGGATGAGATTTGCTTGGGCCATGAGACAGGTAAGTGTAATGTTAAACTACTCAGAGCGTGAGAAGAAACATTTGCTTAACACCTTCTGTCATCTATGTATTGTACTCTGTGTGTGTGCATGTGTGTTGATGGATGACTGAGAGTGGTAAGAAAAAAAGCAAAAGAGAGACAGAGAAAAAGAGAAAAATGGACACTCCTCTCCTCAAAAGTCCTTTTTAAAAAAATGTTGATTTATCTATTTTGAGAGAAAGAGAGAGAGAGAGAGAGAGGATGAGCAGGGGAGAGGTAAAGAGAGAGAGAGGGGGAGACAGAATCCCAAGTAGTCTTCGCATTGTCAGTGCAGAGCCCGCGTTGTCAGTGCAGAGCCCGATGCGGGGCTTGAACACATGAACCATGAGATCATGACCTGAGCCGAAGCCAAGAGTCGATCACTTAACCAACTGTGCCACCCAGTCGCCCCTCAAAAGTCCTTCTAAATATCAGTCCATTTGCTCTTATATGTATCTATAATGATAATTATCACAATGTTTCTCATACAGTGAAAAATTAGAAATAACTTAAATGCCTAATGATTAGGAGTTAGTTTAACTATGGTGCTTCCATAGAGTGGAACACTATGAAGCATTACAAATCACACTGTAAAGAAATATTTAATGACATACTTAGGTATACATAATCTATTGGTAAATTTTTACAAAGTGAACAATCATTTAGAAAGGTCTAAATGAATAGAGTTTTATATCATGTTCATGAGTTGGAAAACCCAGTATTAAGATACCAATCTTTTCCAAATTAACCTATAAATTCAATGGACTCCTAATGAAAATCTCAACTACTTTTTTCTTGAGAGTGGGGAGGTGGTGGTCAAAGTTGACAAGCTGTCCCTAAAATGTGTATGGAAATGAAAAGAATTCAAAATAGATAAGAAAATTTTGAAGAGAAAGAACAGATTTGGTAGGCTTTACTATCAGATTGAAAGATGCAATATAAAATTACAGTAATTAAGATAGTGTGGTATTGGTGCAAGAATAGAGAAACTAGTAGAAGACAGTACAGAGCCCAGGAATAGACTCATACATATATGGTGGGGGGAGAATGGTCTTTTCCATAAATGATTCTGGAGCAATTGGATATTTTAATGAAAACAAAACAAAACAAAACAAAACGAATGAGCTTTGACTTCTACTTCACACTATACACAAAGAATTAACAGGAGATGGATCAGAGACCTAAATGGTAGAACAACAAAGCTTCTGAAGAAAGCATAGGAGACTTTCTTCAAGACCTTGGGGCAGTCAAAGCCTTCTTAAACAGGATACAGAAAACATTAACCATAAAAGGAAAGATTGATTAAGTTGGATGTTATTAAAATTAAAAACTTTTGTGAAAGGGTAAGTCATAGACTGAGAGAAAAAATAGAGAGAAAGATGATAAATTGTATATACATATGAACCTATATAGTATATATAAATCCAACAAAGAACTTGAATTCTATAAACCAATAAGAAAAAGGTAAACAAGGGGCACCTGGGTGGCTCAATCAGTTGAGCGTTTGACTCTTGATTTCGGCTCAGGTCAGAGTCATGGGATCAAGCCATGTGTTGGACTCTGCAGTGAGCATGGAGCCTGCTTAAGATTCTTCGTCTCTCCCACTTCCCTCTTGGCCACTTGCATTCTCTCTCTCTAAGTAGAAGAAGAAGGAGGAGGAGGAGAGAGGAGAGGAGAGGAGAGGAGAGGAGAGGAGAAGAGAAGAGAAGAGGCAAACAACCAATTTAAAAATGGGCAAAAGATTTGAACAAGCATTTCACAAAAGAGGATATCTGAGAATTTACTCAACATCATTGGTCAACAGAGAAATGCAAATGAAAACCACAATAAGGTGTCAAGTCACACTCTTCAGAATGGCTAAAATTAAAAAGACTAAGAATATCAAGTGTTGGTAAGAGTATATATTGTAACTCTCACACATTGCTGATGGGACCATAAAATGGTACAATCAGTTTAGAAAACTGGCACATCTACAAAAGCCAGATCTGACTACCCAATGACGTAGTAATTCCACTCCTGGATGTGTACCCAACAGAAGTGAGTACATATGGTTTCTAAAATATATGGACAAAATGTTTATGGCAGTTTTATTTTTAATAATACAAATTTGGAAACTAGCTAAATATCCTTCACCAGGGGGACTGATAAATTGTAGTATATTAACATGGTGGGATTTTATACAGCAAAACCAAACAAAAAGTCAATCCACTGCTACATGTACCAATATGGATGAACTTCACAGACATTATAATGAGTCAAAAAAGGAAGACATAAAAAGTATTTACTGTATGATCCCATTTATATGAAATTCAAAAACAGGTGAAGTTAATCAAAACTAATATAAGTCAGTATAGAGTTTATCTGTGGGGTACAGGGATACTGACTGGTAAGTGGCAAGTAAGAATTTTCTGGAGTGCTGGAGTGTCCTTTATGATGCCTAGGTGGTGGTGAAACAAGTATGAACTTAGATAAAAATGTACCAGGGTCTGTGTGGCTCAGTCGGTTAAGTGGCTAAGCATCCAATTCTTGGTTTCTGCTCAGGTCATGATCTCACGGTTGATAGTTCGCGCCCTGAGTTGGCCTCTGCTTGGAGACTCCTTGGGATCCTCTCTCTGTCTCTCTCTCTCTCTACCCCTCCCCTCCTTGTGCGCTTTCTCTCTCTCTCAAAATAAATAAATAAACTTTAAAAAGAGAGAAAAATGTATCAGTGTGCCTATGTAAGATCAGTATGCCTTACTCTTTATGTATATATTACACCTCAATAAAAAGTAGTATAGGATATTTTAATTTTCTTCTTTTCACTATGTGTTCTAAATTTCTCTTTTTTTCTCAGCTGTATTTTCCAAGAAGTCTAAAATGAAGACATGATAAATTGTAAGGAGAGAAAAATAGAAGTTATTTTTTAAAAGCTAGAGTTGAACACCAGCTACCTATCCAGATTTAGTGCCTTGAGCCCTGGACCCAGCTAAAAATAGCTCAGGGCCTTGCCAGCCTGTGACCCAGGAGCTGGACAATGTTTAGCAGATGCAGCACGCGAGTGAAATGGGGTGGAGTCAAGTGGAGGCTGCTGGGTGCGGTAGGCTTGGCTACGCCCAGCAGGCTGTTTAGGCCATATTTGTCATCAGCAACTGGCTGTTTCCTCCCCTGCAGATCAACAGCGGAGTGTAGGCTCCCAGTTTACTTCCGAGTGGAAATGAAAGGGAGGAACAAGAACGCATACTGATTAGAAGGGGTAGAGGTCCAGTGCTGTAAGCAGATTGGACCTAAAGGAAATCAGAGTAGCTAACCCAGGGTATACCTTCCTTTGCTCTTCACCAGGTTAGACTTGTAATTTTTCTTTCGGCAAACACGTATTCATTTGTCTACAACTCAGTTTTTTAAAAAAAATTTTAATGTTTATTTAGTTTTGGGGGGGGAGGGGCAGAGAGAGGGAGACACAGAAATCAAACCAGGCTCCAGGCTGTGAGCTGTCAGCACAGAGCCCAACACAGGGCTAGAACCCATGAACCATGAGAGATCATGACCTGAGCCAAAGTCTGACGCTTAACCAACTGAACCACCCAGGAGCCCCGTCCACAGCTCAGTTTTAAAGGTTATGCTCAAGTTTGAGGAAATCAGTTGCAGAGCTATTTAGATTGTAATGATAAGAAGCTCCCTGAATGGTTTTGCTGCTGAATCAGCTTAACCTGAAGAATTGACTTCATTTGACCTCTTCCTTTAATGTGCCTATCTCAAATGCAGGAACGACTAGTAATTATCCCATCACAGGGATGTTTTGCGGCTTAATTAATGTTTATAACCTGCTGTGAAGTATTCAGATGAAGAGAGAGTTGATAGGAATGGTGCCGTGCTAAGTTTAATTTACAAACTCTGACAAGTCGCAAAAGTGGTATGTGGTAGCAAAAGTGGTATGTGGTACTGTGTTTTCAAGGGTGCCAGCATGCTGTCTCCAAGATCCCACCTGGTCTGATTGCAATCGGCGTCACTCAGCCCGTATGACTCACGAGGACTCTCTACATTTTGTTCATTTGTTAAAGGACAGTATAAATATGGCAGTAATTCATAACAAGTGACAACATTTAGGGAGATGACTTTAAACAAGTTGGAATGTTGCTGTTGTCCATAGACAGAAATTTTAGCCCCAAAAGAAGATGCAATTGAACTTTTAAGACAGGGGGAGGAAATGTCAAACTCCGAGATCAAATAGCTTTAAGTCAAACCCTGTGGATGCCATAAGAAACCTTCCCCCAAATAATCTATCCTGCTGCAGTATTCGAAATGGCTTAGGATACTATCTTTTCCACCCTTAAGAAGCAGAAACGCTGAAAGCCCATCTATGAAAAACAGTCTGGAAGATACTACTAAGACTCTGTCAAGAGCACACTCTTCCTTATTACCATAGAGAGTAAACTCGAGTTTGCTTGATTAAAAAACTTAAGTCTGCGATCAAACAGGAATGTAGTGGGCTGAATAATGACAGTGAAGATGGTAACAATAATAGTGGTAATACTAATAATAATAGCAAGCATGTGTTGAGGGCTTACTAGGTGCCAGACACTGGTCTAAAAGCTTTGCCTGTCTTGACTCACTTGATCCCGGCAATAGTCCTAGAAGATAAGACCTATTATCACCTCTATTTTACAGACAAATAAACTGAGGCTTGGTGAAGTTAAGTAAGCAACTTGCCTAAGGTTATACAGCTTTGCAGTGTGCTTACAGTTTCCTGGAAAGCTAGTTAAAATGAATATTGCCAGCCCAAGATCAGAGATTTTGATTCAGAAGCGTGGGTGGGATAGGGCCTAGAAAAATGCATTTCTAATAAACACCCGAGGCAAATTTACTGTAGGTGGCCTTTTGATCCCCCTTTGGGAAATAGTGGCTCAGACTTAGGAAAATGAGAGGCTAGGAGTCAGCCTTTGTCAGTGTTTCTTCAGCACTGGCTTTCCCTGTCCAGCTGAATAGTAGATCATTTGCCCAGCTGGGACTGCATGTCCTTGTAGTGAAAAGAGACTGTATCAAGCTGCCATTGCTTAATGAAAATAGCCCTTCAAAACATCCAACTTGATTTGTTCAGTTTCCATATTTAACATTTAACCTTTCTGACTTTAATTTGATTTCTTAGTAGATTTTCTTCCCAGGAAGAGTCTGGGTTGACCAACAGACATGAATTTCAGCTGGTAGATACACCTCTCACAGGTAATAAATAAATGGTGTTGTAATTTATTTTTAAATTTAGCTTAACTTTCAAATTTTTATTTAAATTCCAGTTAGTTAACATATAACTCATAATATGAGTTACCCAGGGCTCATCACAAGTGCCCTCCTTAATACCCATCCCCCAGCTAGCCCATCCCCCACCCACCTCTCCTCCATCAAACCTCAGTTTGTTCTCTATCATCTCATGGTTTGCTTCTCTCTTTCTCTGCCTTTGGTTGTACTTTATTAATTGATTTATTATAACTCTGATTGATGTGAATCAATTCTCTCCTGAATGAACTGAGAACAATAGTTTATGAACCTGTAAACCTCAGGGCCAACATACGTTTCAAAGCCTTATTTATCCTTTCCTAGCACACGCATATTACTGCGCTGGAAGATACATTTTGAGACAGAGAATGTTGATACCTCCAATTCTTCAAAAGGGTGAGTTTATCAAGTTTAACAAAACAATTCGCAAAAAGTCATTCACATGGCTTTCATCTTGCCATTCCTCAAAAATCATTCATTTACTCTTCTATCCTTGGCTTTTAAACACCTGTGACCTCTGAGATATTGAAGGCCATGATGATGAACTTTCTACATCCTTGTCCTTTTACTCTTCTCAAATGTCATTTGTCTGATTTGGAGCACAGATCTGGAAAAGACACACAAATGAGCTTGGCCAGAGACAATTCTGTGGAGACTGAACCAACCCATATTATACACCCACTTTTCCTTATGATATATTTTTAAAATAGAGCAAAAACATGAGGCACTGTAAAGCAGTTATAGTTTCCATGGTCCCTCTCCATGAGGAAATCCTCAAGGTATTTGCTCCTGCACACATTCCACAGCCTATGCTCTGGGTTAAGACCTGTTGCCACCCTCCTCCCTGCTGGCCACACTCCAGCTGTACTACCTTTCTCTTCCCACACTCACCAAACCTGTTCCACCTCCTTCGTCCTGTACCTCTGATGTTTTTTACTCACATCTTACTATAATTGGCTCCTCTGTCTCTCAGGTCTCAGCCTTAACATGGCCCTTCAGAGAGGCCTTCATTGATGACCCCATCGAAAGCAGTCACTATTACATTATTCAGTCTTATTCTCTGTACAGCACTTACCGGTTGCTGATATTTTTCTTGTTTATTTGTTTTTTTATAGTCTGTCTCCCTCAACGAGAGTGTAAGCCCCATTGGGTCAAGAATCTTCTATGAGATCATATTTTCACTTTTATATCTATAGTGCTCAAAATTATGCCTAACACAGGAGAGATGCTTGGGGAAGAAAAAAAGGAAGACAGTGGGGAGGGTCATTTCTGATCTGAGGCTGATTCTGATCGTCAGAGGCATCCGATTGGCTATCTCTTTGCTTAAGAGTAAAATATTTTTATCCACCTCCTTTGGAAACAAATTAGAGATCTTAAAGATGTGTTGACTTTATTGCATAAGACTATTTAACAGAGGTTAAAAAAACAATGAGTTACACTGAGAGGCTTCGCTAGATATTTGTCATCATTAGCTCAGTCTAAGTAGTTATTATAATATGAAATCAGGAAGAACTGTTTAGGTGCTTGAATTCAGGCAGTTAAGTTTCAAAGTATAATAAAAACAGTTATACTAAAAGGCTTATTTTCCAAAGAACTGAAAGATACCTTGATGGTAATCAATGGGGGAATAGTAAAGTATCTTCCCATAGAAATAGGAAATGAAGGTGCCTTCTAAGAGTGAAATCATTAAGGCACGTGCGCACGCAGGCACACACACACACACACACACATTCACACAGATTATAAATTGACTGAAGGAGTAAACTGATAGTTAACCAGTGTATAACTGAAGACTTTGGAAACATCTGTAACTTCAGCCAAGGTGACATGAGGGTAATCTCAAGGATGGCAAACACCAGAATGTAACTGTTGATTCAAAACCTGTAAAGCTGGGGCACCTGGGTGGCTTAGTCGGTTAAGCGTCCGACTTTTGCTTAGGTCATGATCTCGCGGTTTGTGGGTTCAAGCCCCGCGTCGGGCTCTGTGCTGACTGCCAGCTCAGAGACTGGAGCCTGTTTCAGAGTCTGTGACTCCCTCTCTCTCTGACCCTCCCCTGCTCACGCTGTATCTCTCTCTCCTAGAGATAAATAAATATATTAAAAAAAAAACTGTAAAGCTAATCAACTGTTTGGAGAAAGCCTGGATGAATAGAGATGGTGAGCAGAGGTGCAATCAGCCTATCATGGAAAATCTATGCCTAAGAAGCCAGAAGTTGAGAACACCTTCCCAAATACTGTGCAGGGGACAGGGGAAAAGGAGCCTTGGTCCAAGGACTTGAACTTTCAGGTGTCTGTGGCAATGATAAGTCATCTGTCTACCTCTTCTTATTCAGAGTTTGTGCTCTAAGTACAGAATTTGAATGACTTTGCTCCCTGTCTATAGGGATCTGCTGATATTAGGACCCATCTGATAGCTGGTTGCATTTATCATTAACCTGGAATACACTTTGTTGTTATTATTTTTTAAAGTAAGCTCCAGGCCCAACGTGGGTCTTGAACTCACAACCTTGGGATCGAGAGTCCTACACTCTACCAACTGAGCCAGCCAGACACCCTCAAAATGGAATACACTTTAATTCTGGCTATGCAGCAGTCTCTTTGAGCTTGAATTAACATGAGGCTACTCCTGAAATAAAGTTTGAGAGCAGAGTGACTTGTGCTGGCTCCATACCGCATGGCAGAGGACAGACCAGAGTTTATGCTGCCTGTGACAGGCTGGCTCTGAGAAGACAAGGGCTGACCTAAGCTCAGTTCTTTCTCTCAAGCACACTAGTGCTATAACTCATGTTCCGAGAAGATATTGAGTGACATAAAGATGAGAGGCTGGGAATGTGTTCCAGCTGGACGCATCCTTCTGCACGGCTTTGCCAGAGGAGCCACAAGTGCCACATTCTGATCCCTGGGGTGACAAACTTTCCCTGCAAAGGACCAGATAATGAACACATTAAACTTTGCTCATTGAGGAGACAAGTGAGCCCAGAAAGGGAATGCAGACCGGAGGGGCCAGACAAGAGCTATTGCCTCCTAGAACACTTGGGAGAACTCGGGTTACCAAAACTCAAGGTGGAGGTGGTGAAGGGCAAGATGAGACTTTCTGGAGAAAGCTAGGGGGAAAGTGCCCTTGGCCGGGAATGCAGTGAGCTCAGGTAATTAATTGATGGAAAATACCAAATCCAGGGGATCTCTGAGGCATCTTATAAAGGTCTCAAAGCTACACACTCACCCTTCAATGGATCTGTAACTGACCAATTCTGCTGGGTTCTGTCGGTGCTCTACGGATTATCTGGATAAAGGGATCTGCCCCCTACAGCTTGGAAACACATCTAAATTGTACCCCCAATGAATGAATGGACATCATTTTGAAACAAGATCCTTCAGCTACAATTGAATATCTAGATGGGGTGCCTGGGTGGCTCAGTCAGTTAAGCATACAACTCTTGATTTCAGCTTGGGTCATGACATCAAACTCTGTGTCAGGCTCTGTGCTGGGGGCATGAGCCTCTTTGGGATTCCCTTTCACCCTCCCTCTCTGCCCCTCCCCTGCTTATGTGCCCACCTTCTCCCTCTCTCTCAAAAATAAAATAAACATTAAAAAACAAAACAATTCAATATCTGTTTCCTTGATGGGGGAAACAAGACTTAATTAACCAGCTTTTCTGGGGTTAAGCATAGGGAAAGCCTACATATTTTTTTTTCAATGATAGATTTTTCATTATATATTTTATTCTTTGAAGTTTAAATCACTTTATTGTTTTTATTCTCTATGCTGTACTTTTTATCCCTGTGACTTATTCATTCCATAACTGGAAGCCTGTACCTCCTACTTCCCTTCACCCTTTTGCCCATTTCCCTACCTACCTCCCCTCTGAAATCTATAAATAAATTCTGCATTTAGAGCATGAAATCTGAGCAAGAAGAGGTAGGTAGATGATTTATCAAGTTCAGAATATGCAGATGAACATGTAAGTGTCATTGACCACAGGGTAAACCAGGATCATGAAGCATTTGGGGAGTTGGTGGCAGAAATGTAAATGGAACCCGGGTTCTGGGTTCTAATCTTCTGTAGTTACTCTACTGCCATGATTCTCAAATGCTGCAAATGGACAGGATGGGTGGAAGCAGTTTTTCAAGCTACGTAGTTTGAAAAAGCTCTTACCCCTCCTTACCCTCAGTTGACATCCACTGATCTACAATTCATCTTATGTTGCCTTGGATCTTTTTGACACCTCTTCAAATAAAATTTTAAAAGCCAAACCAAAGCAAAACAAACATGAGTTTTATAACTCAAGCTGGAGAATGGTTCTCCTTATTTAGAAGCAGGCAACAGAAGAGCCATACAGAACAGAATGATTCCTGAATCAGCAAACCCCACAAGTTTGGATGATGCAAAACCAAGAGACTGTGGCTGGGATCAGTCTCATTCACTGGCAAGAAGCCGCCCAATAAATCACAAGATAGAACCATTTTAAGGCCTCTCTCTTCTAAAATAGAAGAGGGGAGTGTGTCAGACTTGTATTTATTCCGAAACGAATGAAGACAAGTAAATTCTTTTAGAATTTCAATCTGTGGCAAGTAAGTAACTTGAACAAGATGACAAAACTATTCTCCATCAAATGAGGGTGAACTGAAGGTGTATTGCCCCTGCAAAACATGCTCGTATCAGCACCCCTCCTGCCAAGAGCAAAAGGTAACAGTGGGGCTTTAGTAGGGTAATAACATCAGGAAAACATTAAGAGGAACCTGGAGAAGACTAAGGCTTATCTTGGCATCAGCATTCTGGAAGTACCGTGGCTGTATCAGCATAGCTATTAAACACCTTATCTGAAATAATATGAAACTCAGAGTCATCAAGTAGAATCATGTGCATTTTAGAGTTTGAATGGACCCTAGAGAAGTTATCCAGATGGAGAAACTGAGTCCCTCCTCTCAACTCAAAGTATTCCCACTGAGTATCCCCATTGTCTGAATCCTCTAAACTGGGCTTCATGACCACAGGGACTGTATTTTTTTTTCATCTTTGAATTCCTAACGACTAGCATGTCACAAGTGTCCAATAATATTTGTCAAACCAAGCAGAAGAAGCAAAAGTGTAAATCCTAGGGAAATAGGAGACAAAAATATAGGGAGGAAAAATCCTTCTCTGATCTCTTCTTCGGGCATGGCAGGGCAAAATCAGCCAAAAAAGCAAAAGTGCATTTGACCTCAGTGTATGTCTCTTTTTAGGCGAACACCCCAAGTCACATTAGCATTTGCTAGACTGGCCAGTGCTATCACTTCTATCAATGCTACTATCAATGTGGCTTGCTTATTTTGTCTTATTTGAGTATTAGAACGAGTTCATTCACAATTAAGTCTCCTGCTTTAGTTATGGCAGAAACAAAAATGGGCAGACAAGTGATTTTCATTCAAGGATCTCAGACATGTTTCACTTTTGAAACCTGAGGTATTAAGGGAACGTCAAAACAGCATTGTTGGAAGTTAAAAGTATAGGTTATCTCCTCATGGAAAAAGATGAAATGTAATTCTACCTACATGATGATTACAATGGTTCATCAGACTTGGTAACTGCTGGTAAACAATCATATCTTTTCTGTATCTAAATTATTTGGTCTTTTCCTTGAAAAGACTGAAAATACTATGAACCCTTAATTTCAATGGCACAAAGAATAGTGCATTGCATATTTATAAGTCAGCCACAGGGCAAAGGGAAGCAATAAATAATTAAGTATTACGTTTTCTTAAGAAGTATTTTTTAAATATCTTTGTGCTTTTCCATTTTCTTTCCAAAGCCAAGTAACACTATGACATTTCAAACTAAAATAACTACACATGCAATTTTTATGTAGAGGCTACGATGACTTTTTTTAGAACCAAGTGCAATTAACCACACACAACATATTATTCATTGTCCTATGACCTTTGTTATTTAATTTCATACTCTGAAAATGTTTGTTTCTAAATTTAGTCAGGAAAATGAGGGACTGTCACGATTGCTGTGTTGTCTGTATATTACCATGGATTATATCTGGATGAATTTTCAAATGTGGATGTTAACAAAATATATATTGTTGGGGCCCCTGGGTGGCTCCATCAGTTGAGCGTCTGACTTTGGCTCAGGTCACGATCTCAGGCTTTGGGGGTTCAAGCCCCATGTCAGGCTCTGTGCTGACAGCTCAGAGCCTGAAGCCTGGTTCAGATTCTGTGTCTCCCTCTCTCTCTACTCCTCCCCTGTTCACATACACACACACACACACACACACACACACACACACACACNACACACACACACACACACACACACACTCTCAATCTCTCTCTCTCTCTCTCTCAAAAATTAATAAACATTAATAAAAATTGTTTGCCTACTTTGGCATGTGAAAGGTTTAACAAAGCCTGGTAATTTGGATTTACAGAGAGATTCCCTATCCAAGGACCAAAAAAAAAACATTCTAAGTAACTGCAAAGGACAGTGCCTGGTGGGGTCAAAGAGAGGAGCCCATCTATTGCTATTGGGACCAAAAGCCAGTGGCTGTTGATGTCCCTGAAACTCACCATTGCACCCTCTCACTGTCCCTCCTCTCCCATTGCCTCCAGAGACCGTGATGTGGCTGGTCTAGATATGGAGTAAAGAAAAAACATTATTTTTTTAAGTTATACAATCCCTTCTTTCAAACAAAAACAAAACCAAGAACACAACTTACACTAGACATGAGGCAACAATTAACTGCTGTGGCTGCTGTGTGGTTTTGGGAGTGGGAGTCAGACACACCTCAGTGGAACCAAGAGGTGCCTGGAATGGAATTTCAGAATCACTGCTCCAAGTGTGCCACCACCAGAAGTCAGGTCACCTTCCCTACTGCCCAGGCCGGAGCCACATGCGCGGTGGGTCAAGCTGTGCCCTGTGCTTGGTGCCCAGACAAGGGAGCTGCTGAGGACTAAAATCCAGGCCTTGTTCCCCTTGCCAGATCCAGCTCCCTGGCCCAGGGCTGGCTGCTTCTGCAAGGAGGAAAGAGTGCCTTTCATGTTTCATCTGCCTGAAGGGGACACAAAGTTTTAGCAGCTGGCAAGACCCAGGCCCAAGGCTGAGCTGTTTTTGAGAGAGCTTTTGCCCCCACTCCTGTCTTGATCTTTCAGGCCTGTGTGTCCTTGGGGTTGACTACCCCCACTAGGGTGAGGAGCCCCCAGATCAGCACCAAGTCCTGACCGTCAAGTCCTGAGTAGGAGGCCATCACTGTGAAGTAGGGGAGGAGGCTCCCTAACGGCCCCTGCCACCAGCACTGAGAAATGGGAGTGCCTAGGGCCCTTTTCTGCTTTGGGCTTGTTCCTGCTTCTCAGCTCCCTCTCCCTCCCTTCTTGCCACACCTTCACCCCAAAGGAAAAGAGTCATAAACCTTACCCACCTCCAAGGCTGTGGGGGCGTGGTTCATTTTTCCCTCTTTGGTGAATTTTAAGTGTGCTCAGAGGATTATGACTACCCTAAGGAATTCCTGAAATTTTTATTTTTATTTTCGGAGAGAAAGGTGTAGACTCAAGCCTTCCCTTGAGGTCCCCTACGCATCCTTTATATTCGCCTGGGTAACTTGGACCCCTCATGAAACAGGCCAGGCACAGACAGAGGCCCACACATCCTACGTCCACACATGTAAAAGTTGTAAGGAAAGCTAAAAGATGTTAAGTAAAATATGTCATAGCTTTCTCTCTTGACAAATCAATGATGAAATCCAAAAGCATTAACAAAGTTGTGGTCTTTATATGATGAAAGTTGGCAATATACCAGAGATGAGCACATTGATTTATTTTGCACACGTTTGAATGAGCTAGCAACATTTTGTATGAGTAACAAAAGGCGTAAGTAGTTCACAAATCATTCACTTATTCTACATCTGGTTTATTTTCCTCATTTCAGCAAAACTGTTACTTGTATTGTTACAAAAAGATTTTCATGTAATTTGTGTTCCATTGACAGTAATAACAGATGAAAAATAACATGTAATTGTTCTCAAAATTGTTTAAAAATTTGAATATGCTTTTATCAAAATGTAAATTAAAGTGAATGCAAATTTTGAAGTTGTAATTATTTTGTATATTTTCAAAAGTATTATTTTAAAATACTTATATTATCTATTAAAATTAAGAGGCAAAATAAAAAATACACAAAAACACCAATATTTTAAGTAAAAATTGTTTAAATATAGTTGAACATTTAAACTTAACTCTGTGAATAGTTGTTCAATCTTATTAAATACGTTTATATAACAAATTAAATTATTGCCATCCTAGTGTTTAATATCCAGTTGCCAATATAAACAATCAGCATTCTGTTTCATACATGCTACAGCTCCATTTATTTTTTTAAACTTTTTAAAGTTTATTTATTTATTTTGAGAGAGAGAGAGCAAGAGTGCACACACGAGCAGGGGAGAGGCAGAGAGGAGGAAAGACAGAACTCCAAGCAGGCTCCACATCATCAGCACAGAGCCCACGGGGCTCGAGCCCAACGAGCCGTGAGATCATGACCTGAGCTGAGATTAAGAGTTGGAGGCTTAACCGACTGTGTCACTCAGGCGCCCCATAGCTACATTTATATATTTATATTTGAGGAATAATACGGACTGTTTGCTGTTGCAAAATATCCTCAATCACTGTGCACAACAGTTGTGAGTACGATGTAATTCTCAAGTACTTCCAGGACTGGGAGATAAAGGGAAGCAAGTATAGGGATGCTTAGCATTCCTGGGTAAGGATATTTCGTTATGCAAGAGTCTATTGCATTCATACTCTTTGAGAGAAAGGATTTGACAACTTAATTAATTTGTCTTTTCTTACCTAAGAGCTTCCATCACTCAAATCTTTCTGAAGCAATTTTTATTTCTAAGATCATGAGCAACACAGCCCCCGAATCTTCTTTTGTTTTGAAGACGGAGGGCAAGAGAGGTCCAGTGGTGTTTCTGGGAGTCCTGGATGGTGTTATCTCAAGAAGAAATGTTTAGGGTCATGGGGCGCACTGCGCCAGTGTGGCGTGCTGGACCCCAAGGGCCAGAGGCACCCCTGTGCCCTTTAATCAATCTAGTGTGTGTGTGGTAGACATGTGGTGCAGGTGAGGGGGCTTTGTTGTCTGGGTATCAGGGTGGCACTGTCTGGAGGGTGGGGAGAAATCGTCCTCAGAAATATTTCCAGTGTCAGAATTCAGAAGCAGATGAATTTATACGGAAGAAATCCTGCTATATAACAAGCAAATTACAAATAATAGTTGTGCTAAAACTTTGCTTCCCATTTTGCTGAGAGTAGTTTTTTTCCCTTATCTTTTCTTCTCCTTCTTCTTCTTCTCCTTCTTCTTCTTCTTCTTCTTCTTCTTCTTCTTCTTCTTCTCCTTCTCCTTCTCCTTCTCCTTCTCCTTCTCCTTCTTCTTCTTCTTCTTCTTCTACCTTCTCTTTCCTTCCTTTCCCCTTTCCCTTTCCTTCTCTCTTTATCTTCTCTCTCTCCATTCAACTCCCCTCCCCCGCCCTCCACAATGTACTGCTATCATGAATCTAAACAGGTCTGGGATCTATGAGTCCATTTGCATTCTGAACCTTGTACCAGATTCTTCCTTCCTTTCTTCTTTTTAGTTACCAGTCTTATTGAGATATAATTCACATACTGTACACTTTATCCATTTCAAGTATACACATCTATTATTTCCGTATGTTCACAGAATTGTGCAGCCATCATCACAATCAACTTTAGAACACTTTCATTATCCCAAAAGGAAACTCCATTGCCATTGGTAGACACTCCTTATTTCCCCCCTCTTTTCCCTCCATTCCTTGACCCCAATCACTAGTCTACTTTTGTTTTTATAGATTTGCCCATTATAGCCATTTTATATAATTGGCATCTTACCATATGTGGTCTTTTGTGACTGGCTTCTTTCACTTATAATGTTTTCAAGGTCCACCCATGTTATAGCATCTGTCAGGACTTCATTCCTTTTTGTTGTTGAATAATATTCCATTCTGTGGATGGACCGTATCTTATTTTCTTTTATTTTTAAATTTTTTAATTTTCTTTCTTTTTTTAGTTTTATTTTTATCTTTTTTTTGCAACTTTGTCCAGTTTAATTCTCCAACTTTTCTTTTTTTACAAATAGTTTATTGTCAAGTTGGTTTCCGTATAACACCCAGTGCTCATCCCCATAAGGGCCCTCCTCCANAGACCACATCTTATTTATCCATTCATCAGTTGATGGACATTTGAATTGTTTCCACTTTTTGGCTATTATGGGTAAGACCGCTGTGAATATCTGCGTACAAATTTTTTGTGTGGACATACATTTTCATTTCTCTCGGGTGTGTACCTAGGAGTGGGATTGCTAGGTCATATGGTGACTCTATGCTTAACTTTTGAGGAATGGCCAGACTATTTTCCAAAGAGGCTGCACCATTTTACATTCCCACTGGCAATCCAGGAAGGTTCCAATTTCTCCATATCCTTGTTAACACTTTTTATTGTCTATCTTTTTTTTTTATTTTAGCCATTCTAGTTGGTGGAAAGTGGTATCTCAATGTGATTTTGATTTATAGTTCTCTAATGGCTAATGATGTTGACAGTTCTTTTTAAGTGGCTATTCCTGATGAGAAAGGACAAAAGTCTTTGTGAACGCCATCGCTCAGTGCCTTGCTCGTGGTATTTAGATAGAAATCAGCTCATGGGACAAATGTGTTAGAAGGGACCTTGGACCCAGGGCAGGCTCCCGCTTTACAACACATCTCACCGGCGTGATGAATATTTACTACCCCTACTGTCAGAAAGTCCTGATCTTTAATGAGAACTATTTTTTTTAATCTGAAACTGAGTCACTGAGAACAATTTTTTTTTTAATCTGAAACTGAGTCACTGAGACTTAGTCACTGAGTCTAGCTTTGCTCTCTGAAGCAAGGCAAGCTTTCTCTTCACCCCAACACCCTTCTCCTTCACTTGACTAAATCACTATGCATATTTGTAAAGACAAGTGTCTGCAGTCCACTAAGTTGTTACCTTTTTTCCTCTCCCTTTTGAGTTAATGAATGCAGCCTGAGGCTGGTATGCAGACCTGGCCACGTGGCCAGGCTGTAGCAACTCAGCAGGGGTTCCCAGGAAAGTCCCACAAAGTCAGAGGGTACAGACCAAATGGGAAGGGGGCGTGTAAGTAACCTGAAAAAACTTTAGACATCAGCTTGCTTTGTTTTTAGTTCCTATAATGGTTTTGAAATTCCAAATTATTTTAAAAGAGGGTATGCGAATTTTACGTTTACAAAGAGAACAAATGTTAAGAAGGTGTTCGAACGCAGTCTATAAAAACAGAGGCTTGGCCATCCTGTTGCCTGCATAGAAAAGAGACACGGTTAGCTCATTTCCTTCAACCTGGCACACTTTCAAAAGGCACCTGCCATTGCCGGGTATGTGTGTGAGGCCGGGCTAGGGCCTGTGCCTGTGTGCATTGTGGGCACCGGTCCACCCCGCCTCCTCCACCCCTCCCTGAACCTGAAGTTCCCGCTCTGCTTCCTGTCCAGTCCTTTGTTCTTCCTCCTCAGATCTCCTAGAAGGGTTCTCTGTCCTGCTTCTCCTCAAACTCTGGAACTCTGTAGACAAAATGTTCTAATTCCTCCTACCTCATGTTTCCAAACCCCCATACTTTCTCGTCCACATTGATCATTTCCTCTGGAAGGCATATTCCCATCTCCTCCTTTTCCCCATTCCCTCTTTCTCTTGCTCTCTGCCACCACCTTTGGAGTCGGGACAGCTGTGTAGGCCTCTCCTCTCTCTTCAGGCTCCAGTCCCTTTCTACTCTGTGGCATGGCTGCCACACTGATTTTCTGGAATCACAGACCCTCCCTACCCACCCCTCCAGCTTGGAATGGAATCAGTGGCTTTTTATAATCTGACCTTCTTACCTTTGGCAGGGGCATTCCAGCCCAGCGACCTAGCAGCTACAAGTGGCCTTCATGTGTGAGTGAATAGATCCTAGGAATGGCTCAGCGAATTCCTCCCTCTTCCTGGAATGCACAGAACTAATGCTCCACTCATAGCCTTTGCATTGGGCTGTTCCCTATGGCTGGAGAACACGTTTCCAGGTAGTTTCCCCTGGGCTCACTCCTTCCATTATTCCGATCTCAGCCGACGGAACAATTCCTCTGAGCCCCTTCCCTGACGGCCCTCCAATGCAGCTCGGTGGCAGAGGGATTTCTGTTCCCTTTGCTGTCTTTGTTCGCTGCTGTCTTCCCAGCACCTAGAACAGTGCTGGCACGTGGCAGGCAGCAGACAGATACCTGCTGAATTATAGGAACAAAGCAGCTTCTACAAAAAGTACTGGGTTGCATAAGTTCTGCCATTCTGTGGGCTAGAAAAGAATGGGGGCATGCACAAAGAGAGGAGGAGCAAACAAAAGAAGAGGGGACATGAGCTCTTGCAGGGCAAGGGATAAATGTAGAAAGCTGGGGACAAAAGGGGGCACGGGGTTTGAGATCTGTTCTCCACTCTCTCCGATGTGGGAAAAAATCTCCGTTGTAATTAAAGCAAAATCCAGGTTTCACTTACAAAAAAGGACATTTCTGAAAACACCGGAAAAGGGGACAATCTCTCCCCCATCCCTCCAGCCACTCCCCCTCAGGTTCCAGGTTTCAGCACCAAAATAAAAAATGGGCGGGTAAGTATCAATTCTTGCTGCATATTCGGTGATTCCCTAGTTAAAAATATCAACAAAGATGGGATCCAAACTCAAAGGGCACAAATTCTCTGACTTGTCTGAAAATTTAAAAAGTAGTTTCATCTGAAGTAATGTTATTCCTTAAGACTTTTTGGCCACTCACTAAAGTCCTTTTGTTCACGATTGAGCGAAGTACCCGTCATGGTAGAAACTGACAATGTATAAAGGACATTCCCAACCCAGAACCCCATTGTGCAACTTTTCTTGATCTTTTCTTGTCAAACTGGATCTTCGGCTTCCTTTGCCAACAGAAATAAATGGATGTGTTAGGTCATGGCATTACTATGAAATAGTCTCCACACTTGTTTTTCTTTCTCCTTTCTTACCGCCTTTTTATTACATGTAACAAGTCAGATCATAATTATGAAAGTGAGGAACTCCAGCAGCTTGCTAGCACACCGACACCGAGGCTGAGCAATGCTGCCTGTCTTGTTTAGGACTCTCGGTAAGAGCCAAAGGGTGTTAGTCACATGATTGTTTAGTAGGATGTGCAGCCAACCAAGGCTAAAATGACATCACCAGAGTGAATTACTCTGGGGCTTTGCAAAATCTGCAGTGTAGGATTTGCCAGGGAAAATGAAAGCATCAGCTCTTTTCATTCCTCCCATCCCCCTCATGCACGTAGTATTCTTTTTCTAGTGGCTTTCATTTTATGCCGAAGAGGAACTTGGTCCAGGTTTTCTTTCCGGTACCTAAAAGTGTCACAAAAACTAAGGCTTTGTGGATGACATGTGCGATCATTGCCACTTCAAATGTTTTAATTTTTCTTTCTCAATGTAATTACCTGATGCTTTAGACCTCTGTACATGCTTTGTTTTCCCACATTTCTGGATTTTGGTGTGTGATGTTTGCTCTGTCTGGCATGCCCTTCTCCCTGGTTTTGTCTCCTTGTCTATCTGGTGAACTCCTACTCATCCTTTAAGACCATTTCAAATGACTCCTCCTATGTGAATTTTCTTTATTTGTTTGTTTTTATTTTTATTTTATTTCAAAGCAATCTCTACACCCAATGTGGGGCTCAAACTCACAACCCTGAGATTAAGAGTCACCTGCTCCACTGACTGAGCCAGCCAGGCACCCTCCCTTCTCTGTGAATTGTAAATATTTATGTTTAGAGTTGTTACATATCCCTGATGAATTAAGACTTCTATCAAAACTTAGTGACTTGCTTTATCTCTAAGAATGCTTTTTTTGTCTTAAGCTCATTTGTCTGGTATTACTAATAGCCACATTAGCTTTTTTTGGTTGGTATTTGCCAGCTTTACCTTTTTACATTACTTCTATTTTATGTCCTCTGCATCCTTAGAATTCAGCAAGTCTCTTATAAAAAGTGTATCAGAATTTATAATATTTTTAATATACTATTTTCTGTATTTTTAATGGGACAGTTTTATCCATTTACATTTACTGTGATTAGGATAATTGATTACTTGGATTTATTGCTATAATCTCATATTTTGTGCTTTCTATTTGTACTGCTTTTTCTCTGCTTCCTGCTCTCCCACTTTTTCTAATGTTGTAATAAATCTCAACTTTGTGATTCTTCTGTTTTTGTAAACAGGTTGGACAGGCTACTTGTATGGGAGGATTGAACTAGCTAGTTTCTGCCTTCCTGTTTCTTCGAATTTCTTCTTTTAACTAGGTAAATGAGAAAATTCTAAAGGAGATTTATGACTACTCATTGTATTATCAAGAAAGAAGAATAGCTGTGAGAAGACTTGGCGACAAACTTTATTTCTTAACAATTCTCAGTGAGGACTAAAACACTATAGCAGTCAAGTAGCTGGTTCTCAAAATGATGAGTCAACATGGTGTGTAATGCTGGATACAGAAAGAAGGAATCTGTGTGAAGTATCTGCTTCCAATGTGAGGATGGTAGCTAAGGGGTAGTCCTTGAAAGTGTGAGTGTCTGTGCTATATGCTGTGTGACTGCATGGAGAAGCAGCTTTCCCATGATTTGTCTCTGTTGAATCTATTGCAAACCCCTCATTCATTCAGTGTGCTGTAATAGTATAGTCATAAATCTCCTTGAGAATTTTCTCATTTACCTAGTTTACTTGGCTTGAAAGCCATCGTAAACAAACAGAAAAGGGAATCATTAAATTGTGTGACAGGACTCTGTTATAATTGGGTTGCTCAATGATCCAGAATATGTTTATATCACTTTTTAAGATTATCATTTAAATATAAATATGTATTTAAAATTTTTTTTTTTAAAAATGGTTTTAATTTATTTTTGATAGAGAGAGGCAGCATGGGCAGGGAAGGTGCAGNATGAGATCATGACCTGAGCCAAAGTCGGACGCTTAGCCGACTGAGCCATCCAGGTGCTCCTAAATATGTATTTTTAACATACTTATAGCAAGTTGTGCTTTGTGGGGTTTTTTTGGGGGGGGAATTTTTTTTTCTGGAAAACAAGTATAGCACAGCAGTGAATAGCCTGTTTGAATCCTGATTCTTCCATAGAATAGCCGTGTGATCTAAAGCAAGTTATTTGATCATGCTAACCCTCAGTTTCCTTATATTCCCTGGGAAGCTAATAATAAATCTACACACAGGTTTGTTGTGAGAATTTTATAAATTAAAACATAATAAATTATAAGATCTCTGGCATAAAGTAAATACTGCAAGATAGTAACTGTTATTATTATTATTATTATTTTTACATAAATGAGGACTTTTTGGAGTCACGCTTTCTTCAACCCTTTGCCCCTTAGCATGAAATAATATGTTGGGTTATTGGGTTGGAGCTGGAACTAGAGAATGATTGAGTTTTTACTTCAAAGACTTAATAGGCTGAGTGTGGGAGAAATCACTTTGAAGCTTAAGATGCCCTAAAGGAGACCAAGAGTGTGACTTCTATCCTCATGTATGCTATCCTGAGCCAAAAGATATCAGGGGTATTGGTAATCTCTGTTTCAGCAGATGTGACCTCCTTGATGACACTGTGACATGACTTCATGCCCTCAAATCTTGACTTCCTCTCCAAACCCAGTTAGAAAACTATCCGATACCACATTGCCACCACACTTCTTCTCAGGAATTCCTGTTTCAAGGGTGAGAGGGAGTCCTGTCCTAGCATGCTGAGTTAGAATTGGGAATTCATTTTCCTATAACATGTGATTATTTATAGGTGATGTGTACTATCAGACTCATGATATTAATAATGGGGGAAAAAGATCTTCAGGACCTACCTGAGATTCTAACCTCTTTAAATAACATGTTTCCCTATGGGAAATGTATTTTCAGTTTCAAATAACTGATTTACAAATAAAATATTGAAACATCAGCCATTAGGAAAATGGGGCTGCAACCCTGCACATCTTTAGTGTAGGAAAAGGAAGGAAAATTCGGGAGGCCACCCAAAGTGTAGGAACAGCTGAGCATTTTGCATTTTTCTCAACTGGAATTTAGACAGGATGACAGACGAACAGTTTCTTGCAAAGAGCAACAGTGGCTCCTTAGTGACCACCAGTGATGGGGACATCGAATTAGGTTTGATCTCCTAGCCACCCATGTGCCCTCCTGTATCTGGATGACTCATTCTTTTTTTTTTTTAATTTTTTTAAAATTTATTTCTGAGAGAGAGAGAGAGCAGGGGAGGGTCAGAGAGAGAGGGAGACACAGAATCAGAAGCAGGCTCCAGGCTCTGAGCTAGCTGTCAGCACAGAGCCCAACGCGGGGCTCAAACCTACGAACCATGAGATCATGACCCAAGCTGAAGTCGGACGCTTAACAGACTGAGCCACCCAGGCGCCCCAACTCATTATTCTTTTGAGAGTCTTCCTCAGAGGAGAGAAGACCACCTTCTTTTCCAAGGCTTTCTGGAAGTTTCTGAATATTGCCTGGGGAGGGATGGGGTGTCTTTATGTCTGTACTCCTTTACCCCAAATTGGCCTGGCTCTAAGCAGCTCCCTAAACTCTCCTTGTAAGATCATTCTGTGCCCCCGCTGTCACTCTTATCTCTGGTGTTTGACTGCCTTGCATGGATCTCTCAACAGGTAGATGCCAAAAGTCTACTATTGCCCAGGATTCCTCTAGTCTCTGTGAGAGCACAGAAAAGAAAAAGACAGGATCCCCGCTCTTAAGGAACTCACAAACTAATTCAGGAAGCAGGATGCGCTAGATCTTAAAACACAGGATTCAAATCAGCCAGCCCCGAACTGAGTCTCAGGTCTACCATTTCATAGCTGTGTATTTAGGGTCTCCTTTTTTTCCATGTGCAAAATGATGATAAAAGTAGTTATCCCATAGTATTGTCATGAGAATTGTGTTGCAAGATAAAGCACTTAGCAGTGCCTGCACATAGTAAGTACTCAGTAAATGTTATCATTGTTATCATTATTCAGAAAGTCCAAGGTGGGGTATAGACTGGTCTGAGCTATGTAGGAACCTAATAGCACTTTCCTCAGTGCCCTCCTTACTCTTCCCAGGCTGGGAGAGGAGGTAGTGCCTTGCTGGTCGCAGAAATGGATGGGATCGGACTGGTGTGAAAGGGGCCTTGGGGGCACAGTGAGGAGCTGCTATTGACTTCCTGGTGAAGGCAATCGCCTGTGTTGGCTCAGTTCTGAGCTGGGCATCTTGTTGGGCTTGGAAACCAAACAGGTGGAAATTCCTCTGCCTTTGAAGAATTTTCCAGCCATGTCCATACCAGGACATACATACAAGATGCAGATTTAACACAGTAATGAAGCAGCATCTTAATTAACAAGAACAAAATGATAGGGTACTATGATCAGTGTTTAAGGCAAGAATTGCGTATTGCCGAGTCTAAATTCTGGACTTCTGGGTAAAATTTTCTTAATATGTTAAGAACTTATCTTGCCTTTTTGTCCCCTGTGTCTGTTTCTCTCTCTAAACTACAGTCTGGACCAGCTGTGAAATACAATTCTGAGTCTTGCCCACAGCTTTCAGTGATTTGGGATAAAAGGCCAGAGTGATCTGCTAGGGGACCCCTGTGTATGTTTTCATTTTGAAAGCAGGAACCGGTGGAGTGATGAATGGTGAATACTTTCCCTTTCAAGGAGTACCGTTGACTTTAGGTGACTGCTAACTCTGGCCTTTGCAGAGGATAATGTTTACTTTGCAGTCGTAAAGACAGGGCTGGCTTTCTGGGAGTGTTGCAGCAAAGAGATTCAGACAGAGGCCTCCACGGACCTCCTTGCTAGTAGAGCTGCTCCAACCAGCATTGCGAGGGTAGTTCCCCTGAGTTTAGGATTTGGTTGTAAGACAGAGCTCTTTTCTGAAGATTTTCAACCAAATGTCTGTGTGGTTTTGCCTCCTGGAGGAATAGGTGGGTTCAGCACCAACCATATCTCCTAGACTCATTCTTTTAGTTGTTTATGAGACTGTGAGTCTCATAAAGAAAGTCAAAAACAAATTATAAAACATGGTCGTGGGGTGCCTGGGTGGCTTGGTCAGTGGGTGTCTGATTCTTGGTTTTGGTTCAGGTCACAATCTTGTGGTTTGTGGTTTCAAACCCCGTGTTGAGCTGTGTGTTGATAGTGCAGAGCCTGCTTGGGACTCTCTACCTCCTTCTCTCTCTCTGCCCCTCCCCCGCTCATGCTTTCTTTTTCTCTCTCTCTCTTTCCCTCTCAAAATAAATAAAAAAAAAAAAAAAACCCACAGTAGTGACTCTATAGTAGTTAAAAATATCCTTATGAAATTTGAAGGCCCAACAGAAATCATCTGTAGATGGGAAAAACCAAAGCCCAGAGAAGAGAAGTGTCTTCTTCAAGGTCACACAGCAAATGAGTCAAAAGCAAAGTCTGAAACCCAGGTTTTCAGCCGTTGGTTCTGTTCTCTTTTCATTATTCTCCTTCTATTGACAACCAAAGAGAGTTCTTTCCTCCTTTTGTCGGACTGTTCTTCCTTCCGAAGCCCCCAAAACAGCCAAGATGATTTAGGAAATCCTAACTCTCTTCCAAAGGCACTTTGTTGTCTGTTGGCCATGCTGTGCAGCTTGCTGTTTCAATTAAGTTTTTCAACATTTCACATGAAAGTATGCAAATTACCACTAACTTTAAATAAATCAGAGTTTATTCAGGGTTTATAAATATGGACAATCTTGCTTTTCTCTCATCTTTCTTTTCCCTGGCTTTATTCCCTCCGCTCGCCTCCGTTAAGATGCTTTCTTTTTTTAAGACTTTACTTGGGATACATATTTTTACATTTTTCTTCTATCCCAATCTTTATATTACCATCAGTAATAATGACCAATGTTATAATAATTTATATTTTGCAGAATCTGTTAGTATATTAATTTGCAGTGTAACTCTCTCAACTTTTCTAATGAGGAGAATGAGAGTGCAGATAGGACTAGGTAGAGAGACTTTTGAAAATGTGGGCAGGGTGTTTGTGAATGTCTGGGCAGTGGAATATTTTTGCGGCATGGTGGGTGTTTTGAACTCTCTGGAAACTAACAAGCTAGTTCCACACATACACTTGATGGAAGTCCTCCAGGCTTTGGATAACACAGGAGCCTTTCAGAAGTCTGAATCAAGTCCAAGTCAAATTACAGCCCAGTGTACTTGTGCAAATGGGAGGCAGAGCAGATCAGAGGAAATGACACTGGACTGGGACCCCTCTTCCCCCCCGAGCCGGGTGCTGGTTCTACCACTCGCACTAGTTTCCTGGTCTATGAAAAGGGATCATAATAGTTTTCACCTCAAGGAGTTCCTTTGACAATAAAAATATAATAATGTATGCAAAGTGCTGAGCCCAATGCCTGGCACGTAAGAAGTATTTGTTATTTGTACGAGGTGCCAGTAGGCTTCTGGGCAACAGATAGTCAACTGGAGAAGCCCCCCGCTTGGGCAGTGAGGCACCAGGACTAAGGCCAAAGGCTATGAAGTTAGCTGGGTTTAGATCTCAGCTCCAGCATTTTCCAGCTGTGTTGTCCTGGGTGAGTTACTTCACTTCTTTGGGCCTCACAACCCACCTTATGGCGTTCCTGCCTGGATTAGTGATGAGCCCACGTGAAGCTGCTGGCTTAGTGCCTCGCACATGGTAGATGCTCAGTAAGTAGCAGTTACTCTTCTAGGTTCTAAGAGAAAGGGGCCATAAGAAATAGAAGGTGTGAGGCAGATGAGAGAGTTGTTAAACTGACAGGGGGGAGAAGTTCAAAGAAACTAGCAGAGCAAGATCAACCTCTTTGGGGCTCATAGTAGTCTCCTGGGCTGCTGTAACAATTACCACAAAGTTAGTGGTTTCCAGTAGTTGAAGTTTGTACTTTCACAGTTCTGGAGGCCAGGAGTCCAAAATCAGCGTCCCTGGGCTGAAATCATGGTGTTGGCTACAGAGGCTCTAGCCGACAAGCCTTCCTCTCCTCTTCCAGCTTCTGGTGCCCCTTGACCTTCCTTGCTTTGCGGCTGCATCACCCCAGTCTTTGCCTCTGACTTCACATGGCCTCTCTCTCTCTCTCTCTCTCTCTCTCTGTGTGTGTGTGTGTGAAATCTCTCTCTCCTCCTGTCTTACAGGGCCACTGTGGGGGCATTTAGGGACCACCCAGAGAACCCAGCATAGCTTCCCCATCTCTAGATCCTTAATTCAAGCACACCTGCAAAGACCCTTTTTTTCTTAGAAGATAACCTTACGTTCTAGGGATTATTCTGCCTCCACAGAGCCTAACGCACCAGCGGCTGGGTGAGGATCCCAGCTGGACTTTCCCTGGAGTGAGGTGACAGGGATGGGGGTGTGATGAGGAGGGGAGGAGAGCTGTCACCAGGGCAGAGGCAAGACAAAGCAGGGCAGAGCAGGGACGTGGGAGAGGCTGGTGGGGATCACGTGGCCACGGGCAGGCTGACATCAGCGAAGCCATGGGGCAGAGTGGAGCTCAGCACCAGCATCTGGGCAGGGGCATGTTAATGGCCTCCAAGAAAAGGCATGAGTCACTCGGATACCCGGCCAGGAGAAGCAAGAGGCCAAGGCCTGCCTGATTGCAATGGTAGATTCAGAGCCATGGTGGACTGCACTGGGAGTCTCAGACCCTTACCTACCTTCCCTCTACCGAGTCCAGCTGGGCCACACTGACTAGGACACAGTCCCTGTCTTTGATGGGCTCCTATGTGCAGGAGGCAGGCATATTCAAAGTGCTCTATTAGTAAAGCACATCTATCTATACAGATCTGAGGGAATGTGTATAAAAAGAACACCAGGCCATTGGGGTAGCTCAGTTGGTTAAGTGTCTGACTCTTGGTTTTGACTCAGGTCATGATCTCACAGTTGGTATGACTGAGCCCCACCCACATCAGGTTCCGCACTGACAGTGTTGAGCCTGCTGGGGATTCTCTCTTTTCCCCTCTCTCAAAATAAATGAACATTTTAAGAAAAGAAGAAGAACACTTATTCTACTTGGGGCCAGAGAGTGGTGTATCTAGAAAGTTTCAAAGAAATAAGACATTTCAGGTAGGTCTTAAGGTTCAAGAAGGAGTCTTCTAGGCAGAGGTGAACAAAGTCCGGCCGGGAGATAAGAAGGCACAGGGGGTTGTGGAAACCAGTCGTGACTTGGCGTGTTTCCTGATTTCACCTTGCTATAAGACAAGTGGCTCCTTCTTTACATCTAAATAGGCCATCGAACATTGCCAGGGTTTTATAATCACTGTGGAGCTGCAATATAAAAAAGAGCCCTGAAATTACAGTGAGAGGACACGAGCTCAAATTGTGACATTGCCATTGACTCGTCGACTGACCTTGGGCAAACCACAAACACTCTCTGAGCCCCATCGTCCTCTCTATAAAATGAGGGCAGTAATCTTTTCCTCAAGGGATCATTTCAGGAGTCAGTACAATAATGCAAGAGAAATAGCCTGAAAATCAAATACATTTCAGTTTCCCTCCCACCCTCCTGAGAAGTAAGGCAGTTAAGTCCGACAGATTGTCACTGGGACAAACGTTCTTCCTGTTTGGGCTGGGACACTGAGGTTACTTAATACCTTTATGGGCATCACAGGCATCCCACCTTAACCATAAATGCAGACTGTTTTTCTCAATTGTCTTTTCTTCCTCATTCTTGCCTTTACCCATTCTCACAGGAAAACACTGAGAAGGATTCTGGTTGGCCCTTTTGCACATTCATCCCTCTCAGTTTTGCTGATTTGAGACTGTTCACTCCTTTTTTAAAAAACATTTATTCATTTTTCAGAGACAGAGAGGGACAGAGTGTGAGTGGGGTGGGGCAGAGAGAGAGGGAGACACAGAATCTGAAGCAGGCTCCAGGCTCTGAGCTGTCAGCACAGTGCCCAACGTGGGGCTCGAACCCACAGACCACGAGACCATGACCTGAGCTGAAGTTGGACACTTAACCAACTGAGCCACCCAGGTCCCCCGAGACTGTTCACTCCTAAAAAGAAGGAGGTTATCTCAGTCATGGTGGCATTAATAAATAAACACACACATACTCTTGACCTCAAGGATCAACTATCACACTCTCTCGTCCTGACTTTTTGGAAGCAGGGCCAGTGTCCTCCACCATGACCCCCTTGATCATTCCCATCATGCTTCTGACAGCCCTGTTCCAAAAGCAGCAACATTATAGGGTCTGGTGGAGCTTCCTCAGAAGAGTAGCTAAGAGCATGGGATTTGGGATAAGAGATAGCCTTGGGTTTAGGTCTTGGCTCTGCCTTTGAACCCGGAAGCTTCAGTATCTTCTTTTGCAAAGTGCAATACTGATACTCATAGAAACACTCACAAGAGTGTTTTAAGGATTAAATAACATATTGTAAATTACTCAGCACAGTGTATGGCTACTATTAACTGGGCTGGAAGGGAAGAGTTAGGAACAGAAAGAAGCAAAAGTTGTGTAGAACGCCAGGAAAAGATGGGATGGTAAAATAGTGCTTCCTATATTGTCCCATGATTCCCTGCAATCAAGGTACAGGGACAAATCCAGTGAGCTGTGATCTGGGAAGGCAGGGTACAAGAGGCTCCTCCCAGAGCCAATTTTTTCAGTGGCCCAAGTGGAGCCTGATATTCTAGCTCCTAGAAAGTCATTCTCTGGACGAAGGTGTTAAATCTCGGCATTCTCTGATAAAGCAGAGAGGTAGTAAATGAAGTCATTAACATTGCTGCTCAAAATAGTTAACATCTCCCTGGAACCGGAAGGAATGAAGTAGAGGGCAGGTAAACGTTGACAGGGGAGGTATAAGTGGGTCGAATGTTGACCTCCAAAAGGTATGCTCACATCCAGAATCTGTGAATATGACTTCATTTTGAAAAAGAGTCCCTGCAAATGTAATCAAGTCAAGGATCTGGAGATGAGACCATCCTGGATTATTTGAGGGGGCTCTAAGTCCAAGAAGTGTGCTTTAAGAGATACACACAGAAGAAGAGAGGAAACACCCTGAGAAAATGAAGATATGCCTGCCTCCCCCATAGGATAAGCTCATCAAGGACAGGGACTGTGTCCTAGTCAGTGTGGCCCAGCTGGACTCAGTGGAGGGAGGTTGGGCAAGGGCCCTCGGTCAAGCAGGCCTTGGTGTCTCCTCCTGGCCGGGTGTCTGAGTGACTCATGCCTTTTCCTGGAGGCCATTAACATGCCCCTGCCCAGATGCTGGTGCTGAGCTCCACTCTGCCCCATGGCTTCGCTGATGTCAGCCTGCCCGTGGCCACGTGATCCCCACCAGCCTCTCCCACGTCCCTGCTCTGCCCTGCTTTGTCTTGCCTCTGCCCTGGTGACAGCTCTCCTCCCCTCCTCATCACACCCCCATCCCTGTCACCTCACTCCAGGGAAAGTCCAGCTGGGATCCTCACCCAGCCGCTGGTGCGTTAGGCTCTGTGGAGGCAGAATAATCCCTAGAACGTAAGGTTATCTTCTAAGAAAAAGAAGGGTCTTTGCAGGTGTGCTTGAATTCAGGATCTAGAGATGGGGAAGCTATGCTGGGTTCTCTGGGTGGTCCCTAAATGCCCCCACAGTGGCCCTGTAAGAGAGGAGGAGAGAGAGATTTCACACACACACACACACACACACACTCACTCACACACACACACTCACACAGAAGGCCATGTGAAGTCAGAGGCAAAGACTGGGGTGATGCAGCCACAAAGCAAGGAAGGTCAAGGGGCACCAGAAGCTGGAAGAGGAGAGGAAGGCTTGTCGGCTAGAGCCTCTGTAGCCAACACCATGATTTCAGCCCAGGGACGCTGATTTTGGACTCCTGGCCTCCAGAACTGTGAAAGAATAAACTTCAACCGTTTGAGGCCACCAAANAGTCACCTCACTCCAGGGAAAGTCCAGCTGGGATCCTCACCCAGTCGCTGGTGCGTTAGGCTCTGTGGAGGCAGAATAATCCCTAGAACGTAAGGTTACCTTCTAAGAAAAAGAAGGGTCTTTGCAGGTGTGCTTGAATTAAGGATCTAGAGATGGGGAAGCTATGCTGGGTTCTCTGGGTGGTCCCTAAATGCCCCTGTAAGAGAGGAGGAGAGAGAGATTTCACACACACACACACACACACACACTCACACTCACACACACACACACTCACACACACACACACTCACACAGAAGGCCATGTGAAGTCAGAGGCAAAGACTGGGGTGATGCAGCCACAAAGCAAGGAAGGTCAAGGGGCACCAGAAGCTGGAAGAGGAGAGGAAGGCTTGTCGGCTAGAGCCTCTGTAGCCAACACCATGATTTCAGCCCAGGGACGCTGATTTTGGACTCCTGGCCTCCAGAACTGTGAAAGAATAAACTTCAACCGTTTGAGGCCACCAAATACCTTGAAGTTCATTACAGCAACTGCAGGAAACTAAGCCAGGATGTGGGGAGTACAGGGAGGCACAGACGGAATGTCTGAAGCAAGTCCAGCTACAGGTGTCGAGCTCTGGTGTCCGGGAAGAGGCAGAAGCGCCCCTGGAGAGAGGCCCATGGTTAGATGCTGTGGTCTCACTCTACTCCATATCCCGCCTCTCTCACTTGCTCATTCATGAGCTTCTGCCAATTTGGCACTGGCAAGGACAGCTAGTATTTATGTAGCCTTTACTGTCCGCCTACCAAGGCCATGAGCCAGGCGGGCGGGACCCCCACTCGCACAGGGATCCCAGTCTGGTGTAAGTGCACCAGCCCTGGGCCTGTGTCTTGGACTCTGTGGCTCACACTTGGATTTGGCAGTGGTGTTGTAGATATCGGGTTCTGACCTTAACCTTTTGTGCTTCTACTTGTTTTCAGCTTCTGCTGTTTCCTGGCCTATTCCTCTTCCAGTGTCTTCCTTCCCTTTCAAGGGTTGGTACTCTGCTCCTGCCGTATGCCTGGCCCAGCCTGGCCCCTGTGGACCAGATGATGCTGACTGCCCTATCCAGCCGGCACGCCATCGCGGACCCAGCCGCAGTTCATGATTCTGTTTTCTGGCCTAGTCTCCTAACATCCTGCCTCACCTGCTGAAGGTAACTTCACATTCCGTCTTTGGATTAAGTCACTGCTCGGGCTCTCGTGATTCTGACCCCACATCGAGAAGGTGTTAGGAATTTGTAGTTATTTAGCTGCCCCACCTGCCTGGGTCTAGGACACTGGGGCACCGAGAGAGCAGGCTACAGAAGGCCAAAGCACACCGAACAAGATTTCTATGTTACTGTGATCTTGAGATGAATGGCAGCCACACAAACTGACAGTTAAATTGTCCCAGTGCTTGCCAAGGAGGGAATGCTTGGCTGTTTCTTCCTTATGCATTACAGCTTCACTCAGGTTAATAGCTCCACTTTGTAGGCAGTAAATGATCTCTTTGTTCAAGACACTCTGTTTACTTTGGTGTGTCTAACACAATGACTGACACATACAGCTTTCCCCAACTTTCTCTTCAGTTCATGCTCTACTCTTTTACTCAGCAAAGGGCAGGAAAGGGTGAAGGTGAACAGTTGAAGTCTTTAAACAAAAGGAATGTGTGTCTGAGGTTTTTAATAATCAGACTGTACCTCCTTTCAGAACACATGGTTCTGGATGTATCTTTCTGTTTATTTTTCTGCAGCCTATGTGGCAAGGGGCGGGGGGAACATGGGGAGGAAGGGAGAAGGGAACTGACTTCTACCCAGTGGCTCTAAGCACCAGGCATGGAGGTGGGCACTTTGTTGATGTTATCTGACTCAAGGTCACAGCAATCTCCAGAGATAGGCACTATGATCTTATTTTGTAGAGAAGGAAATAGAGGCAGAAAGCTCCCAAGACTTGCCTAAGGTTGTGCACTTGGGATTGAGAGCTGGAGCCCATATATTGATGTAGGTGCCCTACACAAGAGGAGTATTAATAACAAAATATTGTTTTAGAAACAGCTGAGAATGTAACTAAAACTGTAGTCCTAAATGCTGGAGCTTTGTTATCCCTTTGCTGGAACAAGGGCTGACATGGGTTTTAGAACCTTGAATTTCTTTCTTTTTTTTTTTTCAGTGTTTATTTTTTCTTGAGAGAGAGCATGAGTGGGGAGGGGCAGAGAGAGTGGGACAGAGGATCTAAAGCAGACTCTGTGCTGACAGCAAAGAGACCAATACAGGGCTTGAACCCCTGAACTGTGATGTCATGACCTGAGCCAAAGTTGGACACTTAACTGACTGAGCCACCCAGCTGCCCCTAGAAACTTTGAATTTCTCTCTTAATGGAAGCTTGTAAATAACAAAAGAAACTGCAGTTGTAGCTGGAGGTTGAGGCTTCAAGTCTGCTTTTTTAGACTGTGTCTTGCATTAATTAACATTCCCAGAGCTCTTTAAGGTACAGAAATAAGAGATGTCATGGATATGACTAGTATGACTACAATACCACCCTCAAAACAAGGAAACATTCCAGAGACATCGCCAGGGCCAGGCAGGTGCCTAGGTGTGTCCTAGTGACCGGCATGGTATGGGGAAAGCCCTGCGCTTGGAATCAAATATCTTCCCTTTGGAGGAAAGTGAAATTCTGTAGGGAGAATTTCAGCACTTGGGCAGAGGGTTCTGACCCTCGTTAAAATACAAATGCTCTTTGGGAGGTATTAGTGGTTATCTGTTACTTTCACCTGAGTGGGAAGGAATTTCAGATTCTGCCTAGAGATTAGGTTAGGTTCAAAGGAGAGAAAACCCAGGGACTCCATACCAGGGGGTTCGGAGGAGGAAGGTTGCAGCCAGCTGGGCAGACGAAAACGAAGTCGAAGACCAGCTCTACTCAATCCTGAACTTTGCCTGGGGTTGGTACTTGGAGTGAGGCAGTATCTTACTTCTCTAGTTAAGGGCCTGGGTACAGGCACAGATTTAGAAACTAACTACAAGCAATGATTAGAACCTCGGAAGTACTTGGAAACTTCCAGAGAAAGAAAATATAAGCACAAAGAATGAGTGAAGGGCAGAAAGGTATTTCAGAAATTGAGGTCCAGAATTGAGAATTAGAAACGGAGGCCCAGATTTCCCTGGGCAGGGGGTGGAGACAGGGTCCCAGAAAGAGCAACCAGAGATCTGCATGGTGTGGGTAGAAGATTTAGAACCATTGGATGGTTTTTGATTGTGTAGGTTTTTGATTCTAGAGAATGCTCTGTGTTGGTGTGTTTGCCGTGACAGTGTTAGCCTCCTCACCACACCCCTCAGAGATAGTGCTGTGATCCATTCACACAGGGAAGCTGAGGTCCAGACAGGGGAAGTAATGCATTCTAGTTCCTGCCATAGTCATTAACAAGGACACGAGGAGCCAAGACACAAGAGTGGACACAGTGGAAAGAACCTGAGCTGTGGAGCCTGCACACCTGATTTTGCACGTTGGCTCCAACACTCATTTGCTGTGTGGCCTTAGCAAGCATTGGACTTCCTCTGCCTCATTTTCCCTAGTTATTGGATGGGCTGAGAACTCCTGCCTCTGACAGTTTTATTTATTTTTATTTATTTATTTTTTAAGTTTACCAACTTATTTTGAGAGAGAAAGCACCAGTGGGGGAAGGAGCAGAGAGAGAGGAGACAGAGAGAATCCCAAGCAACCTCCAAGCAGGCTCTGCACTAGTGCAGAGCCTGACGTGAGGCCCAAACCCAAAAACTGTGAGATCGTGACCTGAACCAAAGTTGGGCACTTAACCGACTGAGCCACCCAGGCGCCCCCTGCCTCTGACATTTTTAGTACCGTATTCATCTCACACTGAAAAGAAAATGCAGGTGATGATGAAAATCATAGTACCTCACACACTGACTAATTACTATGTACCAGACACTGTTGTAAGCATAATCCATATATTAACTTCTTTAGTCCTTCCCGCAGCTCTGTGAGATAGAGGTCACCTTGGTACCCATTTTGCAGATGAGGAAACTGATGCACACAGAGGCTAAGTTGCAGAAGGCCCCATGGGAGAAAATGCAAAATTTCAGTAAGAAGGGCACAGATAAACCCCTGGGACTGGGGGGTATGGAGATCTGTGAGGACCAGGGAAGTGGTGGCCAAGTGCCATCTCAGTTTCCCTCACAGGCTTTGCTCAAGTGGGAGCTCAAGGGTCATGCTCTCAGTGATCAATTTCTTCTTCCAGGTGCTCCCTGCCTTGGTCATTTCCCCCAGCAGTGACTCTTAAAACCAGCCTTGATTTTCTCTGTGCTGTTTGTCAGCTACGGCTCTTGTGACTCAGTTTACCTCTACTGTTAGGCTTTCTGTCCTCAGTCAGGTCTTGACTCCATCATCCTACACTAATTCCCATCCTTACAAGACTCCCAGTCTCCTGTCTTTTGCTCCTCTGGTTTCTCTAGCTCCAGGCACCCCATCACTTCCCTAAACTCACTTCTCAGAGACTGCTCCTGGGACGCAACTTACATTGGCTTCTGCTCTCTAAACCTTCCTCTCNAGAGTAGAAGAGGGAGGTTGGCTGTGACTGACTTTTAAGAGTACTCTGCCTCCAAGCAACTACTATTGTAAAGCAAACCCAGAGCTGCTATGTGCTGTGTCTGGTACAGGGAAGCAGAGTGCAAGGAATGTGTATCTGGAGCTCCTGGCCACCCGCGACCCAGACCCAAATAAAGCAGGTGGCTTCAAGTTTGAATTCTAGGGACAAAACTCTTAATTCAAGTCCTTGGAAAGGAAACTGACCCTGCACTACTGGCCTTCTTGTTGCAATGCAGCTCTGTGCACTCCACCCCTACCCCGGGTCGGAATTTGTTTAAGAAGCTACAGGTGGTGGTAGTCCGGTCATTGGGTGATGGAGTTTAAAAAAAAAAAAAAAAAGCCACTTTGGCTACACAGTGCAAACCTGAAAGAACGGAGATCCAGAAAGCCCACACGTCACGGCTTTAGGGCAGGTGAAAGAGGGGTTGGAGCTCGGGGCTCTGCCTGGTGACACAGCGCGGTGCTTCTTGGCCTGGGAGCGCGGGCACAGGCGCCTTGCGCGCAGGCTCGGTGAGTAACGACAGGTGCACACCCAGCTCCGCGTCAGACAACGCGACCAGGGCCCTGAAGCCTCCCCTCTCCTGGAGCGCTGTGACCCCCGGGGGCCTTCCTGGAGGTGGAATAGC
>NW_027531902.1:2358839-2392869 GCF_008692635.1 Crocuta crocuta
GAATAGCGCCCCTCCCCGCCTCTCCCTACAGCGGCAGGGCGGGAAGAGGGAGCGACCTGCCTGATCACACCCACCTCTCCCAAAGCTCCTTTTAGCGCGGGCTGTTCCAGTTTCCCTGTAGCTTAGCAACTTGACAACTGATTTACTGAAAAACATCTTGACTTTCTCCGGGCAGGTTTTCTCTTTTCTTTTCTCTTCTCTTCCTCTCTCCTCCCCTCTCCTGCCTTTCCCCCTTGCCTCCCTCTTCTTTCCTTCCTTTGTTCTTGTTTTCCAAATGATCAAAACCTTGACTATAACAATGTTTTTGTGAATTCCTCCCAGGGATGCTGGTTTTCCTTTTTTTTTTTTTTTTTTTTTTTTTCTGGGCNGACAGAGTGATCTTTGTAGAGCTCAGTTCTGATAAGCTTCTTCTATTACTTAAAAGCCTTCAATAGCTCCCAGGACAAATATTCTCTCATGGCCCTCCAGCCACCAGCTCTATTTGTTGTCACCCCATCACCTCACTGTCATACCCTGTGCCCCACCAGATTAGAATTCTCTTTCTTACCTCCATGTCTTTGCCTATGCTGTTCCATCTGCCTGAAGCGCCCTATCTGGGCTCACTTAGCTGTGAGATGTTGTTCAGGATTCAGCTCAAACATGGGCTCCTCCGTGAGCCTTCTCTGTTCAACCCCCAGGCAGAACTGACCATTCCTTCCTCTACTTTTGTGGGTTAGGTATGGACCTGCACTAAAAATGTCTGTATATGTGGACTTGTAACTAGACTGTGAGCTCCTGGATGGCAGGGAGTATTTCCCATCATCCAACATGTCCCTAGTGCCCAGCACAGGGCCCGACATATAGCCAGTTATCCACACATGATCAAATGGGTGAATGAGTAATGCCAGCAGGAAGGAGAGAAGAAGGGAGGGAGGAAAGAAAGACTATATGATGGAAACAAATGAATGAGGATCCAGAAGCACCATCCAAGGGAGTAGAGGAATGAAGCCCAGGGTAGCATCTAGCCACGAGGAAGAAGAAGCCATGAGTTGGCTTCTCTTTGATTCCCAGGCCCCAGCCTTGTGGGTCAAAGGCAGAGCAAGGTGGGCTTCTGGAGGCCTGGCTCAGGAACATGGTAGGAGAAAATGAAAGGCCAAACCAGCCCATTAGCTCCTAGATCTATTCCTTGCCTGTCTCTTGCTCTGCTCTGAATCACAGGCAGGCTGACCTCGGAAGGTTCATGTCCACATCTTCTGGCTGGGTTTGACCACAGACATGTTGGTGGGAAACTGGAGGGTGAGAAGAAGGGAAGAGAGGCTATGCTTCTTTGTCTCTCTTAGCCTTGTGGCATTTCTTGCGGCAACTTTTTGGGTCTCTGGTTCCTGCCAGATAGGCCTGCCACTATTCCAGCTTTGGGCAGGTGACCCTGACCCCTGGGCTCAGGTAACTGCCTCTCCTTCTGTTTGTTCCTCTGGCCCTCAAGGGTGATGGTTGCTTCCAGCTGCTGGGGGATGCTTCCTCACCCCCTGGGAGATCCTCAGCCCCTCTGTCATTCATGTAACCAACTCCCTGTATTAACCGCCCCCCTTGTAAATATTCAGCGTGGTTCCTCGTGTTTGTGTGGACCCTGACTAATATACCAGTTTAGTTTAGTGTCCCACTGTAAGGGGTGAGGTCACCGATATTACCTTGGAGGTGGTGGTGTATTTATTTTTGACTTTTTCTGGATGATTATGAGGTAATGTTATATGGTGTATATGTTTAAACCAGGCTGGGAGAGTTGAGTACATTTGTCTGGTGTGCCAGCCCACATTGCTGCTCAGTTTGAGCTCCGAGGACCCTCGGTATAAGTCCTGTATAAGTAACAGGCCCTTGGGCTTCCGTGACTGTGGAGGACACTTGTCCCCAGCCCCCTGGCTCATGGGGAGAAGATGGAGGTGGGGCCTTAGCCCCTGAGATCCCTTTGGAAAAATATCATAAAGGGGAAGCAAGGAGCTGGTGTGAGAATGAGAGGCAGGGAGAGAGGAAAGGAAAGGGAAAGATGGGGAAGAGAGGGTGGGACAGGTGTTTAGCACAGAATCTTTACATAGTAGGACTCAACTGATGTTTGTTGAATGAATGAAATAATAGAGGAAGTGGAAGAGCAGGCGGACAGCGTGGGTAGTACTGGCAGAGATCTTTGGAACTTTCTTTCCGTTCACACAGCCAGCACCTTGCTCCAGGGTTTCCAAATAGCTCCCCTATGACAACAGCCTCCCAACTGGCTTCCTGGCCTCTGGTCTTCCCGTCCACTGCTTCAGGGGACTTTTCCAAAATCACAATCTCAGTTGCCTGAGTCAAAAAGCTTTAGTGGCTTTCAGATGGGTAGTGATGAAATTCTGCTGGATACTTCCAAGCCTCACTTTCTAGTACCCACTTTCGGCCTGGACTCTTTCCCACTCCTAGAACATACAGGGGGCAGTATACCTATAAGGGATGGTCCTTACCCTCAGTGTCCTGTTCCCTCAACCTGCTTCCCCAGTTTCTATTTTTATCCTCTTAAGGTCTGGGATCCAACTGTGATTTGAGACAGGGTTGGAGAAAGGAAAGCTGGGTAACTGAACTCTGATCTGGCCTTGATGCTACTGCTCTTCCTCCTCCTATAAATTCCTTTCAGCTCTTCAAAAGTCTGGAATGGTGGCCCTAAGCCAGGAACCATGGAGGTTACTCATAGTGGTTCCTACTCTCTGGGCTCCTGAGAGAGAATGCACAAAGAGGCCCGCACCCCCACCCCCCGGCAGGCTTTGTTCATGCTCAGAGAAGTCTCAGGGTGTCTGCTGCCAAGATGTGGGTGCCAGAGCAGATGTGAGGTCTGGCTCTGGGCAAGCGCCCTGAAGACAAATGAGCACAATGTGCTTCCCCATTACTGGGGTGGGTAGCTTGTGACTGCACGGGAAGCCATGCTGGGACTTGAAGATCCTTTGCTGACTTTTCTGGGAGAGCTAGAAGCACCTAATTCAACCCCACCACTCAAATTCAATCCAATTACCGTTTTCAAGTGCATGTAGTGGGGCATGGCGCTTTTGCTTTGCACAGACCTGGGTGTAAATTTCTGCTCTCCTACTTACCAGCTATGCAGACCAATTACTTAATCCCTCATTTTCCTCAGCTGTGAAATAGAATGATAAATACCTACCTTATAAGAGTTTTGGGTATTTTGCATCTGATAGGACTTCAATAAAAGGACACTATTATTATAACTGCTATTTATTAGTTTATGAATTATTTGGGACCTCCTGGGGACCTGGAGCTTGGCCTCAAGGCCACAAGTGAAGCCTTAGAGATGACCAGGGTCTTGTCAGTACTTTAGGAAGCTGACAGTATGGAGCAGGGATGGGCAAACTGTGGCCCGTGGGCCAATTCTGGCCTAGTGTCTGTTTTTGTAAATAAAGTTTAATTAGAATGGAGCCATTCCCTTCATTTGCATATTGGCTGTGACTGCTCTCATGCTACAACAGTGGACTTAAGTAGTGACAAAAAACCCCATATGATCCACAAAGTCCAAAATAGTTATTATCTGGACCTTTATAGAAAAAGTTTGCTGACCCTTGGTCTGGAGGAGAAGATAGATGTGTAATGAGGATGAAGCCACTTGCAGGAAATGTGTGAATCATCTAAATTGATGGCCCAGGGGCACCTGGGTGGCTCAGTTGGTTAAGCATCCAACTTCAGCTTAGGTCATGATCTCGTGGTTTATGAGACCCTGTGTCAGACTCTGCAAGGACAGTGTGGAGCCTGCTTGGGATTCTTTCTCTCTCTGCCCCTCTCTGACTTGTGCTTTCTCTCTCTCTCTCTCTCTCTCTCTCTCAAAATAAATATATAAACTTTCAAAAAATTATAAATTGATGCCCCTGAAAAAGAAAGAATCAATTCTGACTCGGGTAGGTAGGCATCAGGATTTTTAAGCCAGGTTTTGAAGACTGAGAAGGAAATTGATACTCAGAGCCTCAGAGTAGGGAGGAGTGGGAAAGAGCATGTCAAGTTGGACCACAGAAGTTTTACAGGAATATCATGCATGTGAGGATGGAAGAGACTAGAGATTAAATGGATAGTACAAAGTCATACAGTTTTGGAGTCAGCACTCGAATGTGGTTCAGTGCCTCGTAGAGTTTACATTGCCTTATATTTAGATGGCATTTCATACAAAATGCATTTACACATATTGTCTTATTGGATCCTCTCAACCATATTAAGAGTAGGTGTCACGAGTCTGATTTTATGGATGAAGGACACTTAAAGGGATTAAGAAGCACTCAGCCAGAAATTGCTCAGCCTTGATCCAGGGAAGGGGTCTGTGACTGTGGCAAGGGTACAAAGCTCGTACAGGTGAGAACTCTGTCACGGGAATATGTCCTGGTTAGTTGGTGTATGGTGTCAATGGCAGACCTAAAAATATAGGCAGGGTAACCTTAGCCCTGCACACCATGTAGGTTATTCAAAATTCAATGTCTTTATTAAAGATCTATTGCACACATGTGCAGAGCTAGATGCTGAGAGAGAAACCCAAAGATGTATGAGACAAGACTGTATTGACCTTAAGGGGCTGTGGGTTTAGTTGAGAACACAAGAGTCCCACAATATTATGAAGTAGTGCATGCCAAGAGACCAAAGTGTGACACAAACAAGGGCACAGGAGTTAGAGGCTATATCGGAAGCTGGGGTTTGGTTGATCCAATGCCATGGAAAATTCAGGAGGCCATCTTCTCACATCACAAAATTCTCATAAAGCCATAGAACTTCAGAGCTGGAAGGGACCCCAGTTCTATCAATCTTCAGATGGGAAAACTGAAATCTTGTCGCCAAGAAAGGATTGAGTTGCCTTAGTCAGTACTGATATAGAATTCAAACCCAGGCTTCCCTTTGAAGTCCAGGGCTCTTTCTCAGCATTGTTTTGCTGACTTAACCCTATAGTCTTTGGTTTTCCTTTTTAGGTCTGTACTATAGAGTGCTTGTAGAGGAATACTCCAAACCTCTGATGGGTATGTGACACCCTTCTTTCTCTCCTCTTCTTGACCACCCATTTTTAATATCTCCATGTTTCCATCAGGATAAAGACCGAGTCTTATTATCCTGAGAGGCCATTGAGGATAATGGATATGAGTGTGAGATCTGGCATCAAGCCTTCTGGGTTTGAATTCCTGCTCTACCATTTGATCACTGTGTGACCCTGGCAAGTAATATAACCATTCTGTGCCTTAGTTTCCTCATTTATATGATGGATATAATTACAGAAATTACCCCAGAAGTTTGTAAGGAATAAATGAGATAATTCATGAACAAAACAGAGATTAGTATTCAGTATCTAGTAAGTACTCATTAAAGCTAGCTAATTATTGCTATCAGCCTGGTATTTATCTGACCTTGTAGTTGGACTCCAGCCCATTTCTCCATCTTGACCTCCCCCAATAGGTCTACTTACTGTCTCTCATTAGCCATGCACCATTTTGCCTCCTGAACTCTCCTCTCTATTCCCCTTCTCTTCTCTGCACTAACCTCACACTCTTTCTACTTATCTGTTCTACTGGATGCCTTTGGAGCCCCAACCTCTGATCTCCTCTTCTTTCTCAGAAGTCTTAGAGCAATCAGTCTGAAGCTCTCCCTTGGTGTCCTGCTGCTGTTACCCATCTTGTAGGTCCCCATCCAGCCATTTCCAGGGAACAGGTGTTGTGGATTCACCTTGTACTTCACATCTGATTTTGCCCATGGCAGGTGCAAAATTATTTATTCAATATGTCTTCATTAATTGAGCACCTATGATATGAAGAGACCTTTACTCAACACTTGGAACACAGGATTGATGAACCCCAACTTCAGTCTCACGGTGTGGAGGGAGACACAGACTTATAGCCAAGTGCTCAGCACTGGAATGAAAGTGGGACCACAGCTCAGTCTAGGGAGCCTGTGGAGGGAGGGGGTAATTATGGAATGGATGTTTGAGGGTGATGATGAACAAGGGTGACAGAACTGAATGGGGAGATGCTCGAGTCATTATACCCGAAGAGAGCGTGGATCTGGGCACTGAAGGACAGGGAGAGGTTAAACCTGATTCTGGGTTTTCCAGCCTGGAATACCAATGGTGTCTGTCTGAGAAGTGCCCGAGCCTGGCTAGGACTGCCATGAGAAGGGAACAGTGAGAGGACACAGGACCTGGCTGAAGGGACATCTGCATCTGTTACTCTACCTTCACCCTGCAGATGCTTGGTAAAGGAGCCTGAGGCTGGGATGCAGCAAGAAGACTGACAACCAGGGAATGAGTCCATCTGTGCCTGGTGCTGGACGAGGTTGGCATGAAGAGCAGGGATGGTGCAGCAGCTGGGCCATAGGGGGAACATGCACAGTAGGGTGAAAGGGCTGCTTGGGAATGGATTCTGAGAGCGCTCACTTCTGAGAGCACTCTGGATGCTTAAGGGCAGGCACTTGAGGGGTCTAGAAGGCCCCACTCACACTGGGAAGTTTTATTGGCAGAAATAGGGAAGTACAGAAGGAGGAGAAAGGGTTCACTCCGGATTGGGATACTTGGGGGCTATAGCATGCTGAGTCTGAGATGCTATTTGCATATACAAACACCAATGCTCAAGAAGCTGTTGGGAGATAGGAACTTGAGTTTTGGAGGTTTGGAGGTCAACAACTTTGAAGAGGTGGTTGATGCTGAGGTAGTGGGTCCATCTTCTGAGGGAGAGACCAGCAGGGAGGGAAGAGAGCTGAGAACCAAAGGGACTTGGAGGCTGGAGGAGCAGGCGCCCAGAGAGAAGTCAGCCTGGTAGGCCAAGAACCAGAGGAGGTGCCTCAAAAGAAAAGCCAGGGTTCAGACAAAGCTTCCTTGATTCAGGAGTGGGCCTATTTCCCACGGAAGATCTGAGCAAGAAGTCAGCATTGGAGGAACTCCCCGCGTAGGCTCCCTCGTCAACTCACTTTATGCCAAATGATAAACCATGCTTGTCAAGGTCAGGAGAAGGAGGTGCCCATTAGGACTCCACAGCAATTTAATTCTATGCCAATGGGGACACCTGGGTGGCTCAGTTGGTTAAGCCTCTGACTCTTGGTTCAGCTCAGGTCATGACCTCACAGTTGAGGAGTTTGAACCCCTTATCAGGCTCTGTGCTGACAGAGCAGAGCCTGCTTAGCATTCTCTCTCTCTCTGCCCCTCTTCCACTCTCTCTCTCTCAAAAATAAACTTAAAAAAATTTTAATTCTGTGCGAATGTTGAAGCTGACCAACAGCAACACCACCAATAAAGAATCTTCCCAGCATCTTCCAGTGGGTCTTCCAGTGGCCCTGACCCCTTGCCTTGTGAGAGGGAGCAGGTGTGGATGATGGAGGGGAACACAGACAGTGAGAGACTTGGAAGGGATAAAAACACAGCGAGCACCTTTAATGTGTGAGGAGATGGAGAACAACATGTTAGACACTGACCCCTGGGGGGCTTCCAAGTCAAGTGGATGGAGTGAATTAGGGAGGCCCAATACCCGGTGGAATGGGGCAGGTGACACCGGGCAGGTATAAAATACTGGGTTGTTTTGGAGGTGGGGAGGAGGTTGTGATGGGCCAGGGAAGCCCTGTGAGGGTGAGGGCATTTCAGATAGCCCTGAGAAAGGGGGCAGGATTTCAACAGGTGGAGTCAGGGGAGGGTGTTGTAGGTGAGGTGACTGGCGCGAAGAGGGGGTGAAGCCAGAAGGGCAAACTGCAGTCAGATGGTAAAGGGGACTAGATGCAGGGCTGAGGAGTTCAAATAAGAGCTTGGCACTGGGAAGCAGCCACTGATGGTTTAGGGCAGGGGACACACTGACAATGACATGAGTCAAACTGGTTTCTAGAGTTCAGAACGGAAGTCCTACCTAGTGTGGATCGAAGTAGGCAAAGCCTGGCACCAGGGAGGCTTTCTAGAAAGCTGTTGCTACAGGTTAGTGGTAGCCTGAGCTTTGTCATTTTCCCAAGAAGGACCTGGAGCCACCTTGTCACCCTTCTTGCTGTGCTGTCCTGTACTTGCTGTGCCAGACAGGGCTCCTGATAAGGTGGCCAGGTTACACAGGCTGGTCTGACAGTGACCGCGGCTCAGGGGATGTGTCACAGATAAGCAGGATCCTCTCTCATGCCCTGACCTTATCCAGTCACTTTGAGTGGGGGTGGGAGAGGATCAGATAGATGCACCTGGCTTGTCCCTTTCCAGGCAATCCTCTGCCTCCAAACTCGGGCTTTTTATGAGTGCCTGATGGTAGAGGGGGTGGTCACCTTCCTTTCAGATTACTTGTTCCTTTTTTGTCTTTTAAAGCCCATGATATTTACAAGGGCTTTACAAGGTGATTTGTTCCTTTTTATTCTCCAGTATTTACTTTCTTGTACTAGGAACTATCTTGAAATCAGGAATTTCATCTTTTCCAACTTCGTAGACCTCACTCCTTACTTTGTACATAACAGGCACGCAACAGTCTCGCCAACTACAAACCCAATGAAACAAACTCTCCTTAACTGCCCCCCTCCCCCAATTATTCGGTACTGTCCCCAAGGTGCTCAGACAGATCCCCACCCTTGGTTAACTGGCACTGCAGGATCTCATCAAGAGGAGACAGGATAATAATCAAATAAAAACATTCTCTTGGCATCAGCACTTTCTGAGGATAGTGGAGGAATTGTTCGCCCTTGCGGGGTTTTGTAGAGGTATGTAAAGAGTTAATTAAGTCTCTGCCCACGAGGACTTGGCCATATAAAGGCATTCCACCCAGAAGGAATGTGCTGGGAAGCAGGTTTCTCTCCGGGCTCTGAGGCCTGAGCTTGAGCCAAGGTTAATGTCTCAGGCCCTGGGGCCGCAGACACAGGGAGACACAGGTCTCTGGAGACACAGTGGAGACACCACTGAGCATGGTGTAGAGTCCCGCGCTTCCTCTGTCTGGTCTATGCCTACAGCGAAGGTGCCCATGTGACTCCAAACAGTGACGTAGCTCCTGAGTAGGGAAGGCTCAAGACCGGGATAATCATTAGAGCAGCTCTGGTTCGCTTGGAGCTCCCCGTAAGCAGGCCCGCTGCCTGGAGCTTTCCAAGCTGTGACCTCAGGCCACCCCTCACCCTGGGGGCTGGGGGCTCTGAGGATGTATGTCCGTGGCATCCACCTAGGATGCTGGCCCTCTCGGCCTGTCACTACTCCCGGGCCTGCTGCCCCCCTTCTCAGCTGAATCCCCAGTACCAGGCGCATAGTAGGTGCTCAAGAATGACTAATGTTAGGTGTCTCTTGTCGGCTCCAGTTTGTGCATGTAGGACACAGCCCCTCAGTCTCTGGCTCTGTGAGGGCTTGGTATCCTTTGACTTGCCGGGGAGAAATCTTTATCTTTCTTCTCTTCTCGGATGCTGGATGCTTGTTTGCTGCAAGACTGTTCTCAAAAACATCTACTCTGTGAGGCCTTACTCAGATCTCCCTCCGTATGTATGTGTTTTTTGTATGAATCAAAGTTTCTTTGTTTCTGTTTCCCCATCTCCAGCGATACCCCTCTCCTGATTTAACCCGCACCCCCCGTAAGCAGCCTGGCCTTTCTGAACCTGTCACTTCAGGGAGAGACGTGGGACGGCAAAGGAAGAAACAGGGGCATCTTCTTGTTTTGGGGGGCACCATGAACTTGATCTTTAGGAGACCAGAGGGGACTCGGCACAGACAGAAGATTTGGGGGGAAACACCTGCGGAAGTTCAAGAGAATGAAGCTGGGGGCGGGGAGAGAGGGGAGCTGAGAGGGGGCACAGAGAAAGGGAGCCCCGGGCGATGGCAAGGCCTCCTCAGGGGATGGCCTTGCGGTGAACCCTGGCCAGTGAGGCCTTGAATGTCCTCACAGAAATTTCTATGCCCAGCGTGGCACAGAGTAGGGGAATGGGTTCCCTGCTCTAAGCATGGAACACTGGAGGTCAGGAGCAGAGAACGGCCTGGGAAACTGCGTGGGGCATGTTGACTGAGGCCTAGATGTGTCTGTGAACCCCAGACAGACCTGAGGATGAGATGCCCCGTGGCACGCTGCAAGCCCCCCAGAACTCACACCTCAGAGAAAGGTAAGAGGAGTCACGATGTGACAGACCTGAGGTTTTTGCTTCCCCAGTGAGGGGATGTGGTATAAAAATTAAGTTCTCACAGAGGAAGAGAATAGGAGTTAAGCACAAGGACTCTTTAACCAGACTGTTTGGGTTCAAATCCCAGCTAGCTGTGTGACCTTAGGCTAGCCATTCCTCTTCATTTCTCTGTGCCTCCGTGTTTTGTTTTTATTTTTTCATCTCTAAAATGGCTAGTTCTAAAATGGTGGTATATCATTTGTAAGACAGGCCCGCGTTCCTGTCCTGACTCAGCCGCTAACTACCTATGCGACTCTGGGACAGTCACTTACCTACTTTGTGACCAAACTTCCGCAGAGCTATCCCTACTAGACTCCAGGGTTGTCATGATGATCACATGAGCTGTATGGTATTCCTTTGATGATGCCCTATTGTGGAGTTAATTTCAAAACTGTAATGCGTTTTATAAATAAATGTCAATTACGACGATGATTCCTGTGAATTGTGAGTAGATTATAAACAAACCGAGGGCAGTACTGATTTTCACCTGTGCTGAGAAACGGAGGTGCCACCTTATGTCCTATCCTGCCCCCGCCTGACTCCGGGCCCCATCACAGGGCAACTCAGTACCCGTCTAGAATGAGTGGGGATTCTTTTTTAATTTTTAAAAATTTATTTCTGAGAGAGAGAGAGAGAGAATGAGAGAGAGAGAGACAGTGTGAGCAGGGGAGGGTCAGAGAGAGAGGGAGACACAGAATCTGAAACAGGCTCCAGGCTCTGATCTAGCTGTCAGCACAGAGCCTGATGCGGGGCTCGAACCCACGAACCGTGAGATCATGACCTGAGCCGAAGTCGGACGCTTAACCGACTGAGTCACCCAGGCGCCCCTAATGGGGATTCTTAAGAAATAGATGTAATGTCATTTACAAAGAAGCTGAACATAGGTTTGGTTCTGAGGGTCAGGAGAGGGGATCTGGTCAGGGATTGCTGGCAGGGGCTGCTAGAACTTACAGTTCTGACTTTGCTCAGTGCTGTAGCTGACTTTCTAAGTGGGCCTGACCTCAGGCAGTGGTCCCAAGAACCCAGTGGGGCTGTGGGTTCCCTTATCAGTTCCTTATCCTGAGTCTCATACCCTAAATCTCACCTCCCCCCTGGACAAATGTCATGATCTCGCTTCAGCTGCTTACTTAATCCCCTTACATCCCAGTGCCTTCATCTATTCCTTATGGCCAGCACAGCCCACTTGATGGGATTCCTGTGGGGATTGAATTGGATCACGCGCGCCTGGCCCTTTGTTCAGTGCTGGGCACAGAAGAGGTGCTTCCAACATTACTTTTCATCTCCTCTTCCCTTCCTGGGGAGCTGGGTTCACAGGAAAAACCTAAAATCAGGCAGTAGGGCTTTCAGCCTGCCATCAAAGGGATGGCGCACATGATATTTGCCCCTGACAATTTACTAATAGGCAGCCGCTTAAGGGATGTAAAAAGCCCTCACCCTCCTCTGGGGTCAGAGAAGGTCAGGCTTCTGTTTGAGAAGCAGCGTATTGTGTTCAGAAGACATTATACACTGTGTCAATATTTGATGAGGCCCCAGGAAGTGCCAGTGGGCTTGGCTGGCTGATTGCTCTGTGACTACAAGCTGTCCTGTGCCTGACGTGACATGGCCAAGACCCACGTCCTAAGGGAAGGAGTGGCATATTTGCCCTTTAGGAAAGATAGCAGGGCTGATCTGGCTCCAAATTGGCTACTCGCATTTTCTTTCTCTTCCATTTGAGAGGGACATAATATTACTAATCGCTTATTCTGTGTCTTATCTCCCTTAGTCCTCAGGAGGCTCATTTTACACTTGAGAAAACTGAGGCCTCAACAAGTAAGACGCTTGCTCAAGGTCAAGTAGTAAGTTGTGACCGAGGAGGGCCAGCTAACCAAGGAGAAGTGGTATATGGGTCAACTTGACCTCAAGAACATGCTCTGGAAAACAGTGTGGAGGTTCCTCAAAAAATTAACAATAGAACTCCCCTCTGACCCAGCAAAGCACCGCTAGGAATTTACCCAAGAGATACAGGAGTGCTGATGCATAGGGGCACAGGTATCCCCAATGTTCACAGCAGCACTTTCAACAGTAGCCAAATTATGGAAAGAGCCCAAATGTCCATCAACTGACGAATGGATAAAGAAGATATGGTTTATATATTACAATGGAATACTGCTTGGCAATGAGAAAGAATAAAACATGGCCATTTGCAGCAATGTGGATGGAACTGGAGGGTATTATGCTGAGTGAAATAAATCAGCCAGAGAAAGACAGATACCATATGTTTTCACTCATATGTGGATCTTGAGAAGCTTAACAGAAGACCGTGGGGAAGGGGAAGGGGGAAAGAAGTTACAGAGAGGGAGGGAGGCAAACCATAAGAGACTCTTAAATACTGAGAGCAAACTGAGAGTTGATGAGGGTGGGGGAGAGGGGAAAGTGGGTGACGGGCATTGAGGAGGGCAGTTGTTGGGATGAGCACTGAGTGTTGTATGGAAACCAATCTGACAATAGAGTATATTAAAAAAAAAAAAGACTATGCCAGTTAAGGGCGAGTTTATACTTGCTAAAGTTTATATCAATTCAAGTGGTTAGAGCAGAAGTGAATATGGGAGGAAGGACAGAGTAGGGACCAAAAGAAGAAACAAAAAACCAAATATTATACTGAAATGAAAGCCTTATGGTAACCTGATTTACATAAAATTATGTTTGTGTGTAAAAAAAAAAAAAAGAAGAAGAAGAAGAACAGAGGCCTCCAGAAGAGGTACATTCACACACGGGGGCTGTGAAGGGCTAGAGAAGCAGAGGGAAACAGAAAAAGTGTTGAGAAGCCTCGTTCCCAAACACCTGCAGGCTTCCCTTGGTCTTCACACAAAGATCATGGGCTCGGCCTTTATGCCTCCTTCAAAGTTTTAGCTTTCCTTTCCCCACTCCCGCTCTTGGCCTGGCCCAGATCTTTCCCTTCAGGAGCAAATATGACCCGGGAGTTTTCAGCTGGTTTTTGTGAGCTTGGGATAGTGTCTGAGCTGCACCCCTAAGCAGCTCCTCCCCTCCTGTAGACCAGGCTGGAGCCACCCCGTCCCCTGGGCCTGTTACCCAGTGTCCACTTCTCAGCCTTGGCCCTCAGGACTGCCGCTGCGGGTGGACTTGTGTGTGCTTGGATCTTGGGTGCGGCCTCTCAGATGCCCTTCCACTTAGCGTTGCGTCAGGTTTGGTGTTCCCCCCGGCCATCTTTGGGACGTCCAGCCTGGGGACAGCACTTGTCTGCTAGGAAGGGGGTGTGGAGTGACAGAATCATACAGTAAACAGGATCATGGGTGCAGAAGCACTCACCACAGTGAGTACCCATGGTAGGTACTCCATCCGTGTTATTGGAATTCACTTTAGAGTGGAACCATAGGATTTTAGTTCTGTAAAGGTATTTAAAAGTTCTTTTTTTTTTAAATTTTTTAAAAAATGTTTTATTTATTTCTGAGAGAGAGAGAGACAGTGTGAGCAGGGGAGGGTCAGAGAGAGAGGGAGACACAGAATCTGAAACAGGCTCCAGGCTCTGAGCTGGCAGTCAGCACAGAGCCCGACGCGGGGCTCGAACTCACGAACCGTGAGATCATGATCTGAGCCGAAGTCGGACGCTTAACCGACTGAGCCACTCAGGCGCCTTGTGGAATTTAAAAGTTCTTGACTCAACCTCCACATCTTATAGATGAAGAAATCGGGCCCCAGAGGGTTCGTGGCTTGCCCAAATTCATATGAAGAGTGGCTTGGGTGAGCACTCTGAATTCCTGGATAATGACAATAATGCCCTCCTTTTCATTTTTTTAAAAGTGCATTTATTTATTTTTGAGAGAGAAAATGCAAGTGTGAGCATGGGAGGGGCAGAGATAGAGGGAGAGAGAGAATTCCAAGCAGGCTCTTCGCTGTCAGCACAGTGCCCAGTGTGGGGCTCAAACTCACGAACTGTGAGATCATGACCTGAGCCCCAATCAAGAGTCAGATGCTTAACCGACTGAGCCTTAGGTGCCCCCCCTTCTTTTTAAATTGAGGTATAATCGACATACATTCTATCAGTTTCAGGTGTATAACATAATGATTGGATATTTGCATATATTCCTACATGGTGACCATAATCACTCTAGTTAACATGTGTCACCATACATAATAATAGATTTTTTTCCTTGTGATGAGAATGTTTAAGATTTATTCTTTTTTTTTTTAACTTTTTTTTAATGTTTTATTTATTTCTAGGAGAGAGAGAGAGACAGCGTGAGCAGGGGAGGGTCAGAGAGAGAGGGATTCACAGACTCTGAAATAGGCTCCAGGCTCTGAGCTGGCAGTCAACACAGAGGCTGACGCGGGGCTCGAACCCACGAACCGCGAGATCATGACCCAAGTGAAAGTCGGACGCTTAACCGACTAAGCCACCCAGGTGCCCCTAAGATTTATTCTCATAGCAACTTTCAGACATGCAACCCAGTGTTATTTCCTCTAATCACCATGCTGTACATTACATCCCCATGACTTACTTGTTTTTTATGACTGGAAGTTTGCACCTTCTGACTCCCTTCACCCATTTCACCCACCTCACACCCCTGCCTCTGGCATCCATCAATCTGTTCTCTGTGTCTTTGTGCTTGTTTCTGTTGTCTTTTTTCAGATTCCACTTATAGGTGAGATAGGGTATTTGACTTTCTGTGTCTGACTTATTTTACTTAGCATAATACCTTCAAGGTCTATCCATATCACAAATGGCAAGATTGCCTTCTTTATTATTGCTAAATACTCTTCCACTCTGTATATATGTGTGTGTTTGTGTATATGTGTATGTGTATATATAACATCTTCTTTATCCATTTGTCTGTTGATAGACACGTTGTTTCCATATCTTAGTTATTGTAAATAATGCTGCAAGGAACATGGGGTGCATGTGTCTTTTTGAGCTAATGCTTTTACTTTCTTCAGATAAATACGGAGAAGTGGGATTGCTGGATCATATGGTAGTTCTATGTTTATATTTTTGAGGAATCTCCACACTGTTTTCAGTAGTGGCTGCACCAATTTGCATTCCTACTAACAGTGCATAAGGGTTCTCTTTTCTCCACATTCTTTCCAATCAATACTTGTTATTTCTTGTCTTTTGATAATAGCCATTCTAACAAGTGTGAAGTGATCTCTCATTGCAGTTTTGATTTGCATTTTTCTGATGATTAGTGATGTTTTCCTATCCCTGCTGGCCATCATTATGTCTTCTTTGAAAAAAGTATATTCAGATACTCCGCCCATTTTTTTAGATGGATTTTTTTTTTTTGCTATTCATTTGTATGAGTTCTTTCTATATTTTGAACAGTACTCCTTTATCTGGTATGTAATTTACAAATATTTCCTCCCATTCATCAGGTTGCCTTTTCTTTCTTTTTTTTTTTAATTTTTAATGTTTTATTTATTTCTGAGAGAGAGGGAGACACAGCATGAACAATGAGGGTCAGAGAGAGAGGGAGATACAGAATCTGAAACAGGCTCCAGGCTCTGAGCTAGCTGTCACCACAGAGCCTGATGTGGGGCTCAAACCCACGAACCAGTGAGATCATGACCTGAGCCGAAGTTGGACACTTAACCGACTGAGCCACCCAGGAGCCCCCAGGTTGCCTTTTCATTTTCTTGATGGTTCCTTTTGCTGCACAGAAGCTTTTGTTTTGATTTGGTCCCACTTGTTGATTTTTGCTTTTGGTGTCAAATCTAAAAATTCATCACCAAGACTGATGTCAAGGAGGTTACTGCCTATGTTTTCTTCTAGGAGTTATATGGTTTCAGGTCTTGTGTTCTAGTCTAGCCCATTTTGAGTTAATTTGTGTGTATGGTATAAGAAAGTGGCTCAGTCTCATTCTTTTTGCATGTTGCTGTCCAGGTTCCCAACACCATTTATTAAAGAGACCGTCCTTTTCCCATGTTCATTCTTGGCTCCTTTGCCATAAAATAATTGACCATATATGTGTGGGTTTACGTCTGGCCTCTCAATTCTGTTCCATATCTCTATGTGTCTGTTTTTATGCCAACACTATACTGTTTTAATTGCTATAGCTTTGTAATATAGTTTGAAATCAGGGAGTGTGAGGCCCCCGGCTTTGTTCTTCTTTCTTAAGATTGCTTTGGCTCTTTGGTTTTTTTGTTTTGTTTTGTTTTCTTTTGTTGTTGTTTTGTGTCATTCCATACAAATTTTAGAATCAATTTTCCTATTTCTGTGAATAGGTATTTCACAAATAGGTATTTGTGAAAAATACCATTGGAATTTTAATAGGGATCGATTAAATCTGTGGATTGCTTTTGGTAGTATGGGCATTTTAACAATGCAATAATGTCCTTAGATGTCCTTTCCTACTCTTGGCTCTGGAATTTAGAGGACCCCCCACTACAACCCTCCTCCAGCCATGCCTCTTTTTATGAGTAAGGAGTTCACAGGGCCAGGAAGATGTGACTGCCTAGAGTCTATGCCCCTCTTTGAGATCATTCTCTATATATCTAGAGGATTCTAGAACATTCTCTGGATACCTAAGGAATCTTTAGGGAACCTAGAATTCCTTGCCCAAATGGCCTCTTCTTGTCTTCTTCAGGCCTCTTTTCCAGTTCCACCCTACCAAAGGCAGAAATCAAAGCCAGTATGGCCAGTCTGTGCACCCCTAGGCTCAAAGAGTGGCAAATTGGGTGGCTGTTTGTGGGGTGCGTGGATGGAGTTTGGACATGTGGTTTGGGACATGGGCAAGGAGAGTGGGGATAGGAAGAGGAATCCATGAGCCCAGGGCTGAGCATTTGTGGGCAGACTCTCTCAGTGCAGCAGAATTCTTTTTTTTTTTTAAATGCTTATTTTTGAGAGAGGGAGAGAGACAGACAGACAGACAGACAGTGTGAGCGGGGAAAGGGCAGAGAGAGAGGGAGACACAGAATCTGAAGCAGGTTCAGGACTCTGAGTCTTCAGCACAGAGCCTGATGCAGGGCTCAAATACACAATCTGTGAGATCATGGCCTGAGCTGAAGTTGGACGCTTAACCGACTGAGTCACCCAGGTGCCGCTGTACAGCAGCATTCTAAGGAGGATAAGAGTTCTATATTTGAGGGGTGCCTGGGTGGCTCAGTTGGTTAAGTTTCTGACTCTTGATTTCACCTCAGGTCATCATATCACAGTTATGAGATCGAGCCCTGTGTTGGGCTCTGTGCTGACAGTGAGGAGCCTGCTTGGGATTCTCGGTCTCCCTCTCTCTCTGTCCCTCCCCAGCTCACATGCAGCACTCTCTCTCTCTCTCTTTCAAAACAAACAAGCAGACAAACAAACATTCAAAGAAAAAAGAGTTCTGCATTTGAACCTGGACTTCTAAGTCATGGTGAATGTGTATTTGTCAAGACAGGATGGTATAATGTATTTTATTTGTTACTTTGATCTACAGCTTTTAAATATTAGACCTCTGTGTATGGGCCTTCATTTGCACTCTTGTGCTGTGCCCCACAAACGTTAGGGGTAGCCTGCAACAGGATGATCTGTTTGGAGAGCCCAAAGGGGAGCCCCAATCAGAAAGCCAGAGAATCAGCCGATGAGATGACTGGGAGAACACAGCTGAGTGTTTCCTTTCCTTAATGCCCTGCGGATGTCCCAGCATATCTCAAAGCACAGAGAGTTGTATGAGAAATGTGAGCAGGCTGTAAGTAGGCCTGGAAGAATCAGCTGCCCTGTTGTGTTAACATAACACCTGTTCTTGAAAAGAGCTGACTCTGGTCTTCAGATCCATCTTGCTTTAAAATTGAAGGAAACTTTGAAAAGGCTGTAAAGGGTTCACTTCCAGGCCATCATCCAGACCAACAAGGCCTAGCCCTTTATTCCCCATTCTTCAAAATCAGGGGTTCCGGGAGGGCGTGTAGTTTCCCTATATGTGTCTTCTTCCTTTGCCTTCTCTCCATGGGTCAGTTTCTCAGACTCCAGAGGTGAGGGGGTGGGCACCACAAGGCAGGGTTAGGATAGAGCCTTCATTCTACTAAAAATAAGCCCTTTTCTGTGTCCCGCCTGCTTGTCCAGAAAGCTGGAGAAGCAGCCTGGCTGCAGACCCGCCCTCTTGCTGCGAGGTGAGTGTGCCCTTGGCTGTGAGGCCGTACTGCCAAGGTTCATAGGAAGCTACACCCCAGGCTATTGTGCTGCCATCCCTGAAGGAAAACCTCCTTCCCTCCCCTGATGGCGCGTTCACTGTCTCTGTTTATTGCCCAGCATCCAGTTCCCAGAACTCCCTGGAGGATTCACAAGCCTCAAACAATGAGGTTTCTCATCTGGAGAGAAAGGAGGGGCACGGAAGTCACCAGGGTCCACGTGGACACTTTGACCTTGGAGTGGTTGTACCTGCTGATTCCTGTTGACTGAAGCTACCCAGCAGTGCTCAGGGTCTGACCCTGTTGCCAAAATGAGGGGACAGGAAGTGCTTTAACGGGCGCTCTGGGGGAAGGCTGAGGGCTCAGAGGTCAGAGGTGGGGCCCAGTGACCCCTCATGTAGCATCACACACTATAGTTATTCCCCCACAGCCTGAGCTGGAAGGACTGACCTTCAGCAAGAACGTGAGGTCAGACAAGTTTGTGTTGGTCAAGCTTCCCTTCATTGCTTCTTCCTCCTAGAACCCAGGTGGGCCCCTCGCCTGCTGCTCTGGTCTCCCATTCAACATTTGCCCATGGCTCTCAGCTCCCAGGGCTAATGCTGGGCTTCCTGCATGGTTTCCATCATACTACCCTTTCCTGGACTACGGTTCACACCCCTGAGGACGAAGGTTTACACAGACACACATGCAAAATTCACTGGTTGGCATTTGATCTTCCCAGGGTTCTATTTACTAATGGGAGGCAGGGGAAGAGTGACTTCCCATTCTGGGGAACAACTGTTCCTTTAAACCATTTAAACCAATTGTCATTTAAACTATGATCACTTGTTTTCTTAACCTCCAGGTGAGGTCTATGCTGGTCCATGTGGCAGGCTGCATGGGAGAATTCGAGAATACTCCCTGCAGGCACAGGACCTGTTGAGTGGAGTTGAGGTGGAGTTCCAGCCCTTACTTGCCCCTTGCCTGGACACCCTAGTGCTCTGAGTTATCTCTTAACTGAATGCACCCTGCAAGATACTAATGGGAAAGATTCCAGGATCAGGAGGAAAGTTTTAGTAGCAAATGAAGCCTTATAGTTGCCCACAGACCATCTCAAGAAGCTATTTCATCTACTCTGGTGCTGGGGGCTGGATGTATCTCACTGGCTTGGCAAGGAGCCCCTGCTGAGCACCCAACACTTGCAGAAGCACCGATGCCCAGAGTGTGTGTGCCTTCATAGCAGGCCACATTTTTAGGAACGTAACCTTATTTGATCCAGTGACAGCTTTGGGAAGTAGGAAGGGCAAGACTATTATAGCCACTTTTTAAAAAGAAATGTTTATTTTTTATTTTTGGAGAGAGAACATGAGCAGCAGGGGGGGACAGAAGATCTAAAGAAAAAGCAGGCTCTGTGCTGATAGCAGCGAGCCCAATGCGCGACTTGAATCCAGGAATCCTGAGATCACAACCTGAGCTGAAGCCGGACGCTCAGCTGACCTAGACACCCAGTGCCCCTTACACCCATTTTATAGATGAGAAAACTGAAACTCAAAGGAAGTGAAGGGGCGTGTACATAGTCACCCCACCAGTAAGTGGCAAAGTTGGAACTACGATCCTCCGGTTTTACCCGTTCAACAACCTTGCCACATTGTCTCTGACCAGGCCGACTCACAAAGTCCAGTTTTCATTTTAATTTTCTAGAATGTACAGATATTTAAGAAGTCCTTTGTGTCTCCAGACCATGGCCCATTTAACTCTACATTTTCTCATGTCCTGCCAGCCATTCTGACTGGATTGGCCTAACAATATGGCACACCTGTTGAGCGTTTCCTGTTTTGGAGAGGCTTTTTCCCCAGTCATCTTGTGGGGTGGGCAGGGCAGGTTTTCTGTGCATTACAGATGGGCCCAGAGAGTGGGGTGAATTGCCAAGCTCACACGCCTGGTTTGGCACCAACATCCGGTTCCTCTCATTTTCAAACCTAGGGAGCCTTCAGCTTTGTCATGCTGCCTCTTCTCCAAGGGGGGGTGAGGAAGCATAAGTAACTGCCTACAGGAAATACGCTTCCCTTCCTCCACAGGCACCACGTTCCCAGAGAGCCAAACTCCATGGAAACAGAATGCAGAGGGTGTGTCTATGGCATTTCTTCTAGGCCCATCCTCTTCTCATCAGGGGCTGGAGAGCCACCTCGTATTTTTCGGGTGGGGGCATTCCTCCTTTGTGTCCTCCTTCAAAACAGACCAGGAGGGTTGAATCACAGGGTATCAGAAAGCAGAGGGAACCACAGAATCTTCTTTCTGGTCTAACGCTCTTTCCTTCTGCAGATGAGGAAACAGTTTTTTTGTTTTGTTGTTCAGCTTTACTGGCAATATGAGAATTGTAAGATATTTAAAGTTACAATGTGAGGATTTGATATATGGATAGATACACTGTGAAAGGATTTTTGCCATTGGGTTAATGGACACGTTCATCAGTTCACATATTTCTTTATTTATTTTAAGGAATATTTAAGTTCTACTCTCTCAGCAAATTTCGGTATTCAGTATAGTGTTATCAACTACAGTCACCATGTTATACATCAGATCCTCAGTCCTTATTCATCTCATAGCTGGAATTTTTGCCCTTTTACCAATCTCTCTTTATTACTCCCACCCCAATCCCTGCCAACTACTTTTCTTCTACCCCATTCTATGAGTTCAACTTAAAAATTTTTTTTTCCCTTTTTAGGTCCCACACACAAGTGATACCATGCAGTATTTGTCTCTGTCTGCTCTCTTTCACTTAGCATAAGTCTGTCTCCAGGTCTGTCCAGGTTGTTGCAAATGACATAATTTCCTTTTCTTTTAAGGCTGAATTATATTCCATTGTACATATAAACCACATTTTTCTTGATCCATTTATCAGCTGACAGACTCTTAGGTTGTTTCCATAACTTGGCTATTGTGAATAATGCTGCAGTAAGGTAGGAGGCAGATATCTCTTTAAGATAATAGTTTCATTTCCTTTAGGAAAACACCCAGAAGTGGGCATCATATGGTAGTTCTATTTCTAATTTCTTGAAGAACTTCCATACTGTTTTCTTTTTCTTTTACAAATAGTTTATTGTCAAATTGGTTTCCATATAACAACCAGTGCTCATCCCCACAAGTGCCCTCCTCCATGCCCATCTCTCCCCTCCCCCCGACATCCATCTCCATACTGTTTTCCGTAGTGGCTGCACCAGTTGACACTCCCAACAACAGCGGACAAAGACTTTCTTTTCTCTATATCCAAACCAGCATTTGTTATTTGTTTTTAATACTAGCCATTCTGACAGGTGTGAGATGTTATCTCGCTGTGGCTTTGATTTGCATTGCTTTGATGATTAATGGTGTCAAGTGCATTTTCATGCACCTGTTGACCATTTATATGTCATCTTTGGAGAACTGTGTGTTCAGATCCTTCCCCCATTTTTGAATTGAGTTGGGTTTTTTTCCCGCTATTGAGTTGTGTGAGTTCCTTATATACTTTGGATATTAACCCTTCATCGGCTATGTGGTTTGCAAATAGTTTTTCTTGTACTTTAGGTTGCCTTTTCATTTTGTTGATGGTTTTCTTTAGTTATTCTATGTTCATAGACAGGAAGAATTAATATTGTTAAAATGTCCATATGACTCAAAGCAGTCTATAGATTCAATGTGATCTTTTTGTTAAGTTTATTTATCTATTTAGAGAAAGAGAGGGGAGGGGCAGAGAGAGAGAGGGAGGGAGATAATCCAAAGGAGGCTCCACGCTGTCAGTGCAGAACTTATTGGGGCTGGATCTCACAAACTGTGAGATCGTGACCTCAGCTGAACTTGGAATGCTTAGCCAAGTAAGCATACAGGTACCCCTCGATGCAATTTTAATTAAAATTCCAATGACATTTTTCACAGAAATAGAAAAAGCAATCCTAAAATATGTAGGAAACCATGAAAGCTCCCAAATATCCAAAGCAATCTTGAGAAAGAAGAGTAAAGCTGGAGGCATCACACTTCCTAATTTCAGTCTCACGTGGAAGATGCTAGCTTGGTTTCCGCCTACACATATCCACATCTGGAGATTAGGCCCTGGGAAAGGTGAGTGGCTGTTGTCGTTTGAAGGAGACCCAGGAGAAACAAGGTGAAGAACATGGACTGGAAGGTTGGCATCTTATTGCTCGCTCTCACTCTGAAATCTGGGCTCAGTTGCCTTGCCCTGATTTCCTTTCACTTGGGAAAAAAAAAAAGTGTCTACTTTTATACTGACCCAGGTTTTTGGGTCTGAGAACTGTGCCCCAGGATTCCCTGTAGGGTCCCACTTTTTTTCTGGAAAAAGTTGTTTCCTCAACACACATTTACAGAGCACTTATTTCATACAGGGCCATGTGCCAGACCAGGAGATACCTGGGTCTAGTCCTCAGTCTAGCAGAAGCAGAAAGCCTGCTTCAAATGATTAATCCTAGAATTACTTAAGTCTAGAATTAATCCTGAGAATGTCTTGCAATGAGCATTCACAACTTGTTTGGGCTAATGTTCTGGATCCTATATGGGAAACTGCTTTCCAGATCTGTAATATTGGATCTGTATTATTTCCACTAGTTTCCTGATGCCCATCTTGGACCCCAGACCTTGATTTATGGGTATCTACACGGAAACCACTGTGTTCTGCTTTGCCTGAGCACCTGAATTTATCCTTGTGCCTGGTTTGGGGGACAGGATTCAAAACAAGTCAGACTTGGCTCCTGCTTTTAGGAATGGGTATTGGTTCTTGGCCTGAACTCTCTGGCTGGAGCTATTGATGTTTTCCTTGTTCACTTGGAACTGCTGGGCATTCGCCTTGACTCTATGACACAGATTTTATCTTATTTATGTATGTCTTCCCTTTGATCTCACATCGGTCTCTGCCCTTGACTTTGATGTTTGGGTTCACAGTAACTGTGCATCTCCTTCCCCGAGGAGCTGACCGCCAACAGTAATCTCATGCATGCCAACTTCCTGCCACCATGCCTACCAGCTTGGCCTACTTTCTGGTTCTGTCCCTTCTTGGCTCACTTCATTTCCGGCAACCCATGGCCTGGAGCTGACCCATCATAACGGACCCTTGATATGTATTTATGAATTAAACCAATCCCAGAGTGGTTCAGAAATGTCAGGAGCATCCAAAAGGATCCAGAAGAGTTGGCTAATAGTATGTTCTGAGTTGAGAATCTCTTTCATTCCTGTGCTTCTCTGTGTTCCAGAAGTTTAAAAGAAAGCAAAGAGAGCCTCTTGGTGGGAGTGAGTCAGGCTGAGATGAGAAACTCTTCACACAGAACTTCTCAAGCCCAGACACCTGGGGGGTCTGGGTGGCCCCAGGGAGGGGAGGTGTGGCACACAGGTGCAGCCTGTTACTGGCTGATCTGGGGAGTATTTTCTTGCCTCCACACTTCCTCAGAACAGATCTGCCCACACAGAAAGCAGAAACAAAGCTGACATGTGAGGTGCTTTGTTTTCTTTGAATGCCTTTTTAGATTTTTGCATGGGCTGTTTCTCTGGATTAGAAATCTTTGTTGGCATTCATGAACTTTCTTCCACACCCGCACAACGTAGAGGCAGACAGCTTGTGTGGGCGCCAAAACTAAAGGCCTACAAGGCAGATGACCAGGTTCCTGCTGAGTGGCAGCCATTGGCAACCATTTCTGCCACCTGGTTCAGTGCAGCCATGGTGTCACTAGCTGGAGTATGCTCTAGTCCCTGCATTAAGTGAGCTTGGAACTTTTCCCAAATTCTGTATGTCTTTTATTGATTTTACCCCCAGGGTGAAAGAAGGGTTTTACCTTCTTTCTCTGTAGTGGTTGAGCCTTTGTATCTTGATCGGCAGCCTCTAAGATGGCCTCCAACGATCCCCATCTCCCAGTATTAATACTCTTATGTAAGTATTATGTGAGTATTAATACTCACTTTGAATAAGGATTAATTTATTTTTAAAGTTTATTTATTTTTTAATTTTGAGAGAGAGAGGAAGAGAGGCAGAGAAGGTGGGAGAGTCAGCACAGAGCCCAGCATGGGGCTCGATCCCATGAACCATGAGATCATGATCTGAGCCGAAATCAAGAGTCAGATGCTTAACTGACTGAGCCACCCAGGTGCCCTGAGGACTGGCCTTATTCACCTGTTGAAAGAATCGGATTCAGCAAAAGGGATGGATGTCACTTCTAAGATTAGGGTATAAAACATTGTGGCTTCTATATTGAACATCCACGTTTCTCCTCTTGTCTTCTCTTCCCTTCCTGCCCCTCCCTTTCCTTCTCTTTCTCTCCCCTCTCCATCTCTTCTCTATTTTTTCCCCTTCTCTCTTGGATCATTTACATTGGGGGATGCAAACTGCCATACTGTGAGCAGCTCTGTGGGAAAGCCCATGTGGTGAGGCTGCCTGAGACCTGCAGCCCAGCGGCTGCGAGGAACTGAAACCCATAGCCTCCCCATGAATGAGCTTAGAAGTAGGTCCTTCAGCCCCAGCTGACAGCTTTACTGAAGCATCATGAGCAAGGCTGAGCCAGAATCACTCAGCTAAGTTGCTCCTGGATTCCTGACTCACAGAACAATGAGATAAGAAATGTTTATTGTTTTAAGCTAAATTTTGGAGTAATTTGTTTTGCAGCAATAGATAAATAATATGCATCCTGTATAGGAGCTCCAAAAACAAGGCTTTCATTTCTTTTTGTTTAATGTTTATTTTGAGAGAGAGAGAGTGGGGGAGAGGCAGAGAGAGAGGGAGAGAGAGAGAGAGAGAGAGAGAGAGAGAATCCAGGCAGGCTCCAAGCTATCAGTGCAGAGCCTGATACAGGGCTCAATCCCACAAACGTCGAGATCGTGACCTGAACTGAAATTAAGAGTCAGATGCATAACTGATTGAGCCACCCAGGTGCCCCGCATGGCCTTCATTTCTTCACCAGCAACTCATTCATAACCTTCTTGCCATCTGCCTCTGTCCCCACTAAAGCTGCTGCTAGCCTACCAGCCACCTCAGTGCCCATTAAGATGAGGGACCCATTCCTCAAGACACTTTTCTCTCTTTGGCCGGAAGACTGTTGTGAACACCCCGTCTGTGATGCCTGGGAAGGGAGTGGTATCCTGCAGACGCTGTCTTTGTGCAGGGCACAGCCTGCATCGTTACGCGGAATGCCCTGGCCCTGCTCCTGCTGAACATCCTCTTTCCAGTGTCATCAGTGACTTGCAGTTTTGCAAATCTGATGACCTTTCCAGAACTCTCCTTTTCTTTAATCTCTCAGTCTTCCACAACATCGCGAGCCACTCCCTCATCCTTGCTTGTTACGTAGGATGGAAGGAGACAGGACCAGACAGAATAAGGACACAAGTGGTTTATTGCCAAAGAGACTGATTGGTCACGACGACAAACCCACGCCCCAGCATGGCTGTTCCCGGAGCCAGTCCTCTGTGGTGATTCGCGCCAGATGTTGCCTGGGTCTTCCTGCTCAGCCTCGTGGTCACCTCTGGCTCCAACCTCCTGCGTCCAGTGAGTTCTTGTTCTCTGCTCTGAGTGTGCTACCCTGATGTGCCAACATGGAATCCACCCACTGTTCCTCACTTTTTATTCAAACCTCCCTACTTTATTTTATTTTTTAAAAATTTTTTTAAATGTCTTTTATTTATTTTTAGGAGAGAGAGAGAGAGACAGACAGCGTGAACAGGGGAGGGTCAGAGAGAGAGGGAATCACAGAATGAAACAGGCTCCAGGCTCCGAGCTGGCAGTCAGCACAGAGCCCGACGCGGGGCTCGAACCCACGAACCGCGAGATCATGACCTAAGCGAAAGTCGGACGCTTAACCGACTAAGCCACCCAGGTGCCCCTCAAACCTCCCTACTTTAATAAAGTGTGAGGAGACAGGAGTGCATTTTCCTGACAGAGTAGCAAACAGTGGCCTGGGAGAACCCTCGATTCTTAGAAGTTCTTTGGTGATTTTGCGGGGTCCTACCCGTCCTCTGGTAGGTCTTTTTGTTCACTTGTCTCCTGCCAACCTGCGCCTCCAGTCATAGCTGCCACCTGAGGGCTTATAGATGGACTTTCCTATGGAAAATGTCCCTCCGCCACCACGAGGAGTTCCATTCTCAGACATTAAGCTAAGGGTTTTTGTTTCTGTTTTGTTTTTTTTTTCATCATGTGCCTCAGATAGTTCTTTTTTTCTTTTCTTTTCTTTTCAGAGAGAGAGAGAGAAAGAGAGAGAACACAAGTGGGGGAGGTGCGGAGAGAGAGGGGGACAGAGGATCAGAAGCAGGTTCCCTGCTGGCAGCACAGAGCCTGCTGCGGGGCTCGAACTCACGAACCGCGAGATCATGCCCTGAGCTGAAGTCAGAGGCTTAACCAAATGAGCCACCCAGGTGCCCCTAGTTCTTGAACTGACCACAGATAAATCGAGTGTTAAAGGTTAACTCCCACACTAACTCAAAGTAGAGAGGAGCAGTTTTGACACAGTGAAGCTTTTTTTTCTAGAACTCTCTTCTCTCTGGGACCATTTATCTCCCTTTTCTTCGGCACTCCCCCCACAGCATGCGGTAGGCCCTTTTTATTCTGCATCTCTGAGTTTCCACAGGAGCCCAGAAACTGCTTTCTGATTTGATGGATTCTCTGTTGTACTTCATGCAGGCAGCCTTTTATTTCGAAACTGGTTACAACGGAATAGGGGCTGGGGTTGTTCTCTGTGCAGGCCGGGGCTTGCTGTACGTGACATTTGCTTCCAGCATCTTTGAAACATCCAGTTTAGATGGTCATCACTTGCACCTAGTCTTGAACTCAGTGCTAATGCAAAGACTCCTTTGTTATCAAAACAATCCAGCTATTGGGCGCCTGGGTGGCTCAGTTGGTTATGTGTCCGACTTCGGCCTCGGTCATGATCTTGCGGTCCATGAGTTTGAGCCCCACGTCAGGCTCTGTGCTGATAGCTCGGAGCCTGGAACCTGTTTCAGATTCTGTGTCTCCCTCTCTCTCTGTCCCTCTCTGACTCACTCTGTCTCTCTCTCTCTCAAAAATCAATAAACATTAAGAAAAAATAATAATCCAGCTAGACTCTGTTGAACAGTCTCTCTCTTTCTGGCACTGCCTGTTTCCAGAAGTCCTGATCATGTTGCTGATTCTCTCCCTCTTTCCCTTTTGTGACATAAAGTCTGTCCTTCTCTTCGCACCTCTCAAGCCAACCTTCTCTCTTTCCTTAGACCAGCTTCTTTCTTCTGTTCCTCAAAGGTGAACCTTTCTGGCTCACTTTTTCCTCTTTCTCAGGAAACTTCGCCTACTTTGGGGGTTTCAGCTATTGCTTTTTTTTTTTTTAATGTTTATTTTGTTAGAGAGAGAGGATGAGTAGAGGAGGGGCAGAGAGAAAGGGAGAGAAAATCCCAAGAAGGCTTTGCGCTGTCAGCACAGAGCCCACTGTGGGGCTCAGTCTCACGAAATGTGAGATAATGACCTGAAGCAAAATCACAAGTCTGATGCTTAGCCAACTGAGCCACCCAAGTGCCCCTCACCTATTACTTTAGAAGTTACTAGATATTTCTTTCCTTCCTTCCTCCCTCCCTTCCTTCCTTCCCTCATTCCTTCCTTTCTGTATTTATGATGTATGTAGTATTTACCATCCTACCATTCGTGAGTGTTCAGGGTGATGGTATTGGGAACATTCACAGTGCTGCACAGCTGTCTCTGCCGTTCGTCTACAGAACTTTCTCATCTTATAAAACGGAAACTCTGTCCCTGTTAAATACTAACTCCCCATTCTCCCCTCCCCCCAGCCCTTCAACCACTATTTTAATTTCAGTCTCTATGAATTTGATTCCCCTAGGTCCCTCATATATGTGGAATCAGATAGTTTTTATCCTTTTATGACTGACTTATCTCACTTTGCGTAATATCCTTGTTGGGGAACATTATCAAGAAAACGTGACCGCCGACTGACCCATGAGCTGGACCCAGGCACCTGGAGGCTCCTTACCCCTTCTGTGTCCTTGGAGTGTGGATTCCACTTGCCTCTCCCACACCCGGAGCCTGCTCCCAAGACACAGCCTTGACACGGGGATGTGGTGTTGAAAACACCTGCGTGGTATACGTGACTGAGTCCAGTTAGAGCCTCTTTATAAACTTTTAAAATTTGGAGGGTGGATCCCAGGGTCCATTCATTTTGCTGCTGCCCAAGATAAGCCTTGTATGTAAGTTCCCTTTGCTGTTACTAGAATTGCCACCTAGCAACATGGAGTGGCCTCTTTCTTTGCTCTCTCCTTGCCCTCTGGATATGGGGGTCAGTTTCAGATCCCACCAGGAAAGTTCCTGAGAGGCTTCTGAATCTATAGTCCTCAAAGTTTGTCCATGATGTAGCATGTCAGCTATTACTTTAACATGAGTGATTCCAAACCTGTAGCATCAGGCCTTACCTCTCTCTCAAGATTCGCTTCCACCTCTCCAGCTCCCTTTTGGGCTTTGCCGTCATTGCACACAACTCGAAGGCCACGTGTCTAACACCGTGCTCATCTGCCTTTTCTTCACATCAGAGCTCCTCGTTTCTTTTTTTTTTTTAATATTTTTATTTATTTCTAGGAGAGAGAGAGAGAGACAGTGTGAGCAGGGGAGGGTCAGAGAGAGAGGGAGATACAGACTCTGAAATAGGCTCCAGGCTCTGAGCTGGCAGTCAGCACAGAGCCCAACGTGGGGCTCGAACCCACGAACCGCGAGATCATGACCTAAGCGAAAGTCGGACACTTAACCGACTAAGCCACCCAGGCGCCCCAGAGCTCCTCGTTTCTATTGATAGAAATAAGTTTTGACAGTCTCCTTACAGCTTGGGTCATTTCTATTGTGTCTCCCTCTTTTCTCTACATCACATTGCTCCACAGTAAACCGCCTATAGCTCCTCTTTGCCCATATAATGAAGTCCAAAGTCCTGAGGCACTCATGATCTGGTGATCAGGTTTAGTTATATGTGTCAGAAAACCCAAAATAATAATGGCTTAAAGTGAGATGGTTTATTTTCTCTCATGTGAATAAACTCTGGAGATAGGCAGCCCAGAACAGTTTATACAAAGCTGTCAGAGATGCAGACTCCTTACACTTCACTGCTCTGTCATCCTAGGAACATCCCTATCCTCATGGTTTAAGATGCAGCTGGGGCTCCAGCCATCACATCTGCATTTCAGGCAACAAGACAGAGGCAGGGGTAAGGGGAAAGGGCACATGCCAGTTGCTGTATTTTTTAAAAATTTAAATGTTTATTTATTTTAGAGAGAGACAGAGTGCAAGCAGAGGAGGGGCAGAGAGAGAGGGAGAAGCAGGCTCCAGGCTCCGAGCTGTCAGCACAGAGCCTGATGCGGGGCTCGAACCCACGAACCGTGAGATTGTGACCTGAGCCAAAATCAGACACTTAACCAACTGAGCCACTCAAGCTCTCCATGCCAATTGCCGTTTAAGGAGGTTTTCTAGAAGTATCCTTATACCATTTCCGACTATATCCCTTTAGCTAGAACTTAGTCACATGGTCACATCTAACTGTCTGGGAGGATGGAAAATATACATAATCTTTATTCTGTGTGGCCCTATATCAAACTAGAAATGGGGAGTTCTTTTACTAAGGCAGAAGGAAGACTAACTAAGGAACTGCCACAGACCTCACGTCTGCTTCCAAGTGCCCTCTGTACACTCCTGTATCAAAATGTCCTGCTCGAGTGGGACTTTTTGACACTTGCTATCACTCTCACTAGACTGAGAGCTCTTTAAGGCTGAGTATCTTGTCTGCTTCATTTTTGTACTATGGTGTTTGGTGCAGTGTTTGGCAGGAAAAGTAGCTCAACAAGTGCTTAATGAATATAGCCACCAGGGGAAAACATAAAGGAGGAAAGAGGGGCTCAGGAAAGTATCCTAGAGCCAGAGGAAAGCTGCTTGCGGGTAAATAATCCTGTCCTAGAAAAAGTAACAGCAAATGCTAATGAATAATGTCATAAAATAAGTAATGTCACACTACATCATCATGCCATTTGTGATAACCTTATGAATTAGGACAGATTTTTTTCTTCCTTAACAGAAGCAGCAGCAGATTCGGTGACGTGGAGACACTGATTGAGGTCACTTATTCAGTTAGTGACTTGTGTTCCTTCACTTCAAGCGCAGTGTTCTCTTCCCCAGATGTGGGAAGGCAGCAGACTCACCTTACCTCCAGTGCACGAAACTCCATGGTTTGTAAATGAATGGAATACTGATGGGCACTTCAGCCAGAAGGAGCCACTCGGAGGGGCCCAAAGAGGAACTCGAAGAATGCCTTCCTGGAGTGTGGGGGTGGTGGTGGGCCGGGGTTCGGGGGGGAGCTGGCCCCTGTCACTTGCCAGCATTGTAAATACAAGGGAGGCTAAGAACCTGGACTCCACTGCTGCCTGGATTTCAGTAAGAAGTCTGTCTTGCAACCATGTCTTATAGTTTTCAGAGTCCAAGTCTTTCACCTCCTTGGTTAGGTTTATTCCTATGTATTACTTTTGGTGCAATTGTAAATGGGATTGTTTTCTTTTTAAAAAAATTTTTATTAAATGTTTTTAATGTTTGTTTATTTTTGAGAGAGAGTGAGTGCACATGACCAGGGGAGGGGCAGAGAGAGAGGGAGACACAGAATCCAAAGCTGAGCTGTCAGCACATGAACTCATGAACCTGAACTCATGAACCACGAGATCATGACCTGAGCAGAAGTTGGCCTTTTAACTGACTGAGCCACCCAGGTGCCCCCAAATGTGACTGTTTTCTTAGTTTCTCTTTCTCCTGCTTCATTATTAGTGTATAGAAGTACAACAGATATCTGCACATTGATTTTGTATCCTGTGACTTTACTGAATTCATTGATCAGTTCTAGTAATTTTCTGGTGGTCTTTTTTTTCCTTAAGTAGTTTATTGTCAAGTTGGTTTCCATATAACACCCAGTGCTCANGCCTTGCACTGATTCCGAGCACTCAGGCCTCCTCTGGCAGAGCCGTTCTCCAGAGGTGGTCCTGGGGCCAACAGCAGCCGCGTCACTTGGGAACTTGTTAGAAAGACAAATTCTTAGCCTCCTTCCAGGCCCACTAATAAATTAAACAGGATCCCAGCAGTCTGTGAGTTAACAAGCTCTCCAGGTGATTCTGTGAAAGGCAGCTCAGGAGAGAGTGGAAAAGGTCAGTAAGCAAGTGCGGGTCGTCTCTCTGGGTTGTAGGGGGGAGTCGTCGGGTGGCTGGTGAGGCGTGTCCTGGCCAGTCTGCGGTGTCGGCTTTGAAGAGGCACCAGGGCGTCCTGCTGCAGGCTGATTCCTGGGAGGAGAAGGCTGTCAAGGGGCAACAGGTAAAGGCACCGGGGAGTGGGGGCCCTGAGGAGGAGGGAAGAGCAGCCGGCTGGGACGGCCAGGCCCGGTGGGGTGAGCCAAGGCCTAAAGTGCAGGCCGGGCCAGAGCGGAGGCGGGTCTCCCCACCAGCTTGCACTGTGCTGTTGAGTGTAGGCCGGAGAGTCCGGGCTGTCCGTGTTCCGGTTCCCTGTGCTGTCACTCGGTAGTGTCCTGGTAGCCGCCTTGCCTGAGCGAATGCCGTCAGTGAGCAACTTGAGGTCTCCACATCTCACAGCATGTTTGGCACCTTCTCCTCACCTCTGTTTCCCCAGCTCCCTGCGGTGGCAAAGTGGGGCATTCCCCCCCCCCGGCACCATCTGCTTGACTGGGCTTGTTAGGTTTTCGTTTTGCACCTCTGCCTCTCCGGGCTTTGTTATTCCAGCAATGAAGAGTAGAAAGTCCATATGACCCATGTTCGGGGACTGGGGTGCCCCAGTTAGATACATAACTTCATCAAAAGTTATTGGTGAAAAGCCATTCGTTGTTCCAGTGCTATGATTAAATCTCATACCTGTTGACTGCCGGGCAGCAGAAGTTCTGTCCTGCACAGTTTATACATCCGTGCTAAGTCATGCCTTAGTCCTCGTGGCCATCCCACAGACGGTGTCTGCTGCACCTGTGAATGGTTCTGGCTCAGGTGACCTGGACTGGGCGGCATGCCGAGACCTGCTGGCAGAGGTGGACCCCGAGGGGAGGAGAGCCACCCACTTGTGGAGCTGGATTCTGAGGGAGGTGGCCAGAAACTTGCTGTGTCCACGTTAGTAACTGCATTTGACAAATGACGAGGGTTCATTAGGGCCCAAGTGTGGGACACGCAAAGGGGAGTCTCCGTTTTGGTGAGAAGCGAAGGTAGTAGTTTCCCCCGGAAGCCACCCGGAAGTCCATCAGGTTTGGAGCTGGGTGAGGCTTTCCATCCAGCACAGCCATGTAGACAGGGCTGCGGGCCTCAAAAGGAAAGCCACGTAAGAACGAGGGTGGTGACTGGATGGCTTGAAGGAGGCTGGGGGACGTGCGGGTTTCATTGCAGCAGATGTAGCTGGAAGGGCAGCTCCATGGCTGGTGGAGGAGAGGTGCCTGCCTGCCAGGATCGGCCCTGAGATGAGCGGTGTCCGGGCCTTCAGGAGGCAGGACCACCGATGCCTGAGCCCCAACTCCACTGCCTGCAAACGTGGTGTGAGTTCTCAGTTTCCTGAGGACGTCATGGATTTTCCAAGCTTTAATTACAAGTCAACCTTCCACCTGTCTGGCTCCTCCTCGGCCCTCCCTGGGGGAGGTTTCTGGAATTTTTGTTGGCTTTCTGAACACAGTGGGTCGTAGAGGAAAGCATTCGGAGTCCGGCCGAGCAGGCTCTGAATCCTGGTGTGGCTGTACCCATGTGGGTGTTCCTGGAGAACTACTCTTCTTCTCCCTGAGCTCGGGTTTCCCCATCTCGAAAATGGGTTCCATTATGCCTTCCTCATATATATCCTTGCAGTTGTGAGGATGAAGGAGGTGGGGCATCTACCTTTTCATGGAGCTTCTGAAGCTACACTGGCTCCCTCTCTCTCTCCTACCCGTTCCCAGCCTGCGCACGCCCCCGAGTTCTCCAGCTCCTCTGTGTTTTGAAAACCCAAGTGCCTTGGGTAAACACACATGAGCTCATCTACGTCAGCTTTATGGTAAACAAGGACTTGGGAAGAAGCAGTTTGTCTCTATATATTGTTTTTACTTGGAAAGCCAGAGGCCGTTTTCTTTCTTTTTAGTAAGACGGACTCTATGCCAGACATTCCATCCTGGAGATCAGGTTCAGGGCTCTCCGGAGGACGTCACCTAATATCCATCACAATCACCGGGGAGGTTGGAGTCTACGCCACCCGCCGCCTCCACAACACTGATCGTGGACAAGGAGTCTAGCGCCGGGTGCAGGCAGGGGAGAACCAGGGTGGGGTGTGGGCTCAGGCTCTTGGACAGGCCGTCTGTTCTGCGCCACCACTTTGGAACAACCCAATGGTTTATTCTCTTCTGTAGGAACACGTTTCTAAAATCCCCGCCTCCTAGCCTGGATGTGAGTTTGGATTACACTACTTCAAAGAGCCCTGCTTGATTCTTGCTCCCTTTGTCCCCCCGCCTCCCCCTCGGAGTTTGAGCTGTGTTTGCTGCTAATAGCAGAAAAGGGGAAGTCCCTTGGCCCTTCGAAATCTTCTCCAGCTGCTGGGCGGCCTGGCACATCAGAGCATTACAGCTGCATTTAATCTTTGGGGAGCGGGGCTGCTGGAGGCGTCCCAGCGTCCTGGCGCCTGTGGGCGGGTGATTGCCTTGCCTCAACTATGCATCTGAGCCAAAGAATCTTCAAAAGGAAGAATCACGTTACAAAGCTATAGATGTTTCTAAGTGCTGTGCGTCAGGGGTAAATGATGTGTATTTGTCATTCTAGCTTAAAACAAACTCTTGAGACTGGTTGAAGCCCCAGTTTTTTGGGGTTTTTTTTTTTTTTTTTTTTTTTTTTTTTTTAT
>NW_027531902.1:2392892-2468197 GCF_008692635.1 Crocuta crocuta
TTGCTATATATACGCTGGTAAAATGCACATGGAGATTTTCGGAAGACCTAGGGAAAAAATGGTAGAAAAGACTAAAGGAGGCCTCTTCAGGGTAGGACAATTGTAGAGAAAGAAGGAAGGAGAGGAAGGCAAGGCAGTTAGCCACAGCTGAGCAATTCTGTTTTATGTCTGTACAGTATATCCCTACAGTATGCAAGGTACTAATTCTAGCACTTGCAGTCATAACTGCTCATTGTATTCTACCATTCAACAGCAAGGGGAGAGGTATCTACAAGGGAAGGTGGCTCTGGGCATCTCCCTGAATGCAGCCAGGGAAACATTGGCCCCAGAAGACTGGCTATGACCACGGCCTTGGCTTCCATTTCTTTGGAGCATACACTGTTCCAGAGCTCTTTGGGACCTAGACTGTGCCAGATTGTCTCCTGAGTCTAGCACAATGTCTGGCATGAGGTAGGTGCCTACGGAATATCTATTGAATGAACAGGAATGAATATTTAATACTGTGAAAGACAACACCAGAGACTGAAAGAGTGTAAGTCTAGAGGCAGCTCACTGTATTAGTGCTCTTAAATTTTCTTGAATGTTCTGCTGTTTTTGAAGGTAGAGCAAGGAGGCTAGAGCCAAGGAGTTTAGGTGGCCTTTAAAACTGGAAAAGGCAAGGAAAGGGATTTTTCCTGTGGAGCCCCCAGAAGGAATGTAGCCCTGCTGATACCCCCAAATATGTTCAAATTCCAACTCTGATTCTGTAGGTATGGGGTGGGGCGGGGCCTGGGAGTCTGCATTTCTAAGCAGCCCCCTGCTGCTGCTGGTCCCCGGGCCACACTTGGAGCAGCAGAGCTCTTCAATTTTCCTAAGAGCTGATCAGTTATCCTCTCCTGATCTGACCTGACGTTCCCCTGAGGTCAGAAGTAATGGGTCCCACATGGGCCTCACTGGATGATTGTTAGAATGGCTGAAGCCTGCCTCACCAGAAAGTGGAAGATTATAGGTTGGAACTCAAAAGGGATTCAGTTGCCAGCCTTGTCTGCAGCCCGCTGAGCTCTGTGGTCCAGTGACCCAGGACCACACAGAAAGAGAAAGCAGGCATTCTGTTACCTCCCACCCCCCTCTGCTGGCACCCTGGGTCATCCCCATAACAGAGAGGTTTGTGCCTCCACTGAGTGCCCCTGGTGACCAAAGCCTTCCTGGACTCTAGAAAGGTGGTCACTAAGATCCCATGGGAATGGGAGGCCAAGAGCCATTTTGTCAGGGGTCTTTGTTGTGGTCTGGATCCTTGGAAGTACACGGTTCTCTTTCCAGCCTGGACATGGCTTCTGGTGATTTCAAACAGACTCCATTTTTTCCTTCCAGAATCCAGTTCAGCTGTACACCGCTACCATCCCCTCTGTCTCCACCACCATTTTACTACCACTGCTGCCCCATCAGCGCCATGACACCACCTCTAGCTTGCCTTCCCATGGTGCACTGGTGGCTTTTACCTGCTGCCTCATCAACCCATGGAGCAGGTGCTGTTCTTTCCAGTTAGAAGTATAAGGGCCAGAGAAACAAAGTTTTATGTCTGAGGCCCCCTAGTAAGGGGTAAGCTGGGACTCTATGTCCTCTGATTCCAGAGCAATTGTCACCCACTGTTACCGTGTCTCCTCCGATGGGTCCCACATCCTTCTATTTCCATTTCATCAATAGGCCCATGGCTTTTATTCTGGTGGGGAGAGCCTGCTCTGTGGGCTTTGCTCCCTGGGCAAAGTGCTTATCTAGCCAGAGAAGTGACTCAAATCTCCCTGGGTCCAGTAGCCACCCCATTGAGTTTATGGCTATGCTTCTGTGCCAAAGCAACAGGCTGAATGGGTCCCTTCACCTAAACTCTTAATTCAGTGGGGTGGCTGGGGGAAGTGGTCAGCAAAATCCCTGTCCCTTCATAACTTAAGTTTGTAGAGTCCACCTTTGAAAGATAGTTGTACCTTTAAAAAGAGTAGAAAAAAAGCCAAACCCCTAGCCCCGCCCTGTCCTGAGTCTGTGATGTGGGAAGACACTAAGTCATAAACTGATAATAAATGTGTTGCATTATTATAGCAACGTACACTTTCAAAGAGCCCGTAGTACTTTATTTCATCTCAGTACTCCTCCTGCCCCCTTTTAAGGTAGGCAGGACAGGTATTATTATTCTCATTTTACAGATGGGAGAACGTAGGCTCAAAGAGGTCAAGGACTTGTTTAAGGTCCCAGATGTAGGTCCTGAATGCAAATTGCTCCCAATTCTAGTACTCTTTTGGTTACCTGCACAGGCCATGGTCACCTGACTTGGATACACTGTAACTGTCAGCAGAGAGTTCAGATGGGAAACTCAGTCTGAGCCCTGGCAGATGTATTAGTAGGAACTATCATTCCTTATTGCCAAAATGCACCACTCTTGAGATAAACACCTGAAAATTATCAACAAAGCGCTCTGATCACTGAGTTCGCATCTGAGTGGGACCAGAACATGGAACACCCAGGGGAGGGGCAGGAATGCTTCTAGAGGAAAGGGCACAGGTACTGGGAACCAGAACGTCCAAGGTCACGCTCAGAGATAGCCCAAGTGGGGAGCAAAAGGAAAGGGCGTGCCACCCAGCAGGCTGGGCTCAGTTCTGGAAGAACCAGAGGCAGGAGGCAGGTCAGGCTCGTGTCTGGGTTTTAAGAACCCTGGCCCAGGATTCTGGAGGAAGAATGTCAAGGACACAGGTCTGGCAACAGAGTCTGGATGAAAAATAAATGTGCCTAGGCAAGAGACCAAGAATACCAAGAATAGAGCCTGACACTTAATAGGGTTGCATAAAGCAGAGGCTGTTTTTAGACTTCCTGTTCAAGATGGAACTAGGTTTAATTGTTTAGGTTGGTCTGAATCCATGGGGGAAAGGCAAGCAGGCTGGTGGATTGCAGTGGAAGAACCAGGAGGTGAACAGCAAGGAAGTCCCATCAGACAATTCTCAGAGTGCTGTGTTTTCCAAGCTGACATTCTGCAGAACACTCTTTCATGTGATGCTTCCAAGAAGGAGGGGTCTGTGCCCAATAAAGATGGGAAATACTGGATCAAATGAAGTTAAACAGGTTCCCATATTACAGGGGTTCTCAGCACCTTTAAAAAATGTGCAATGTGAACTACTTGCATACAAACATGCAATGTGAATTTCCAGGTGAGAGCTGTTGAAAGCAATTTTCCAGACTTTTTTGACCACCACTCCTTCCTTTTATTTATTTTTTGGCCTCACTACACCTGTTATATCTCCTGGAACACAGCTTGGGAAACTGTCCTGTCCTCCTCTAGTTGGGCCAATGGCCATACCTGTAACTCTTTCTGCTTCCCACACTGGGACCCTAGCCCATTCCCTTCTCATGTGTGTTGGAAGGAGAGGTTAGGATTAGGAACCCATTGTGATTTTAAGATTAGCCCACCCTTTTGTCTCTAACTTGGCGTGTTTTCTTGTCCTTTTTTTTTTTCTTTTCCCTATGCCTTTTTAAAGCTTGGTTATCACAGTCTAACACATCTTATATGTATATATTTTTTTTAGAGAAAACGTGCACAAGCAGGGAAGAGGGGCAGAGAAAAAGGGAGAAGGAGAGGGAGAGAGAACCAGACTCCATGTGTGGCAGAGAGTCCAACTTGGGGCTCAATCCCACAATCATGAGCTCATGACCTGAGCTGAAATGGTCAACTGAGTGACCCAGGAGCCCCCTAATACATTTTAGACCAATGTCTGGTGTCTTGTACACTGGGATTAGCAGCCAGTTCCAACCAATGTGCTAAACTAGACTGAAATTCAAAATAAAATAACAAAGCCAAGGGAGCTCAACCTGTTTCTGACCACCAGGATAGAAGCTGCCCGCCTTATTCACCCAAATGAGCAGGAAGTAGAGGGAAAGAGTAGAGTAAGGGCAGCCAGATCCAGTCTTCATCCTATGTGTGACCACGGCCATCTGGCCTGGACCCAGTAGTGCTCCCTGATTTTTCTCTCAGGAATCTGTTCCCTTCTTGTTTCTCCCACTCTGGCATCAGCCCTTCTGTATTGAAGGTCCTTAATGGTCACTGGCCTGCTATAGTGGTTCTCCAACTTGGACATGCATTGGAATTAACTGGAGGGCTTTTAAAAACACAAATTGCTGGGTCCCACTTCCAGAATTTCTGATTGAATAGGTCTGAGATGGAGCCTGAGAAGTGGTGTTTCTATTAAGTTCACACGTGATGTTGATGTTGTTGGTCAGATGGCCACATGTTGAGAACCTGCTCGTCTATAGTTTCCACACCTGTGTATCAGTCAGCTGGGAAGCCTGAGTACGTGGAGATTTTCTGGAGCTCATCTCAGATCTACTGAATTGGGATTCCCAGGGCTCCATGTTTTGCCTGCCTTTCTAGCTTGGCCTCTGATGTCCTGTTTCCTTCTCTTCTGCACTATATAGGGATACTGTGATGTTGGCCCCTTCTGTAGTGAACTTTCTCAACTCCCTATTGCCATAGAAGCTCATCACCTCCAACATGGCTAGGAAAGTTGAGAAGAGGGACTTGAATTTGCCATTTGATTGTTCTCAGAAGGTCCTTATCTGGACATACTCTTTTATCTCTCTAATGGAAGTAAAACTCTTATTGCATAGCATATTGATCTTCAACAATAATCCTATGGAGGGAATATTATTTTACATGTGAAAAGACCCCGAAGTTTTAAGAAATTGGCTAATGACTAAGTTCCACAACTTTCCCATTATCCAGTGCTGGAGAGAAAGTTCTAGGGTTGAATAGACACAGTATTTGGAGGGTAGGCTCCTTCCTTCTCTACCTGGGAGTAGGTATGAAGGCAGAACTCTGGCTCTACCTGATCGTGGGCACCACTGTGGTGAGCCCATGGGCATCAGGCTGCACCTAATTTCAGGTAATTTATATACAAAGACATCTTAATAGGGCTCTTAAATTATAACTTCAGACATAATGGCCTTCAGAATCGAGAATAAAGAGTGGGTATAATTAGGTAAGCTAAATAATTGAATATATTTCTGCCTTCCACACAAAACTCCATCGTATAAATATTCTCATTTTTAAAATGAGAATATTTTAAAACTAGACTCAATAAGATCAGATGACTTATCCAAGGTTATGGGGTTAGCAAGTGGTAGAACTAGAATTTGAGGTCTGTCTGACTTTAAAATCTGTGCTTTTCAAATTAAGAAGACTAACAATAACAAGTGTTGGTGAGGGTGTGGAAAAAATGGAACTCTCATACGTGGCTGGTTGGCATACAAAATGGTACCATCATTTTGGAAAAGAAGCTTGGTAGTTTCTCCTAAAGTTAAGCGTACCCTTATTATATGACCTAGCAATCTCATTCCTAGGTATTTACCTAATACAAAGGAAACATATACACACAGAGTTATACACAGTGTTGATAGTAGTTTTGTTTACAATGGTCACAAACTGGAAACTACTGAAAGGCTCAACAATAGGTAAATGGGATAAATCATAGTATATTCATATAATGAAACTCTCCTTAGCAATGAAAAAGAACACCATGAAAAAGAATCACAAAACAGATGGATCCAAAAACAAAAAAATTAAACCAGACGTCAAAGAGCACCTACTCTATGACTCCACTTATATGAAATTCTGGAAAAGTTAATACATCTCCATAGTGGTACATGTGCAAGAGTTAGGGCATAAAACTGGTTTTTTGTTTTTTTTTTTAAATCTCTATTTTACAGCTGAGAAAATGAGGCTCAGGAAGTTTAAAGGATTATATAAGATTGTTCAGGATTACACAGCCAGTAAGCTACCCTTCTCTTCTTGATCTAGGCCATCCTGCTTGACTTTGCTTGTCTTGCTGGCTCCCTCCTCTCTTTGGGAGAGTGTTCACCTTCAGAGTGTAAACCTGGGCTTCCTGCATCCCTCTGCAGGTAACTCAATGCCCTGTAAGTTTGGTTTCACCTGGACTTTAGTGCCCTGGTCTTTACTCTTCGATCCATCTCTACCCCCTTATATTGCACAAAGACTCAAATTCATTGTCAGGGTTGAAACTGGGACATTCTCTGATCTGCTGTGCTGTTTTTAAGTTACTGCTGGATAAAAGGACTTAGCAATATATACTCCATTGACAAAGGGCAAAAAGAACAAAAAAACCACATTTAGTTTATGTCAATAAGATTCTGGAGATTGTTCCAGGAAAGAAACAAAGGAAATCTTATGCTAAGCTCCCTGGTGAGGTATTTCGCAATTCTCCCCTTTGAGATTTTGCAGATACAAAACACACATAAACTACTTGGTCTATAGAAAACTAAATGAGAAGCTGTCTGTGGGAACAGTGGTTGGTTTATAGTTACAGCATTTTTTTTGGGATTTATTGGGATATAACTGAAAAAACTGTAAAATATTTAGAGTATACAATGAGATGATTTGTTTTATGTATACATTGTGAAAGGATTCCCCCATTGAGTTAATTAACACACCCATCACCTCTCTTCTGTTTTCTTCATTTAGAACATCTAAGTTCTAATCTTTTAGCAATTTCACTTATACCATACAGTGTTACCAACTACAGTCACTACATTATACATTAAATCCTCAGACCTTATTCATCTTCCAGCTGAAAATTTTTTTTTTTTAAATGAAGGTTTTTGCATTTAATTTTTTTTTTTAAATTTTTTGATGTTGTATTTATTTCTAGGAGAGAGAGAGAGAGACAGCGTGAGCAGGGGAGGGTCAGAGAGAGAGGGAGTCACAGACCGAAAGAGGCTCCAGGCTCTGAGCTGGCAGTCAGCACAGAGCCCGACGCGGGGCTCGAACCCACAACCGCGAGATCATGACCTAAGCGAAAGTCGGACGCTTAACCGACTAAGCCACCCAGGCGCCCCCCAGCTGAAAATTTTTACGCGTTTACTGACTTCTCCATTTCCTCCATGTCCAGACAATCACTTTTTACTTTCTGTGAGTTTGACCTTAAAACTTTTTGTTTTAGATTTTACATATAAGTAATACTATGCTTTTCTTTGGTTTATTTCACTTAGCATAATGCCATCTAGATTTATCCATATTGTTGTAAATGACAGGATTTCCTTTTTTAGGTTGAATAATATTCAGTTGTGTGCGTGTGTGTGCACGCATGTGTGTGTGTGTGCGTGTATCCCATTTTTTTGATCCATTAATCTGTCAATAAACACTTAGGTTATTTCCATATCTTGGCTACTGTGAGTAATACTGCACTTAACATGGAGGTATAGATCTCTCTTTGAGATAATGGTTTTGTTTCCTTTGGAGAGACATCCAGAAATGGGATTACTGGGTCCTATAGTAGTTCTATTTTTAATTTCTTGAGGAATCTCCATATTGTCTTCCATGGTGACTGCACCAGTTTACATTCCTACCAGCATGTGCAAGGGGTCTTTCTTCTCCATGTCCTCACCAGCCTTCATTAGCTATTATCTTTTTTGGTCAGAGCCATTTTAACAGGTATGCTCATTGTGTTTTTGATTTGCATTTCTTTGATGATTAGTGATGTTGAATACCTTTTCCTGTGCCTGTTGGCCATTTCTATGTCTTTGGAAAAATGCATAGATTCATTGCCCATTTTTATATTGGGTTATTTGGGGTTTTTGTTCTTGAGTAGTAGATGTTCCTTATATATTTTGGATATTAACCCTTTACTGGATGTGTGGTTTGTAAATATTTTCTCCTATTCCATAGGTTGCCTTTTGTTGATGATTTCCTCTGTGTATAGAAGCTTTCTAGCTAGATGTTTTTGCTTTTGTTGACTTTGCTTTTGGTGTCAAATCCAAAAACTCCTTTCCAATGTCAAGGAGTTTACCAGCTCTATTTTCTCTTACAAGTTTTATGGTTTTGGGTTTTCAAGTCCTTAATCCATTTTGAGTTAATTTTTGTGTATGGGTGTACAGTGGGGGGGGGGGAGTGTCTAGCTTCATTTTTTTTCATGTGACTGTCCCATATTCCCAAAACCATTTATTAAAGAGGCTATTCTTTCCATTTTGTATATTCTTGGTTCTTATAAACCATAGATAGATGGGTTTATTTTTGAGCTCTCTATTCTGTTCCATTTCTCCATGTGTCTATTTTTATGCCAATACCACACTGTTTTGATTACCATAGCTTTATAATATAGTTTGAAGCCAGAAAGCATGATGTCTTCAGCTTTGTTCTTCTTTGTCAAGATTGCTTTAGCTATTCAACGTCTTATGTGGTTCCATACAAACTTTAGGATTGTTTTCCTACTTCTGTGAAAAATATAATTGGAATTTTAATAAATACTACATTGAGTCTGTAGATCATTTTGCATAGTATGAACACATTAACAATATGTTTTCAATCTAAGAACACAGAACATCTTTCCTTTTATTTATGTCATCTTTAATTTCATCAGTGATACATAGTTTTCAGTGTACAGATTTTTCAATTCCCTGGTTAATTTTATTCCTAAGTATTTTATTCCTTTTGATTCTACTGTAGGCGGAATGGATTTCTTAATTTCTCTTTCTGGTAATTTGTTGTCGGCATGTAGAAACACAACTGATTTTTGCATACTGATTTTTTTTTTATCCTGAAACTTTTATTGAAGTGTTTTTTGGTGGTTTTTTTTTTTTTTTTTTTTTTAGGTGTGTGTGTGGAGTCTTTAGGATTTTCTGTAGATGATCTTCTATCATCTACAAATAGAGACCCTTTTACTTCTTTCATTCCAATTTGGATGCCTTTTATTTCTTTTTCTTGCCTAATTGCTCTGTCTAGGACTTCCACTTTGAATAAAAGTGGTGAGAATGAAGATTATTGTCTCATTCCTAATCTTGGAGGAAAAGATCTTAACTTTCCATGGTTGAATATAATGTAACCTGTTGGCTTGTCATATATGGCACTTAATTTTAAAGTATGTTTTCTTATACCCAGTTTGAGAGTTTTTATCATGAAAGGATGATGAATTTTTATCCTATTGTTAACATGCTCATTGACTGACTTGCAGGTGTTGAACCATTCTTGCACTTCTAGAATGAATCTCACTTGATCATGGTGTGTAATCCTTTTAATGTACTGTTGAATTCAGTTTGCTACTAATTGGTTAAGGATTTTCGCATCTACATTCATCAGAGATATTGGCTTATACTTTTTTTATTGTCCTTCTCTGGCTTTGGTATCAGAGTGATGCTGGCCTTGTAAAACGAGGTTGGAGGTATCCTCTCCTCTTCTATTTTTTTGAAAGCATTTGAAAAGGATTGGTATTAATTCTTTAAATATTTGGTAGAATTCACCAGTGAAGCCATCTAGTCTTGGACTGATCTTTGTCAGGAGGTTTTTGATTACCGATTCAATCCCCTTAATAGTAACTGGTCTGTTCAGATTTTCTATTTTTTCATGATTCACTCTTGATAGGTTGTGTGTTTCTAGAAATTAATCCATTTTTCCTAGATTGTCTGATTTGTTGGCATATGCAGGCATCCCCCTGCTTTTTGAAAGTTTGCATTATGTCACTTCATTTTCATGAAAAAACCTACATTAGTACTTTTTTGTTAACCAAAAGAAATCTGAATAGGATTTTTAATTTCACAAAAAAAGGCAAAGGGCAAAAATAGCATTAGGTGTTTCTGTAGCAAATCATTATATTATATACATAATGTATATTATAGAGACTGCATGCACTCCAAGCAGTGAAAGTAGTGCTTCCAAGCTCCTTCCCAGGGAACTAAACTCAGCATCACAGCTTTTTAAAAAATATTTATTTATTTTTAAGAGAGACAGAGAGACAGAGCATGAATGGGGAAGGGGCAGAGAGGGGGAGACACAGAAGCTGAAGCAGGCTCCAGGCTCTGAGCTGTCAGCGCAGAGCCCGATGAGGGACCCAAACTCCGGAACCACAAGATCATGACCTGAACTGAAGATGGATGCTTAACCGACTGAACCACCCAGGTGCCCCACAGCATCACAGTATTAAGCTGCCATAGCTTTAAACTGTACTTGTGAGTATCTGTGTTTTATCTTGACTTATTTTGTGCATCTATTAGCAAGATGCTATTATAAGGTATTAGAAAAGCCTGAGGCATGTTATTTTTTAGGTCTGGGAATGCTCAAATTTTTTTCCATATAAATTATTGGCAATTACTTCTTTGCTTTATGCCATTTTGGTTTATGAAAGCTTTCATAAGAACTCTGCTTTTGGATAGCAGAGGAAACCTGTAATTGTTCACAGCAGTCTCTCATAATCTTTTGCATTCCTGTGGTATGGCTATAAGATTTCAGAGTGGACAAACATGGGCATTTTGGGTATTTTTCCAGAGGTAAAGGTGGGATCAGTCAAACAGTCCATCAATATAGTACCATTGCCTTGTAAGTACAACAGTAAAAATCTGTCCTCTCAGACACCTTAGGGAAGACACACAAAGCAATTAGTGAATAAGACTATATCATATGCAGTATAATTAAGTTGTTCATCAGAAGTCCAGGAAACCAGCAAATTCAGAGGCTGGAGAGGGCACAGTTGTCCTATGAGGGGGAAGTTGGAGAAGGAGTCAAGAAAGCGCTTCTGGAAGTTGCCTCTGGATGGCTGAGAAAGTGTTGGGTTTCAGAGAATGGAGCCTACACCCTGATCCTGCCTCCCAGAAGCCCCTTCCCAGGCTGAGAGGTATGCAGAAGGAAACTAGCATAGGCAACAGCTTTGCCATTGTTTTTGGCTTGGGGTCCCACTGAAAGGTTTCTTGACAGGAGGCTGGGGAGGAGCAAGGTAGGGACCAGGTAGCACGTCTCTCTGAGGGGGCTGCCCTGCCAGCCCAGTGTGAAGAAGTTTCTGGGAACCCTGCAGTTCAGTTCCTTGGCACAGGTAACCAGGAACACCAAGGCAGCTCCTGATGGGTGAAGGCTCAGGCTAACTACATTTAGAGCCCAATAAAGGAATAAACTTGGGCGTGACCAAGTGTGTTTTTGGTGTGAGATTATAGGGGCAGGTGTGCTGTGCAGGCTCCCAGGTCTCTATTGCAGAAGCCACAACACCTCATACCATCCTTTCAGCTTGTGGGTGGGGTGTGATTTAGGGTAGAGTTAGAAAAACAGAGGCCATGTGGTTTAGGGAAAGCATAAGCTTTTTTTTTTTTTTTTTTTTTAAATCTATTCTATTGACTATATGTATGTGATACAACAAACCCATTTTCAGTGTACAATTTAATGAGTTTTGACAAATGTCAGTCCACCACAATCAAGATCTCAAACAGTCGCATCACTCAAAAGTTCTCTCTCCCATGCTCCTTTGTACTCAATACCCCTGCCCCAGCCCGGGGAAGCTGCTGTCACTACAGATGTGTTTTTACCTTTCCTAGGACTACATATAATGGAACCACAGAGTAAGTACTCTTCGATATTTGGCTTCCTTAAAGTTTTTGGGTTCCATTCATGTTGTTGTGAGGCTTAGTACATTCTAACTCCTTGCCCAGCAGTATTCGGTTGTACAGATACACTGCAATTTTTATTCCATTCATCTCGTTGGACAGTTTGGTAGTTTCCAGTGTTGGGCTATTATGAACAAAACCACGATCAACATTATGTACCACTCTCAGTGTAGATGTAGGTTTCATTTTGGGGGGACAAGTACAGGAATACATTTCTGGGTCATATGATAAGGCTACATTTAACCTTAAGAGAAACTGTCAGACTGTTATTCAGGGTGATTGCGCTACTTGCATACCCATCAGCAGTGTGGGGGGTTTCAGTTCTTTTACATCCTTGCCAACATTTGTGATTGCTGGTCTTCTTAATTCCAAGAGCACAGGTTTTGAAGTCAGATTTCAAAATCTAGTTCTGCTACTTGCTAACGCCATCCCATCTTTTGTAGCCCAGTTTTCAATCTCATTTAAAATCTAAGAATAATAGGGGCAACTGGGTGGCTTAGTTGGTCAAGTGTCTGACTCTTGGTTTCGGCTCAGATCACGATCTCCTGGTTTATGAGTTCGAGCCCTGCATTGGCCTCTGCGCTGACAGTGCGGAGCCTGCTTGGGATTCTCTCTCCTTCTCTCTGCCCCCCTCATGCTCTCGTTTAAAATAAATTAAAAAAAAAAAAATAAAACCTTTTTCATTATGATGTGAAGATCAAAATGTTAAAAGGTGAAGCACCTGGCCTTGACCATATGATGTATGTAAAACTTGGGAATGAGGTAAAGGAGTTTGGGATAGAAGGATAGAAGTTTGGGAGTGGGAAAAACTAGACTCTTTTTAATAACAGTAAGCTTAAAGTTGAACTGGAAGTGAACATAGACTCAAGTTCAAACATAAGAATAGGTAACTATCAGGAATGCTAAATTAGAAACACAATAACTTGCTGATACATTCTATCTCATAAACCAGTCACATAGTTATTTCATAAAACCAGTAATGCCCTTGATCTTAATTTTTCATACCTGCCTGAATTATTTGGGGTGTGGGTGAGGGAGTGGGATGATAATACAGGAAAAGAATTTGGCTGGAGAGTCTGTTGAAGTGCAAATAGCTGTCTGTATGCAGCTCTAGGAATTCTGATTTTGAAGATCTAGGGTGGGGCCTGGTAATTTGCATTTTTTACAAGCTTTCCAGGTGATTCTGATGTTAGTAGAACTTGGACTGTTTTGAGCATATCCCCATGAATGCTGTGGAAGGTATCTAATCATGCTTCACCTTTACTTAAAAACAGCCCTTCCCTACCACCTATAAGCTACTGTCGAATGCATCTTGGATGAAGTCCAACTCCTTAACATGGCTTCCAAGTTTTTTCACAATTTCCAGACTCAAGCACTATGGAGGATAACACTAGGAGACCTCATTTCTTACCAAGGAAATGATAATAATAGTTAATAAAAAACCCTCCCACTCTTTCAAGAAAGCACTGTACAATATTAATGTAGGAGAGTACATTCTAAATCCATAAGAGAAATCAATTTCACCTCCTGTTCCTTCTGATCAGTTCTGGATAACTTCATGTTCCCCAAACATTTTACCATTTATCCTGCAACTCTGCCCCCACTGCTTCCTCCCTCCCACTGAAATTTCACCCTTCCTTCAAAGCTTGCTCACTTGCCTCTAGTGTGAAGTTTTCCTGAACTTCTCCTTATTTGGTCTCCAATGGGTCCTTGTGTGTGCCTTTATTACAGCGTTCACTACACTTATTTATGTGTTTGCTTCTCCATCTGGCTCTGTAGTTCTCACTGTTCATGCCCACTACCCAGGATAGACAACAATCCTGCCCCATGGGAGACTCTGTGGCTGTATCCGATTAAGCAGGAGTCCAGAGACCAGCTTTAACTTCAGACCATTGTCTCTCCCTTAGGAAAGCCCATTGGGTTGCAAGAATATTTGAGAAATGGATTGTAGTGATAACTGTTGTTCTGATAAATTACTCCCTGGAACACAATACATTTCAATTGAGGACTGTTCCCAAAGTGAAGTATGTAGGATGATCCATTAGGATGTGGAATGAAAATATTAAAATGTCTACTTACATGCATTTTTTTAAAAAAATCAAGTGACTTATTCATGTAAACGCATAGGGAGTTATAGCCATAAATTATTTTGCATCCAAATGATAACATGCAATGTGCTTACTTACATGCATTTTAACATAAGCTATCAGCCTTCCTAATATTTTATTTGTGGATGGATCCCAGTGTTCTCAGGTGTCACATGTCACACACTGTAGGAGTGGTGGCAGGTGGACTGAGAACAGAGGGGTTGAAAGTGCTCTTATGATTGTTCTCCCAGGTCAGACAGTTAGCAAGTAATAGAATGAGAACTGAAGTCTGACAACAAGCTGTCAGACAAGTTAAAGCAACAAGAAGAATGGCAGAGCTGATGGCCCTGGGCAGTGAGGGCCCAGAGCCCTCCAGAGTGTGTTATGAAATGCAAATGATCTCCCCAGACTGGACAAGATGACAAAACATTGAAATTATCAAGAAGTCTGGATTGAATGTGGATTTATATACACCCCTCGCTAGTAATACACCCATCCCTAAGTGCATATGGCGCATTGAGATGTAGGCTGATGATATGAGCCATATGGATTAGCAAGATATTTAGAAACTAGGCATTTGGTATAGGTCCCCAAACCACTACACTTTTTCAAAGCCATGTTTGAAACCCTAGGTTCTGAATTTAGTTCCTCACAGAATTCACTAAACATAGTGATAAATGTTTAGAGGTGGTTTTTTTTCCTTCTTCAGTTTTCTTACCAGCAGAGTAAAAGAGCCACATGCCATAATGACTAAAATAAAACAAGGAAACCACACAGCACAAAAGGAATAGGTACTTGTCTGCATACATTGTTGGAAGATGCAGAGAAAACATTGCCCGGTGTTAGAACAAATTATGAAGCATTGGGCATCTGGATAAAACACAGATAAACCCCAACATATCTCAGCCTATGGTATTTATTGGACTATTCAGTTATGAGCTATCCATAGAGTTGGGGGGTGTGTGTGTGTGTGCACGTGTGCACACATGGCATGCACAACATTAAAAAAATGTATCCCTGAAGATCCATTCTCCGCAGAAAACTACTTCTTTAATACAACAATGCTTTGGAAAAACCATGGAAGTAAGTGTTCTCACTAATACTTACTGCTTGGACTAGAATAAAGATTCCTGGGTAAGAGTACAAATACAGCACCACTGACAAAATTGTTTTACTGTATCTTTTATTGGCGAGCTCATGCAGCAAAGCCAAGGTGTGCTGAAAATGAGATAGCATATCATCAGTGTGATAATTGTTACAAAAACAAGATCTCCAAGTACAACAGAATCCTCTTAACATTCTGTAAGGAGATGGGGAGTCACCATGAAAGCATTCTGGCAACATGCTCTTAAAAGCCATCAAACTTGAAGATGAATTATGCATTTTTTTTTTCACCAGTAGGCAACTATTTCAAACTTGCTGACCTTTTGTACGATGACAACTGGTTGTCAGTAATACGTGCTTAGCAAATATTTTAGGAAAAAAACTCCCTTCATGGACAAAGAGGGGAAGTGATTGCTTTTCGAAAGTAATTTGTGGAGTGCGCTGTGTTAAGGTGCTTTACAAAAACAGCGGTGGCGATGGGAGTTGATTTTCAAAACCGATGTTTGGAAAGGTTACTGTTACGTGATTCCATAGCTGATTGTGATGATCATCTATAAAAACTCTCTCTTTGTAAATTAAACAAAAACTAGGAAGTAAACTTTTTAAGGCTGTTTTTGAAATTTCAAAATGAAGAGTATCTATGTGGCTTGACCCCATTTGTGAAAAATGGCACGCCTTAGAAGTAGCTAAAAATTAAAAAAAGATTGACATCTTTTTTTAAAAGGAGGAAGATATTTTATTAGTGATGTTTCAACAAAAATTTGTATAATTGAATGAGAATTAGGATTTATTTAGTACAACTCACAAGGTACATCTTTGCTTTGGAGTTACCCCTCTTTGCCAGAAATCTTTTTTTAGCTATGACAGCTTTTGAAAGCCAGTTGAGTAATAAAATTCATTCCAAACCAGACCTATGAATAGTTACATTACAAAGCTTTAGCTCAAGGTTTTAACAAGTAGTAGAACTTATTCAATCAAAACGCTCTCCCCCAAGTATTAGTAGTTTTGCAAGAGCAAAATGTATATTTCATCTTTGTCTTTAAAGTTTTCTATTTTTGGGAGTGTTTTAAGATAGGTATGGGAGTACAGTTAAACATATAATAAGTAACCTGTATACTAGGGTACATGTGCTAACATGTTTTGCAGGTACATAACCCAAGTGACGACAATGCTACAGCAGCTGTGAGACCTTTGAAGGTGACCTGTGTCTTCCAGGAGACGCAGGAGAATGAGGCTCCGTTTCATAGGCTCAGTGGCTGACTTACATGAATGAAGACACCTATTGGTAACCGTGTTTCTGTCCTGGAATTAGCACAAGTGTTAGTTCAGAAGGGAAAAGATGGAATAAATGTTTTACAGAGCAACAAAAGCAATCATATGAAATATGAAAACAGAGGGGCTTCATAGGTACAAAAGTAGCTACATTTATTGAGCGTTCACTCGGTGCCAGAGGATGCTCTGTGCTTGTCGCCTGGCACCTGCATGAACTCTTACAACAGCCGTAGAAGAAACAGCCAGCCTGGGGCTGGCTTCACAGGTGCTGGAGTGGCCTTCTGGAAGGAGGACTGCCCTGGGGACAACTCAGGACACTGCCTAGGTTCTTGCATCCCCCCAGAGGATTTCAGACCCGGAGAGATCCCCATCAAGTCCCCTGCTGTGTAAAATGACTTACAAAAATAGAACTGGAAAAAAAGGTTGAAATGGAGCCTCCATACATAATGACGTTATCATCGATCTGCTGGTCACAGGAGATCAGCTCTGAGCTATTTTTCTAGCAAGTGGAAAAAAACAAGCTGCCCTTTGGGGAGGGCCTCTTTGGCTCGCCGCGGGGCCCTGGGCACCTTCCTCTCTGGGTGATTGACACCCCTTGGCTGCCTCTTCTCCTCTCTCCACGGACGGGGCGGTGGTGCGGGTTACTCAGGCTTTTGAGAGCACATAGCACTAAATGGTCGAGGGGTAGGGACAGCTTTTGGGCTTGTGACCTATGAGTCACACCGGACCCCGTTCTCAGAAGGGCCCCATGCTTGTTCTAGTGCTCTGCTACCACAATCTTAAAATTCTTAATTTTTCAACAAGGGGCCTCGTATTTTAATTTTGTACTGGGCGCTGTGAAATATGTAGCCCGTAATGCATCTAGGCCAGGATGGGGGAAACCTGGGGAAGGTTGGCCTGAGGGATTTGTTCCAGCTGCTGCCATGGACCATAGGGCCGTTTTCACCCTTGAGATAAAGATTAGAAATAAACTTAATCTGAAACCAGATTTTGCTGGGGGACTCTGTGATCTGACCGAGTGGGCAGATAGAGCAGCTGTGTCTCAGGTGACTTGGGAACAGGTAGTGAGAGCCTGCTCCTGCTGTATCCTGCATCCTGTGATGTTCCCCAAGTTTGGGGCCAATCCAAGATGATCGCTCCTGAAAGGAGACTGCACTGCACCGTCAGTCTCTCTTACAGGCCTTTGGGCATATCAGTAAAGCTAGACAAGTTAAAACTGGATTTAACAGTGCTCAGAAAGGAGCCGGCAGAGGCATGCCCTGAGGCTGACTTGCTCACCTCTGAGTGTGGGGCCCGGGGCTCCAGTCTCTGTTGTGGAGGCGGAAGCCTCTGTTTTCTCCTCCCTTTCTCTCCCTTGCCTGCCCCGCCTCCCCTCAGGACCTGTGTGAGCACCTGAGGGCGGTATGCTTGTTGCTGGAAGGTGCAGCCGGGCCCCAGAGGGGTGGACTCGGGGCCTCTCCAGGGGGCCACCATCCTCTTGGCATCCTCTTGGCCGTTGGTATGTGTCAGAGCTAGCTGCCAGCGTAGTGGGACAAGCTTATGGTGACAAGTCTTCTGGACATCGTACAGAGATAAAGGATGTGTGCCCTTGAGTGGCCTTTTTTTGCTGAAGTCCAGTAAGCTCTTGCTGCTACCCATGAGAGCTTTGTTGCTGAGGAGCTGGTCTTAAACTGGCCTCCTGGCTCTATGGCCGGAGGCCGCTTCTGTGGTCAGCTGGACCTGGGGCTTGCTCTGATGCAGGGTCCCTTTCTCCTGCTCAGGTCAACTTTGACTTCTGTTTCCTTCTCCGTTGCGACTCTGTAATGCATATGCATCAGAGTTCCGTATATGGCCCTTGGGAACAGCCTTTCCATGTTGGCTGGGAAATAAGAGGTTTTCCTGGCCATCTCCTCAGGCTTGCGAGCCTAAAACAGCTCCCTCCCACTGGTCACTGAATAAATAGGCAACTTAATTTAGTTCTTCAATGTTTTTTAACTTAAAAATGAAATATATATAGAAGAAGTCTGAAATCCATGTCAATTCCGTTTAAAGAATAATTATCAGGCAAGATCGTGTTAAGAAATAGCAATGCTAATGTCTCAGAAGCCCTCCATGCATCCCCTCTCATATCACCATCCCCTCCTTTCAAAGGTAACAACTTTACCGACTTTTATGATCTTGTTACATTGGATTCCTTTACCACGTTTGCTACCTATCTCCATATTTAAATGGAATCCAGTCACATGCATTCTTTGTAAAACTTTTAGCATTATATATGAGATTCACCCAAGGTGATGGATGCTGCTGTCATGGTTGATTTTTCACTGATGCATAAATGCTCCAGTATATTAATATACCATAAGTTATTTTCCCAATCCGCTATTCATGGACCTTGAACTCCATGTTTCCGGTTTTACTGTTATGAAACATTGCTGTGTGTTCTTGCACCTAGCTCCCTGGAGGGATGCATTTGCAAATGTTTCTTTGGAAACTGTCCCCTAGAGATGGAATTACTGGCTTGTCTGTTCCCACTTGTTCAACCTTACTAGGTTTTTCTAAGATATCCTTAGGTTTTATATATTTTAATTAAAAAAATGTTTTCTCTTAAGTTATTTTAAAAGTCATCATTTAAAAACATTTTTTTAAATGTTTATTTTTGAGAGACAGAGCATGAGCAGGGGAGGGGCAGAGAGAGAGGGAGACCCAGAATGCAAAACAGGTTTCAGGCTCTGAGCTGTTAGTACAGAGCCTGGCACAAGGCTCGAACCCATGAACCAAACCATGAGATATAACCTGAACTGAAGTCAGATGCTTAACCAACTGAGCCACCCAGATGCCCCAAAAGTCATTCTTTTTTAATGTTTAAAAAGTTAAAAATGTGATTTTCAGATAAAGAATGCACACCTGTCAAAGAGTTTAACTCTTAAGGAATCATTCAGATGGTTTAGTCTGGTTCAAGGGAGAATTTGGGTGGAGACAATGTGACAGAAATGTTGGTCACAGGAATGTTGCTAATAGAATGTAAAGCTGGTTAATGTCCTATATTTGATAGAACTGTAATCTTAGGTGAACTTTTTTTTTTTATCAGTCAGAAATCCAACAGTCAACAGAACTTCATAGTGTCTAGGCTCTAATCAAACAGTAAATAGCAAAGTCAAATGCAGGTATATTCTAGATAACTATTTCTTAGATGAGCTTGTTAAACAATAACATCGACAGGGCAAGTGGTCCCTCTTCTGTCTTCTTTCCAAATTTGGGATATTTTTTCTTAATGATACTGTACTTTGCTTCCATGTCTGTAGTGAGGATCAGAGGAGATGAAGTGTTTTGTAAGGTACCAAATATATTTTCATTACTATGGTTGTTATATAAAGCCCCTTGAATAGTCTATTAGAACTAATACTGATATGGCAAATTATTGGATACCTATTTTTTAAACTATTGTTTTTAATCTCATTTCATTCTTACAAAGAGACTGAATAGACACGGAATCTACTTTAGTTATCTCTGTAAGGTTCAGATAATAGCTGTGTCTACCTCATTGGGCTGTTGTGAGAATTAATGACCAACTGCTAGAAAGCAGTACCTAGTACATAGTAAATACACAAGAAAAGTTTCAAGAAGTGATCTGTTATTTGAACACTTCTACTGAAATTGATTTTTCTTTAATACCAATATATTCTATTTCTAGAAATTCTATTTGGTTCTTAGTTTCTGCCTTAAAATTTTTTTTAATGTTTATTTTTGAGAGGGAGAGACAGAGACTGACCAAGACACAGAGACTGACCGAGACAGACAGAGAGAGAGAGAGAGAGAGACCAAGAGACCAAGAGACAGAGAGACTGAGAGAGAGCACAAGCAGGGGAGGGGCAGAGAGAGGGAGACACAGAATCCAAAGCAGACTCCAGGCTCTGAGCTGTCAGCACAGAACCTGATGCACGGGGCTTGAACCCACTGGTTTGTGGGTTTGTGAGATTGTGACCTGAGCTAAAGTTGGACACTTAACCATCTGAGCCACCGAGGTGCCCCAGTTTTTGCCTTTTTAAAAAGAAATAATGCCTTATTCTAGTTTCATGTTTTAAATTCCTTTGCCTTTAATCTTTCTAAACATATTTATGATCTATCATCAATACTACTGTTACTTAAAATGTCCATTCGTTGTATCTACAGATTCACACAGCTATTGTCTTTGTTTTTTTTCGAATTAAAAGATTTGTTCACTGCTAGAACTCCATACATCTTCCAGCCAAATAAATCTTAGTCCCTGTAGTTTTTAAATGATAGACTTTTAACTAGAAATGGTAGACTCCTTCAGACCGGTTGGAAGCAGAGAAACTCATGTGTCCTCACAGCCTCGGTAAGATACTATCTCCCCTTTCTAGATTTCTATTTTATGACACATTCACTTACAATTTGACCTACTTCACTTCCAGAATCATGTGTTTTATATTTTCAGGTTGTTCCTTCACCCTGCACACCAGTATTCATTTTGAAGAATGTCCATCCTGTAATGTGAGTATAACCCTGGGCCAGTTACCTCTTCTCTGAGTCTGGATTTTCCCCTCTGTGAAAAGAGGAGGGAAAATAGGGATTTGTAGTTTAATTCCTGTGTGCCGTGGTGTCCATCATAGTGTGAGCACCCTGTCAGCTTTTATTGGTCTGGTCACTACAAGCTCTTGGTCCTTTCCATGGTGCCTCTTAGTCTGCGTGCGACTCCCCCATCCTCGTTTTCCTGGCTGGCTTGTTGTCTTCTGTGCACACCACGCTCACTTGTCTCTCCACTTAGAATGAGTTTGCCTAGTCTCAACAACCACATTCTTTTTTTTTTTTTTTTACAAATAGTTTATTGTCAATTTGGTTTCCATATAACACCCAGTGCTCATCCCCACAAGTGCCCTCCTCCATGCCCATCTCCCCCTCCCCCCAATCAGTCCTCGTTTGTTCTCATCATTCAAGAGTCTCTCATGGTTTGCCTCTCTCCCTCTCCCCCACCATTTCCTCCCTTCTTCTCCCCCACGGTCCTCTGNACCAACCCCATTCTTTTCAGCCTCTGAGTTCTCACTTGGTTAAAGCATCCTTCGGAGCTCAAAGTTTCATGTCCTCTATGAAGGCTATTGATGAAGTTTAATCCACATGACTCTCTTTTGCATTTAAAACCCTCTCTGGAGAGCAGTGGGGAGCACAGTGTTCTCAGAATTTGGTGGTTTCATTCACAGCATGGCTAGGGGTGTCGTCCTAACTAGACTGGCCGTTTTCCCATAGAAGATGGCACATACCCAATGTATATACATTTCTACCAGGTGCAAGTAGCTACTCTCACACATTTAAAAATTTTGGCTCTTTATTATTTAGTGAGAAATTAAGGCCTGGCTCAAGCTTGTGTCTCTGTTTCTGCCAAGTGTTTCCTTGGGCATCAGCCTGGGACTACTTTTGTTTTGGTTGATTTTTCATACTGGGAGCTCCTGGATTACTCGGGTGGTATAAAGTCCAACCCAGTTGAGGACAGACTTGTGCTTATGGGTTCCATGATCCTTTGAGATGAGAGCTACGGGAGGAATGAAAACTTGAGAAAGAAGGAAAAAGGGACATGGTGGTGCTGGACTCTTAGAGTTAATGGGCTATCTGTGCTCTTATTTGTGGTAAGCCAGGAGCACGAGCTGGAATGTGGTGGGTCTTTAGGAAATGTATGGTTCAGCCACCACGTTTTCTGGGCCATAGGAAGAACTGGGGGGGAGGCAGGTATGCTGTTCTCATAGTACAGAAACAGAAATTGGAGACCAGATGAACACTGGGCCTGGATCTAGGTTCTCAGGGGACTTCACTCTGTTTTGTCAAAGAGATAAGATGGTGGACCTTCATGAATGGAAGTTAGGCAGTTTTTGTTGGTACCTTACTGCCCAATTCCCAAAACCGTCCCTGGACCTCTCCACTTCCCTGACCATCTGGACCCTGTCTCAACTCTTCACAGACGAGAAGACAATCCCCTTTTATGTGTGTAGTATTTTAGAGTCATAGAGCATTTTATGTTTTCTTCCCCACCAGCAGTGCTGTGAAGCAGGCAAAATGAGTACTCTAGTTTTACAGATGAAATGTCTGAGAAACTGGGGCTCAGGCTGCTGTTGGGTTTGCTCTGAAGGCCACCCATTTAAACGGTATGCCTAGGGATTCTAACTCCCATTCTTGGTCATCCCAAGCTTTGGGATCAGAGAGGTACTTGTAATGCAGACGATCATGGATTCTCTTTTTTTCTTTTACTGCGGTGAAATTCACACGACCTACAATTTGCCATTTTAAAGTGAACAGTTCGGTGGCATTTAGTGCATCCACAATGTTGTGCAACTACCACCTCTATTTTTCATCCCTTCCTCCCTGGGATTTTGAGCAAAATAAAAGAGAATCTGTGTAAGACATCCAGCTCAGGGGCTCAAGGAACGCAGCCTGTATTATCGGCCTCTCTCTAGCACTCTCTCCAAAATCTGGTAATGTAAAAAGAGGAATTCTTTCCAAAAGTTAGCACTTTGAGAAAATCAGGTGAAGGTAGATAACTTTCCCTAGGCAACTCCTCTTATTCTCAGAGTGATGAGACATCTTTACCTAGCAATGCCCAGGAACAAAATTGTATCTTGTCATGAGCTTTTTGCTTTTTTGAAGGAATTTATCTTTTTTTAAAAATAATTTTTTAATATTTATTTATTTTTGAGACAGAGACAGGCAGAGCATGAGCAGGGGAGGGGTAGAGAGAGAGGGAGACACAGAATCTGAAACAGGCTCCAGGGTCTGAGCTCTCAGCACAGAGCCCAATGTGGGGCTCGAACCCACGGACTGTGAGATCATGACCTGAGCCGAAGTCGGATGCTTAACTGACTGAGCCATCCAGGCGCCCCGAAGGAGTTTATCTTTTGAAGGGTTTGTGACACTCACAGCCTTGGAAGCCCCACTGTGCTCTACATTGTCCTGGATACAAAACAAGTGTAGAAAAGCTATGTGTTGGATGATATTGAATGGTGATGATCCAGCTGCACTACTCTAGCCACCATCTGGTGGCAAGCATTTCTCCCACCTTTTACCTAGGGGGGGGTGTGTGGTAACAGGGATACGTTCATCAGGTGCCAGGCTGGGCTCCGGTTGGCCATCACTTGGGCAGCTCTGCCTGAGACAGGACCTGGAAGGCTCCAGCTCCCACACCTGCGTCGCACAACAGATGGAAAGCGAGAGCTCCAGGCAGACTAACCCAAGAATAGAATGACTTTGGCCTTTATTTAAATTTGGTAATTCCAGAAGCATAGGCCCCAGGCCCTAAGGAGTCGTGACTGTCCCTTTGGCTTCCGATGTCATCAGGTGTCGAAGCAAATGCTCTCTCTGGTGGCCAAGGTGGCTGAGGTAGACGGCTGGTGAGGAGTGTGGCTGGGGAATTTGGGACGAATGCCTGCGCATGGCTGGAGGCCTAGAAGCTCATAGTGTTGAGATTCATTGGAGGATTTTCCCGCCGCCGACCCCTTATGGCTCTCCACGCCATCACTGCACCAACACCAAGTGCAAGGCCACCTCCTGCCGCCACTGGCACAGCCCAGGAGAGCACAATGGGGCCTGCTTCAGACTGGTCTTGGAGTAGCTGACTGTTCCTCAGGGTGTGGAGGTAAGGGCTCTCCTGTGGAGGAGGAGAGGGTCAGAGGTTATAGGCCTCTGTAAACCATCCGCCCGCCCACCCTGGGCTTGCTGAGTCTATCCTGGGGGCAACGGTGCAATAACCTTGCACATTTTCACTGCTCATCCTTCGTCTACACTGTCCCCCAAACCTCCTGAACGAGGATGGGTATTCAAAGTGGTCAATACTCAGCCATAACGTCCTTTTAGTTTCTCACCAGTATCTCCTTTCATGGTCAACCCAATACTGAGATTGGGAACTGATAGGCGACCAGAGGAAGGGAGTCCTGGGGCTTCAGAGCCCCCACCTCTATTTCCTCAAGGCCACCACTGGGCAGCTCTCTCTATCCCCCCATCCTGGGAGTGCCCGGGAGCAGGGACGATGGTCAGTGTGGAAGAACAGCTGGTTTTGTGGTAGGTTTGAGAACCAAGCGTGAGAAGAGCCGAGAGAAGTGGGTATTTGGACCTGCCTCCCTGGATTCTCTCCTTCCTCTGTGCAGACAAGCATGGCACCCTGGGTAGGAGCTGAGAGAGTGCCGAGTGTGACCGCTCTCACTGTCTTGGCCAAGAGGTTCAGAGGTGATCACACCACAAAGGAGCCTCAGTCCTGGTCTTTTGAGAAGTGTAAACAGAAAAGAGATGAACACGGGTGTGTGTCGGAGGCAGCAGCAGTCGGGTGAGGGGACAACAGTAGCCCAGGGGAGGCGGCACCTGAGCCTTAAAGGACGTGACTTTCTCCTGCAGGCAGAGATGGGGATGAGCCTCTGCGAGGAACAGAGTGAAAGCACAGACGTGGCAATTGTGGGGCTCAGCTGGGAAGCTGATTTTTTCTCCAGGAACAGTGTGTGTCTAAGGCAATAGAGGAAGCTGGGCCTCCCCTCTGGATGCTCCGGTGGGACCAGGGAAGGGTTTCAAGCAGCCTTGACAAACTAGAGTGACTTTCCAGGTAGGTTGTGTAGTGCCTGGCGGCTGGTAGAGCGTGGACAGGGAAGGGAGGGGAGAGCTGGGGAGCATGTTAGATAGGAGCTCATTCCAGCTGAGGGCAGTAAGGGAAGAAAGGATGTGCTGGGACGGGAGGAAAAGGAGTGCAGGATCCAGAGCAGACACGGTGTCTTGTTTCTTTCTGCACAACACCTCCTCCCCCACCGGTGCCCATTCAACTGCTTCCCCAGAGCACCTGTTCCATCGGACCTGCTGCTTTCCCCCACACCCCAAGGAGCTGTGAAGTTTCAGGGACAAGAAGAAGAGGTGAGAATGGAGAATGGTGGCAGTTCACTGATAAACCTCCCAGGGAACTCCTTTTGGCCTCTAGGTCTCAGGGGCCCCTGCCCCCTAGACATCTGTTTCATGCTGGATGGAACAGGCTGGACATTGGGCCATTACTCACAGGAGAGGGGCATTTGAGTTTGGTTCGGCTGTGGGTGAAGTTGTTGGAGGTTGTCTTACGGCCCACTGGCTCCAGCTGGAGAGAGAGAAAGGGAACTGTGATTTCCTCTGAAGCAGAGTATCTCACACCTGATTCCCTCCCTCTGCAAGGGTGGGTTCACGCCAGCAGTAAACACAAGATCCACATCTGATCTCAGCTGCCCTGGGCCAGAGCTGGATCTGACTTCTGACTCAGAAGGGGCACATCAGAGTCCATCAGGCAGGGCAGGACCCCTGAGCCTGTGCCCTGGATTTACCAAGGAGGACACTGGAGCCCGGGAGGGACTGATCCATCCTGCCACGGCAAGTCTGTGGAAAGGCCTGGCCCACACACACCAGCTCCTACTTCCCTTGTGAGTGGCTGTGATCACAGACCCTCTGCATTCTTAGTTTTATAAAATGCTAATCATTGTATTTACCAACCTGTTGAAGTGTGTGGGGCTAGTCAGTTTCAGAAAAACTTTGAAAACCTACCGGTTACCATGACGTCGTTACTATACTCGGCTTGTCAACCTTAAGAAATGGCAGTTTCTCACTTGAGCTATGCTGTATGTTTTTCACACAGAGGCAGAGGTTTACCTGGACCATCCCTGGAGCGATTGTTCAGAGAGGTTCTGCTTAACACTGTGAATCCTGGGACCCTCTGAGAATGAGCTGGAAGTTGCTCTATGCCCCTTCCCAGTATCGTTAGCCAGTAGCTGCCCTCCAAGGTGGTCAGTGCTGAGGAGAGTGGCCCCTGGCACTTCCACCAATTAACACATCCTGACCATGTAGACTCTACCTTTAGAATCTGCTTCCCTGCTGGGTCCTGAGCCCCTCAGGTACTGCCTGTGAGGGAAGTGAAAGCACATGATGCCAGCTAACAACCACACCTGGCCCGTGATCTCACTTTCTGCTGTTTTACACCTGTTCCTTTGGACGAGAAGGAAGAGCTGCTCTGGTCCTGAGACTCACCACAGTGACTGGGACAACACCCTGGGTGCATCATCCAGGGTCTGGCTCTGCTGCTGTGCTGTGCTAGGCAGGCCCCTGAGCTGTCCTGAGGTCAGGGGTGGGGCACTAAACCCCATCCCGATCACCCACATTTGGTGGATGTGAACATCAGTGAGAAGATGAAATGAAAGCTCCCCAAGCAGGAGGTGGTTTACATATGTATTGTTTCTATTTCCTTAGAGCTGAGGAAGCACAAGCTTATTGTCATGGAAGTATCATCGAGGGACAGTATAGATGCTCAAGGTCAGGTTGGCTGATTCCCTGACATTCCAGGAACCCACTGGCACAGAGGAAGGTAATGATCATGTGAGGCTGATGACTGCATCTGTTTGTCCCTTCCTTCTGGCTCCTTATCACCAGTGCCCAATTTACCTCCTAGCCTTCAGCAAGGTACCTTCGCTACCCCTCCCTGTGACCCTAGGAAGACTCATTTGTAGTCCCTAACTGCACTTCCCAACCTCCCGTTCTAACGCCCACACTAGCCAGCCTTCAGTCTCCATCACTGACTGAAGCTCTTGTCAATTGACTGAAGCTCCAGCTTACCAGATCCAATACTCCCTTTTTTGTTTTCTTGCTTGACTTTCAGCAGCATTTGTCAAAGTTGGTGCTTCCCTCTCGAAACACTCACCTGCGTGGGCTCCCAGAACAGGGCTCTCTTCTTTTCTCCTTACTCCCCTTCCCACCCCCTCCTCCTCTGTCCCTGAAGTCAGAAGTTGGAATGAGGGTCAAGGGGCTTGGGTGTTGATCCACACTCTTTCCCAACTACCCTTCTCTAGGAGGCCTCAGTCAGTCCTGGTCTCAAATAGCCCCACTTTATTTTTTTTTCTAAATCTCCACTCCTGACCATGGCTCATCCCTGCTTACCTGATGCCTCCAAGTGGATTTCTAGAAGACAGTTCACATTTATCATGGCCAAAAGAGAATTTTTGATTTTTTCCCCCTCAAACCTATTTCTCTCCACCACCTCAACCATCCACCCAATTTCCTTGACCCTGAACAGAGGAGTCTTTTATTCCTTTTTAAGTTTAAATTCCAGTGTAATTTTAGTTTCAGGTATATAATATAGTGATTCAACACTTCCCTACAACACCTGGTACTCAGCACAGCAAGTGCACCTCTTGATCCCCATCACCTATTTTTACCCATGCCAACCCACCCACCTTTGCTCTTTTTCTACCTCCCCCATCAGCCAGTCCAAAACATATCCCAAACCTGACCGTTTTGTTCCTTCTCCATGGTTATCACCCTGGCCCAGGTACCTTCGTCTCTCACCTGGGCTCCAGCAACCACCTGCTGGTCTAATTCAACTCTTCCTTTCCTCTAGTCCACTGCAACATGGAACCCAGAGGACACACCAGGTCCCGTGGCTCCCCTGTTGGAAGCCATCCAAGGACCTGGCCCTGCTCTTGCTCACCTCTCTGACCTTGTTCACGTCCCTCCAGTCACCTTGGCCTTCACGCTGCTCAGACACCTCAAACTCATTCCTGACTCCGGGCCCGCACAGGTCCTATTTCCTCTGCCTGGAACACTCTGGCTTTAGACTTCTGCATGCCTGGCAGCCTCTTGACATTCAGTTCTCAGTTCACATGTCACTCTTGGGTGAGGCTTTCCTCTCCCCCCCATTATTCTGTCACACTACCTGCTCCCCCTGTTTTTTAGAGCCCTGAATGTGGTCAGAAATTCTTAATTTGTTGGGTTTTGTCTGTCCTTTGCCCAGGAGTGCAAGGATGTTCTCTTCCCCAGCACCTGGACTAGTCCCCACTACATAGTGATGCTCAATAAATAGCAGTTGAGGGAATGGGTGGGTGGAGTGGAGTCACCGAGCCCTGAGTGGAGAAGCTCAGATGAGAAGGCCTGGGCTTGCCCATAGTAAATGAAGTTGTTTTTTAAGAACCTACTTTTCCTAAGTCAGATACCACAGATAGCAATGATGTGGCAAATAATAGGGCTGGGGCAGGGTGCAATGGGCTAAGTGGGCTTCTAGTCTGTTCTAGGGATTCAGAGAGGGCTTCCTCTAGGAGCCGGCACCTGAGTTGTGTTGAGGTGGCTATGAGTTAGGAAAAGGTTGGAAGAGCAGTCCAAGATTTAAGGGAATGAGCAAGAGCAGACACACAGAGGCACCACGGGTGGTGCAGGAAACTCTACTCCTTCCCAGACTGCCCAACTGCTAGTCAGAGGGTGGTGGGAGTGACCGCTAGAGAAGTTAATTGGAGCCAAGTCTCAGAAGGCCTGGTGTGCTATGCCGAGGGGCCTGGACTTTGTCTTTCAGGGAGGGGCAGGCCTTCAAAGTTTGGTCAGATTTTCTCTTACACGGATTCCTGTGGCTGCCCTGTGGCAAACAGATAGAAGGCAGTGGTTTGCAAACCCTGTACAATAATATCACGTGGGACCTTTTGAAACCTACATAACCCATAGGTGATACCCCAGACTAATCCAGAACTTCTGGGGATGAGGCCCAGGCACTAGTAATTTGTTTGTGTTGTTTTTTTAAAGTCCGATTTTTACTGAAGCTAATATACACGGAGGAATAGAACAGATAGTAAGTGAACAGCTGGTAAATCGTGACAAAATATACCCATGTAACCAGCATCTAGAGCTCCCCTCCCACCCTCCTCCAGTACTACCCTCTCCCCTCCAAAGACTGTATATTAATTCGCGTGTTTTTGAAATGTATAGACATAGTTGCCTGTCATTGAAGCTTGTTTATTCCCTGTAAGGTATTCCATTGTATGAATGTGCCACATTCTACTGGTGGACACAGGGGGAGCTTCCTGCCTGGGGCTTATGAATGGTGCTGCTGTGAATTTTCAGGTGAGCCCACATGTACCTTTCTGTTGGAGATCTACATGGGAATGGGGTCACTGGGTCACGGGGAATCTAAATGCTCAGCCTTAGTGGATGTGCCAAACTGGCTGCCAATGTGAATATCCCCCAGATTATTCTAACCTCCGGCCAGAGCTGCACTGTGCTGTTCTAACGGTGGTAAGCTGAGAGACAGGGACACTGGTTAGGCTCACGTGGTCACCCAGCACCTGGGCAGACGCAAATGTTAGAGGACAGCAAGATTTCTAGTGAAGAGGGAGCAGGCATCAGAAAAAAGAAAAACTACTTGAAAGAAGAAAAAGGAAAATTCTGCCTTGTGCTGCTGGTGTCGGTTTTGCAAAGGTCTCTGGAGAAGGAGACGTAATCTTGAGAGAGGAGGGGCAGAAGATGAAATAGCGTAAAGTGTGTTTGTGGCCACAGAGTGCCTTGCGAGTGTCAGCCAAAGCCTGCAGACACTATGTCATAGGACTGTCATTGTGAGACATGAATTCACTGGTTATATATGTGCTGATCCGGTTGGGAGGGGAGAGGCCGGGGGGTGCTGTGGCCGGGACACTAGGGGATTAGACGGGGTCTAATCTCTGCTTGGCCACCACCAGGCTGTGTGAACCTGGGCAGAACGCTTCATCTGCCTGTATTCTAGTTAGAGCATTCTGGCCAGATGACCTGTTAAGATCTTCTCTAGTTCCAATGGCCTATAATATATGTCCCACTAGGGGTAACAGTAAGAAGATGATCTGAAAAGTTGGCATGATGCAATAGCTTTGTATCTGAGATGGTTTTGGATGAAAACACTGGACTCTATAATTAGTTCCCTAAATTATTTAGGATAAGACACTCTCAGATGATTTCAGTTTTAGTTTTGCTTTATTTTTGTAGAAGTAGGGACAGGGCCAGGACACTGGTGGCTGGGAGCCCCGGAGTCCTGTAGTGTTACCAATGTGGCTTCACGGTAGCATTCACCTTTTATTTTCATATCTAATCCCTTCCCTCTTGCCTTTATGTGTAAAAGCCTCTCACCTGAGGGGTGCCTCGATTCCTCAGTTGGTTGAGTATCTGACTCTTGATTTCTGCTCAGGTCATGATCTCAGGGTTTGTGACATTGAGCCCTGTGTCAGGCTCTGGGCTGACCGTGTGGAGCCCACTTAGGATTCTTTCTTTTCCCCTCCCCTGCTCATGCACTCTCAAAAATAAACACTTAAAACAAAATCTGGGGCTTCCCCTGAGATCTCAGGGGGATACATGGGACCATGCACAGATACCTACTCTCTGGAGGGGATTTAAAAGGAATGAGGTCATGGGACTCAGCCAGGGAAGGACAACTGGACTTCAAAACTGCTCTCAGGAATTATATTGTGCAAACTTTGATTAAAAAGATTACTGTGGAGGTTGGGGGGGAGGGGCACAAGGATGTTTTGACCGTAATTCCCAGGCCTGGGCTGACAGAGTGTGACGAAACCTTTAGCAGGGGGTGTCAACAGCAGAAAGCAAAGGGAGAGGAAAGCTGAGTCTGATTAAGTAGGCCAAGAAGGGAACGTGCTGGCATGCTGCTCTGGGGAGAGGAGGTGGGGTGGCTCAGGGGAAGCCAGTGCTGGGCTTGCTGGCAGAGCCACAGCCAGGCCCAACTGCAATAAAAGCGAGCGTGTGGATGTGTTTAGTCACCACGAGAGAAACGAGAGAACACAGGTTGGGGTGGGGATTGGGTTACCCGCTGAGCCAAGATCAAAAGAAGCCACTGGATTGGAAAGGCATTTCATTTGCTCTGCGCAACGGGATATGGCTATTGCGGTTACCGGGCCAGCTCTGTGCCGACACAGCTGATTGTAGAGGAGTGGCCAGCCATCGGAGGCAGGGCCAGGTGTCCCTGTGGCCCCTTGACTATAGGTTCATTTCCTAAGGTCTCCATTAGCCCCATCAGAAAGGACTGGAGAGACAGGCTGGGTGGCTCTTTTCTTTTTGATGTTCGAGGAAATAATCAGGAATGTGTTGAGCTTGGACTCGGGGGGGCTAGCATTTGTTGAATGCTAATGGCTGTGTTGGGGGCCGCACACACATTACCTTAATTTTCTGAGATCTGCATCCATTTCATTGTTTTTTACAGATGTGTTGATCCAGAAGGCCAAAGAGAGATCATTTGCCCAAGGTCACACAGTAAGGGGCTGAAGCTGATATTTTCGTCCTGTTTATCTGATTACAAAATTATCCCCCCACAGTACTGGGAAATTGCCAAAATAACGGGATCTGTCAGGACAAATAATAAGGTGTGCCGCCGTGCTGAGCTTTGGGGAGAAAAGGGCTCCTTCCGGACAGTGGTCAACACCCTTGAGTTGCCCCCTTTGACACATGGCCCACTAGACACACAGCACTCACCATGTTGTTCCAGAGCGCGATGGCCATCTCTGCGTGACCACGTTCTGAGAAGTGGAAACAGTCTTCGGAGAAGAAGGTGAGGTCAGCGCCCCCTCTCTGTGACCAAAGGCAAAGGGATTACCTTCCTGGGAAAAAGGTACGACTGCCCACCCCTGCGGGCGCCCTGGGCACTTTTTAACTCTGCTACCAACTGGCTCAGATACTGATGGCAAACTCCCCAGTTTTGGAACTTTTTAAAAGACCTGAAATATAGCCACTCATGCTCCATCCCTTTTCCTTTGGCATCCCTGCCCTGATAGTTGTGGGGAGGGGGGGGNCTGTGTTTGGTTGGGGGGGGGGGGGGAGAATAAAAACCCAACAAACAGAATGGAAAGCTTCCTATCCCAATCTAGCGAATAGCAGGGCCATGCCTGGGAAGCTTGGTCACTGCCAATGTTCTCCTTTTCCTTCCAAGTACATCAAAGTTCCAATCAGACCAAAAGAAAAGGTAAACAGAAAAAGCAATTCCCTAGGAGCCCTCCTGGAATCATAGGGTCAGAAAGCTCAGGTACAGAAAGAAGTATATGGCCTAAGAATAGCCTCCCAGAATGGCCCGCAGCTTACGCTGTTCAGGGGGACAAGAGTGTTCTGGAAGAAAGGCTGCACAACCACGGCGAAGTCTTCACGCTGCAGGTACTGGTGCCAGTATGAGAACCTGGAGATGCCACTCTGGGGATGGGAGAGAGGTTCCTCAACCCTCTTGGTAGGACTGGGCAGACAGGTTCTAGTCCTGCTGCCTTGCTCCGGCTGTGAGGGGGCCACCAGCCCACCCTAGCCAAAGGGGACGTCAGGGGATGCTCCAGTGTCCCTGCAGGCATCCATCCTGCCTGCACCTGGGCCAGGCACCGCCCCTTCTGAAGTCTCTGTGAGACTGGGTCTGAGCCTCTGACCAGACTGCTTGGGCCAAAGGGCTGCATTAGAATGTGGGGCTCCAGATCCAGCTCAAGCGGGGAGCATTTGAACACTAGCTCCCCAAGATGCCTATCAAGTTGGGGGATGAGTGTCCCTGTAAAAGGGATAGATGGGCTTCTCTTCAAGAAGCTTACAATCCATCTGGAAAAATGAGCCAGGATGTAAAAAGACAAAAAAAAACAAAAAAAAACCAACCAAACACACACAACAAACCCATGAGAACCAGCTATGGGTTCAGAGAAGGTAGACTGAAGCCAATATGGGGAGAGACCGGGGGATGTTTAGTCAGGGGAAGCTTCTTAGAAGAGGTGAAAAGACCTGTCCTGTGCATGAGATGGAGACGTGGAAGAAAGGCTCAAGGCGGGCATGTCAAGAGGGACAGCATGAGCAGAGGTGCACATGGAGTTGGGTGTGGAGGGCAGCAGGGGCTAAAGCCCAACAGGGTGGTGGACGCTTGCCTCCCCTCCCTCCCTCCCTCCGGGTGAGAGACGGTGTCCGGTGCATGGAGCCTACTCTGGGCACCGGGGTGGGGAGGCAGAAATGCTCTCAGCTTCCCCTCTGAGAGTTCTCCCTCACCAACCCGGCGTTCTTTACACCCGGAGGAGTGTTTCAGGGGCTGTGATCTGCCTTTAGGGAGCAGCCTGTCCCCGGGAGCAGAGGGGGTGCCCAGCAGGGACAGAAGGAGGGGGTGCAGGTTCACCTGGAAGTTCCAATTCATTTTCTTCAGTTCTTGCATCTCCAGGGAATTCTCCTGGGAACGTGTGAGACAAGTGCAGTTGTTCCTGCGAGAGAAGGGGTCCTGGGGAGAGGTGCCTGGGTGGCTTCCTCCCCGAGGAAGGAGGCCTGGACCCTGTATTTCCTTGCGTGGCAAGATGGCAATACACAGGTGCCCCTGCAACGCGGCCTTGGGTGACTCCTGGACCCAGGTCACAGACTGGGCACTAGGGGTACTGGGTGCTTCTTTAATGAGAAGGTGGGGGAGCTGGTACCTGCTATCTGGGTCCCCTTGCCACCTGGCTGCTCCTGCCTAGGGCTGGGCTTCTTCCAGGAAAGGCCTGGAGTTTTGGAAAGGCTGCCATCATAACCTTATCTTTCTTCTTCATGTTCTGGGAGGACCCCTCCCCCCCCCAGCAGCCTAGGACTTGCCCTCGGAGCTCCAGCGTGGGGAGCCTCCAGGGAAGTGGGAGAGGGTCAGCCAACTGGAGACACACTGACAATGCAGCATGTAAGACTGGAAGATTCTGCAGGAGCCGTTCACACCTCCCTGCTACTGCCTGCTCCACCCTGGCCTGTTGCCAAGAGAAGTGGGAACCAGTGAGCCACGTTCCCCACAAATCCATGTGACCCCAGCTGGAATGCCTTGGCCCCCTGCACAATCTCCTCTTCCACGGTAGCCTCATAGGAAGGCTGGGTGACCCTCTGGCCTCAGAAGATGGCAACTTCCTGCCAGGGTCACAGCTGAGCTTTAATAAATTCTAGCCGCCAACAAATTCATGTCTTAGACAACATACCTTCACTTCAAACCTGGCTTTTAAGGACGTTATAAAAGCTACTACTTACTGAGAGCCTGCCCCACAGGGACCAAGCCCATGACCCACATTTCCTCTAGACCTCACATTACAAGTAGAGAGTAGGAGGCCCAGAGAGGTTATCTAATTGGTGCAAGGTCCCACAGCTCCTACATGGTAGACCAGGTACATTTGTCTTGGAAGCCCATGGCTCCGTATTTGAGAGGCAGCGCAGGGCAATCACTGGGGTTTGGAATCCCAGATGGTGCTAGAGGCCTTAAGGACCATTGGTGTGTGTCTCTCACTTTACAGAAAAGCAAACTGGGGTCCAGAGAAATCAAGTGACTTGCATACAGTAGGCATTCAATAATGTAGAGGTATTTCTGAATGACACTTCACGCTCCTGGCTAATTGCCGATGTCTGCCCTCCCGATAGGATCTTCTGGCTCTCCCTGCACTGGTCCATCTGTCAGCATCTGTGAGTCCCACCCTCCCCGGGTGCCCTCGCCATGGGACTGTGTACTCACTGAGCCGCCAGCAGCAGGTTGCATTTCCCACCTTGGTCCTGGTGCAGACTGGCCAACTCCATGACCTCCACCACATTGATGAAAGCCCTAGGAAGCTGCAGGGAGCAGAGGGGTGAGCTTTGTTAGTCCCCACACAGCTATGGGGGATACTGGTTACTACTGGAAGGAGCCTAGGGGGTCACCTACAATTTAACTTCCTCCTCCCCCATTTTACCAATGAAGAAACTGAGGAACAAAGTGGGGATGTGACTTGTATTATCTCAGTCTTCTTTAATGGCCCACTTTATAGCTTGGGAAGCTGAGCCAGCAATCACTTGCCTCAAGTCACAGTGCCTGGCTACGAATTCGGCCGAGTGGTACACCAAACAGTACAGTCTGATCCAGCTAGAATTTCCCTTGCAGAGGAGCTCTGTACCTGCCTCCCTCCCTTTCCTTTCCCTCCACGTGTCTGCTCACAGCTGGGTTCTGCTCGCATGTACCTCCCTGAACGCAGCTTGCCTACATGCACCCAGAGGTGCTTCCTGGTGAGGGAGTAGATAGGCTGCTTGTGGGAGATGAGCTCCAGAAACATACTGCTGCTCCTTCCTACCTCCTCATACAAGATGTCCAGGGCCTGTTGGATGTGCCGAATGTACTCTCCAGCTGAGTGGGTCTCCTGTGAAGAAAGAAGGGGGCTCTTGTCAGCCCCTGGGTTCTACTGTGAGAGGATGATCGTGGTCTGATGACCAGTACAGGAGGGCCTAGGGACGGTGGCAGAGTGGTACAGAGGGGCTATAATGGTACTAGGCAGGCTGAGAAGCCCAGCCCTTCTTGCCGAAGTCTTCATTTGACCCCTACCGGATACTGAACAATCCCTACCCCACCCAGATCTCAGCATCTCAAACCCAGACGCAGAGTCTGATAGTGCTGCCCCCCTCCCCCACTTCTCCAGTCCCAGCTGTCACCAGCCTCAGGCTTCTGAGCCACATCAGTGCCGTGATGACTACACACTCCGCTCTGTGGCCCATGCTGGCCCCATTGATGCTCCTTAACTTCTATCTTTTTGACACAAGGATTTCCTCCTCTGACCCTTCCTAAAACATGGCATGAATTCTGGTGGTGGCTTCTAGGTCTTTTCCACAAAAAGCTTTCAGGACCTATAAATCTGGCTTTGCAAGAGGGGCAGGTATTCTGGGGACAGCAGAGGCATTTTCCTGTACCAAGTGGCCATAGGCAGCTGTGGAGTCTCTCCTGGCTTCTTGGACCCTGTGGAATCCAGCATACAATGGCATTTAACCCCCTGGGGATGGGTTTCTTCCTCCTCTAGAGTCTTGTCAGTAAGGGAGAGGAAGGGGAGGAAGAGGCTCAGAACAAACCCCTCGGTAGGGAAGGGTAACTCTCATTCAGCCTTTGGTGGTTTGGTCTCTCTGAGCCATGAGGAATGATCAATGCTCTCTCCCCCTGCCTGTGACTTCAAACATTCTACTATGATGTCTGAGCTATAGCAGCTGCTCTTTTCTGGCCAAATAAAATACAGGACCTTCCCAACTTAGAATAAGTTCTATTCCAACAGTTACAGCTTCCCAGAGACTATAAGTCTGGACATATTTCCCCATAGAAACATCAGGAACAGGCTGGATTCTCAGGCTGGCTGGCTGAGGTTGGTTCACCCATGAGGTCCTCGGGACAACAAGCCATCGTACTGGACCGGTTTCATTTTATCCAACCTGGTTTACGACACTGTTTCAGCTTCCCTCTGTGTGCATGTGCATGCACACATGTAAAAAAAAATTTTTTTAAACAGGTAGAGACACCAAGCAGGTATAGGGGGAGGCTTGCCACTTACTCACTGGATACCCAAGAACAATATTTGTGTGAGAATAGTGTCCAAAGAGTGGGTACATCTAGACACTTCTGGAATTGGGGAACCAATGATGCTGGGGCCTGAGTGGCCATTCAGCCATGGGAAAGGCCAGGGTCTGCCTGGGAGAGCGGGCCTATGTGGCTTTCATGGGGTACCCATGAAAACCCCATGGGCAGGGGCCTACCTGGTTCTCACAGTAATGACACATGTCGTTGCTCCCAATGAAGAGTGTGATCAGCTTCCAGTCGTTTTCTAGGTCAATTTTCTGGGGAGACAGGAAGCCCTCAGTTTAGGCTTGGCTGTGGGGGTGGGGCACTTGCAAGTGGTGTTCACCAGGCCAGACAACAACCCTCCCCCCCCAACCACTGCCTTTCACCCTCTTTGTACCCTGATGGAGAGAAGATGCCAACTGGAGCCTCCCTGACCTTCACCTTGGTTCCTGGCAAGGAGCTCCAGAGAGTGGACTCCGGGTATGCACGTGTGTGTGCGCGCGCGCGAGCGCATGCACGCCTGCCTGCTCACACAGGAGAGGATGACAATTTTTCCTCTGAAACCTAAGCAAGCTGCAGTGCACCACTAAGCAGAGTGTATTAACACACCCCTGAAATGTGATCTCAGTGCCTTCAAAGAAGTGAAGGGCAAAAGACGCAACTAGAAGCAAAAGCTCAGAGGTGCCCCTTGGGAGAGGGGGCTGGCGGGGACTGGAGGTGGGGTGGGGGCTGGGGAGGCCCTTGAGGAGCCTGCCTTCCGCTCAGGAACCACCGTAACAGGAGTCCTGCCAGGCGTTGAACTTGGCATTCAAGACCTAAACACACAGAGCATTTAAAAAAGTGTCGTGAGAAGTTTCTGAGGGGCCGGGTGAGCGGGAAGGAGGAAGGATCGGAATGAGAAGCCTATTTTTAGAACCCGGGGTTTACATAATAGGGCTCTGCAAAGCCAACTCTTGGGTAAGGTGGGAAACTGCCAGAGGCCAAGGCCAGTTCTGCTCCCTCCTGTGGTGGGCCTTAGGGGTGGGGGTGCTGGAGCCTGGGTCAGGAAAGGGCAGCAGAGCAGACACCCTGGCGGTAAGGCCTGCTTCTTGTGGCTTGACAAGCAGGGGCTGAAATGGTGCAGAGGGGGCTCTTTTAGAGCCGTTGCATCCACCCTGGATAGCTGGAGACTAAGCACCTTGCAGGGTGGCCCAGGGTCCTGTACTCACAGGGTTGTTTTTCATTCGCTTCACCAGGTCCCAGGCCTGGGTGGGCATGTCCCTAGACGGGGAAGAGAAGGGAACTTAGAGCGGGCTGAGAAGCAAAGGCTGAAGCCATGGGATTCTGGCCTGGTGAGACAGGTGCTGCAAGAAGAGAAATGTTATATAAACTTGACTCCTTCGGAGTGTATCCAAAGGCTTTTGATTCTCAAGAAATCTCAACCTAGTACAAATCAAAGATGTGCGCCAGACCTCAGAGCCACATGGATCTGGACCCTGCCAGGGGCTAATCTGTGTCCAGCCACCGCCTCCTGCAGGCCTGGTCCTCCCTGGCCCCGGGGGTGGGATCTGGATCTGATCATCCCTTTCCCATAGGGACGGTCCCTTACATTGCACTGGGCTCTTTCCCCGCAAGCTGAGCCTTTTCAGCTCTTACTTGGCTGCCTGTTTTAAAAATAACCTCTTGTATATTTGAAAAAAGCCACAGCCTTAAATTATCCCTCTGCTTTCTCCTTTCTAGGCGTCATGACTCCTTAACCTTCACTTCTAAATCCTGCTTTCTATTCCTTTAATCCTTTTTTCTTCTCTGTTGTTACTTTGGACTTTGACATCATCCCCCATCTCCTTGCTTTTTCCCTCTCCCAGTGCAAGGGGAATGGGGGGGGGGCAAGAGAAAAATATGCACAGGGTTAGCTTCTCCCTTCCTCCCCCCGCCCCCACGTCTGCCACGAATAAGGAAAATGAACGCTCTGGGTAAGAGCTGCGCGTGTGGATGGAACAGTACCCAGCAATAAAGACGAGGGGACTGTCAGGGCACCTGGGTGGCTTAGTCAGTTGGGCGTCCGACTTTCGCTTGGGTCATGATCTCGCGGTTCGTGGGTTCGAGCCCCACGTTGGGCTCTGTGCTGACTGCCAGCTCAGAGCCTGGAGCCTATTTCAGAGTCTGTGTCTCCCTCTCCCTCTCTCTCTGACCCTCCCCTGCTCACGTTGTCTCTCTCTCTCTCCTAGAAATAAATAAAAAATATTAAAAAAAAAAAAAAAGACGAGGGGACTGTGGATAGGCGCGACGTGGATGCATCTCAAAATGATGACAGGAGTACCTAGTGTTGGATTCCATTCATATAACATTCCAGAAAATGAAAACTGATCTTTAGTGACAGAAAGCAAGACAGTGGCCCAAGGAATACGGTAGAGATGGAAGGGGCAGGAGGGAGAGATGGATTACAGAGGGCACAGGGAAACCTTGAGGTGTGATGAGTGTTTATAATCTTGATGGCAGTGATGGCTTCACAGCTATGCACATACGTCACACTTATCAAATCGCATACTTTAAAAATGTGCAGTGCACTGCATGGCAATAATACTTCAATAAAGCTGGTTTTTAAAAACAGGTTAAGTGTGTGAAAAGTTAGGTCAGCAAAGGGACACAGCCAGTGGAGGCTCCTGTGAAAGAAGTTATAAAAGCAGTAAGTGGTGCAAGATGGGCATTTTAAGTCTGCCTGACCACGATGAGCTGGGCACATGGCCGGTCACACTGCCCCCTATTTCTCACTTCTACACCCAGGATCCTATCCCATACATTGTTGCTGTTGATGTAATATATCGGAAAGCTAGCAAGAAAGCCTGGTTCAAGGTAACCACATAAGTGTCCGTAACCTTCCAACAGGCTCAAGAGCCTGTTCAGATCTTACCCGGCTGCCCTTTTGAGCATGAGGGAAGTTAGGAGTGCACACTTCCTCCCACTTCCCAGCCCCCTTCTTTACACCCCGCAGGCTCAGAGCAGACTCGCCCACCCCCCCGGGAGCCTTTCTCCAAGCGCCTTTCTCCACCGCTTGTTTCCTTTCTTAGTCCTGGTGTGAAGAGCCCCTGCCCTGGGGGTTACGGGTCCTTCCTGGCTTCTCCTCCAGCTTTGTTAACTTGCTGTGCGAGCTCGCCCAAGTTCCCACACACTGCTAGGGTCCAGTTTCTTCATCTTTTAAATGAGGAAATTGGACTAGATGAGGCCTGGGGTCCCCTCTGGGTCTGCACCTACATGTGGGCTGCGCAGCTCACAAGTCACGACATTCCCTTTGGTGCTTGGAAGTGGGAAGTCAGGTCAGTCTGCAATGTTGCCATAGGCAACACTGTCTTTCCAAGTTATTTCCTGTTTGTTTGGCCTCCTGAACTAGACAGCAAGCTCTTATGTATAGGCAAGGAATTCACCTTTTGATTCTTTTGTATCTTTTAGGAACTACCTTGGGGCTCAAGCCCCTTCTTGCTTATTGGTTGATGGAAGGAAGTTAGACGTTGAATAAAACTTCAAAATGAAATATCCTAATACTGGCAAACGTTTTGGGGGCTTACATATTCTTTACTATACTCAGTATTTTCCATGGGTTATTAATCTCATTTCATTCTTAGGACAATGCTGAGAAGTGATCAGGGAAAGGAGAGTAAACCGTTGACCTCAATAAGCAAGGTCGGAAAGCTGGTCTTGGACTCTCCTTTATCTGCCTCGTCGTTTGGTACGGTGTGGGGTAAGGATGCGTGCGCCTCAAGAAAAAAGATAAATACCACAGCAGAGCAGTTCTTATCCCAATTTATGGATGAGGAAATGAAGACTGAGGCAGAAAGTGACTTGCCCAAGGTCTCGCAGCTACCAAGTCTGGGAGCTGGGATCTGGACACAGACGGTCTGACCCCAGGTCTCATTATGCTAGTTACTCTGCTGTGGTCTTTATCCGTTTCTTGAGATGCGCTCATCCGAACCCAACACTGTGCCAAATGACAGTGCAGGAGAGTCCTAGAACAACTTTCCAGCCTTGCTTACTCAAGTCTTTCCCTTATCACTGGGTATCAGAGATGCTCACAAGGAGACTGCACGTCTCAGCTGCTTCCCCTGCCACGGATTCCTGGTGGAGGCTCCGAGCCGCAGGAAAACAGAGAAGGCAGTAAGAAGTGAAGCAAGAGCGGGGCTCGAATGTCAACAGACTGAGGAATCAGGTCCTGGTGAACGAGCCTGGGCTGTATAATCATAATAAAATGAGGACGGTGGCGACAACAGCCATAGCAACAACAGTAATCCGATGTTGATTTTATGGCCTCGTGAAGCCCCGTGAAGAAAAATAAGTTCTTCCTGCTTATGACGTTGAGGAACTGACATGGCTTCCTGTGGCTCGGAGACTCCAGCCGAGTGTGGGGCCCTCCTTGCCACGTCTGAGAGGAACGCTCTGTGTAAACAGAGTGAGGCAGTGTCGTTTCCCTGGTGACTGGAGCGCAGCAATCCTTCGACAAAGCAAATACCCAGCACACTCTGTGCAGAAAATCAATGAACTCTGTCAGGCATTCCAGCTTTAATTATCTGGGTTGTTGTCAACAACAGAAATCAGAGTGAAAACAAACAGCCGCCATGCTGTTTGGGGGGCCCTGAGCTCTAATTCCCTAGTGTCCAAAGACAGCTTTCATAGAGCCAAGGGCTCCAGGTTCCGAGGTGCAGGTGGAGAGAGCATGGGTGGCCTTCTGGGGGGCCGTGCCCTCAGTTCTCAGTGCCCTGCATGTTAGTGCTGAGCCAACCCCCCGCCCCCCAAAGAAGGGAGGTCAGCTGGCGTCAGCAGAACAGGGCCAGGCCACCCTCAAGTGCTCCTGCTGCCCTGTGAGATGGTGACAGCCCAGTGGCCTGGCCTAATCCTGGCTCCTCTGACAACCCTGGGCCATTCGGGAAATTTGTCAGCCTTAGTTTCCCCACGCTAGTCCCCACCCCGAAGGGTGTGAGGATCACAGGAGCTAATCCACTTGAGGGGTCAGGCGTGCAGAAGGGTTCCATTGCCCATCTGGGGCCAGGCTCCTAGACACCAGCCTTCTCTCCTCCTTCCCATTCTCCTGACCTCTTAGCTTTGCCCTCCCTTTCCTCCCTTATCCATGGCTACTCACCTAGCTCTGGCTCCTTCTATGGCCACATTCAGTCCTGCTGTCTCCTCCAGGGTACCGGTGGAGAACCCAAGGATGTGAGGGTTGAACTTCTTCAGAATGTCTTTTAGGAGGGTGAAGCAGACAGCACAGGTGAGAGGGATGGAGTGCAGCCTTGGGGCCTGGGGGGCGGGATGAGTCTGGGTCTTTTAGGGGCTGGCTGACTCCCTTCCATGCAGAAAACCTTCTCCACTCTTGCTCAGGGGGAGATTCTGGCCTCAGCAAGGGGTTGTCATGGCCATAGTGATGGTGCTTCTCTGTGTTGCTACTTACTGGGCAGTGTGGTGTGAGTGTCCAAGATGCCATCCCCTCCAATGCTGGGGAAGAGAAAGCACACTTGTTAGGGTCACCCTGACGTGCTTCTCCACCAGTCGTCATATTTCTGAGTCAGAACCAGAGAGTCTGCCCCTGACACATGATTCCCCACTACCCTCAGGACAGACATGAGCATCAGAGAGCCTCCTTGCATCTCGGGGCCAGACTGTGGGAACCCAGGCTCATCTCTGGAGGGGTGATGGGGGGCATCATCAATGGAAAATGCGTGGAAGACATCCTCACCTCCAGGAGAGTCCCCTCCAGGACATGGGTAGGTCGCTGGAGTTGCTTGGTCTGGCTCCCAAGGCTGTCTGTGAAAGGCAAAGAGAAGGCTCCAGAAGTGTGCTGGGCCCAGGTACAGGCCAAGGGAACTGGGAAGAGCCCCCATAGCTCTGGTGTACATAGCTTCTGGATTTACCTTTTCTGAAGACTGTACCAGCTTTTCTTCAGGTCATTTAATCTCTGGGTTGTCCTGACTCCCTACTCCTCTAAGCACAGCTCATAACCAAGTCCTGGAATTACCAAGATTCTTCCTGTCCAGCTCCCATCCCTTTCTTTCTGTCCTGGGTGCTACATTCCCAGGTGAGACTCTCGCCTGACAACACTCTGGCCTCCCAGCTGACCCCAGTCTCCAGTGTCTCTTCCTTTCTCACTGGAGTGCCCACCTGCTCTTCTGAGCCCACCTCTTTCTTCACACCCCTACTCTCTCCCGACTCTGCCTTTCAGGGGGTCTCTCTTACCCATGGGGCAAAGCCAAACCCCATTACCAATGTTCTGAGCTCATCACAACCTGGTTTCTCCTTCCCTTCCCTTGTTCACCCCCTGCTTTCCAGTCCACGTGAACCTTCAGGTGTAAGCAAATCCATCTGAAGCATAAAGTCCTTGGACCAGCCTACCCAGTTACCACCCACTGTATCCTTGCTGGGAATGCTGAACTACCCCCATTCCCCCCCCCCACCCCCCCAATACACATGCTGCTCTGGGAGCCTAGGTAGCTGGAGAGGAGTTCCCTGATAAAGGCAGACAGACTCAGATAACTACACAGTAGCTCACAGATTAAATGCTTGGGAACAGTGGGGAAGGGGGGACAGAGGGGCAGCCTCATGGAAGAGGTGGTGTTTGAGGAAGACTGTGGAAGGGAAGAGGGGAGAGCATTCTAGATTGCCTGGTGAGGCCTTGTGGCTGCCTGGCTGGGTTTCAGTGCCTGACACAGGTAGATTCTCAATACTGTCTGCTAAGTGCCGAATGCAAAGCCAGTGTAGAGGAATTGTGCATTCTACACAGGGCCTGGCTGGGTTAGGGGGTGCCCATGCATCTCCCGGCACAGCACTCACAGTCAACGAGTCACCCATCGCGGCCACCACTTTGATGTCTCCTGGCCGGAGCTCATGGACTAGGGGAGACAGGCAAAAAGACAGATGGTCAGGGGGAGTCTTCTTGAAGTATAAGATTGAGGATTCTGCTACAGTCCCTCTGGTCCCCGTTAGGTTTATTTCCAGCCTAAGACTTAACAAATTTGCCTCTTCCATCCATTTAGAGCAACAAAGGCACTGAGGGTAAAGGGCCTGATGGCTTTGTCCATCCTGAGAGGAGCCCCATTCCCACTGGGGTGGTCTAGGAATGTGCTGGCTGCAAGAGTCTTGAGCATAGGCAGATAGGGCCCGAGCCCCGACAGTACCTTCCCTGCTGGACAGGGAGGCCTGAGGGGCTGCCCCTGGGGCTAACCAGCGAGGAGAAGTGTGATCTGTGCAGATGCCTGGGTGGCTCGGTCAGCTGAGCATCTATCTGACTCTTGATTTCAGCTTAGGTCATGGTCTCACGGTTTGTGAGATTGAGCCCCACATCTACACCATGCTGGGTGTAGAGCCTGCTTGGGATTCTCTCTCTCCCTCTGCCCCTCCTCTGTGCTTGCTCTCTGTCTCTCTCTCCCAAAAAAACGTGTGATCTGTGGAGAGGCCCAGGAGCCCAGCAATGGTTGCCGGCTAGCTTTTTGTGTCCTGCCAAGGATCTAGATCCGCACTGAATCAGTGATGTCCACTCAAGGCTCCAAGGTGTATTTGTAGTGTGTCCCCCCAACCTGACACTTAGCAAAGTCCTTAACTGAAGGGGGCAATGATGATGTTTTCACTTACCTGAGGTGGGGATGCTGTTGGAAGGATTCCACTCTGTACACAGGAAGTCACTGCCCCAGTTCTAAATCAACAGGAGGAAAGATAACAATTGTATAGGAGGGTTGGCTTTTCAGTCCAGGGAGAACTGGCTATGGAATTTTTGGTGGGGGCTAGAACTGTGTTCCCGTAAGGAATCGCATGTGGGCAGGAACTATTCACTGTCGATGGTCTGAAAGGGAAATTAGAGAGGAAAAGCTGAGTGTCTACCAGTATGCATGAAACACATAATGTGCAGGCACACAAACGCGTACTCAGTGTTTCCCAGCTCAGCTCATATACACTCTTCCATGAAGCCAGCAGTCATGGCAAAGAAGTGGGGGGAAACAGTGAAGTGCCATAGGTGGTCTCCCAAAGGAACATAGATTCGGATGCCCTGATGGAAGATTACACATGGGTTTTGGTGTTGCTGTTTAACATTCAGCCAATGGGCACTAATTACAATGCTGGGGCCACAAAAATATGAGAATATATTTAGGAAAATACCATGCAATTGTTACCACTGTAAACTTCCTGGTTTCTGCGAATCTTTTCTGCTCGTGTATATATTTTTGCATATTTAACTTAATCACCAACTAATTTCCTGTGTGTGTATAAATTAATGCCTGTAACCTGGATGCCTTTGGTCAGATTCTCTTGTCTTTAGAATATAGAGCACATTTTCCAGGTGCTGGAGGAAGGGATGGGGTGGGAAGCACAGGGCACAGAAATGACCAGTGTCAGTTCATTGAAGGAGAAATAATCTCTTCCCCAGAGTCCCAAGCACTTGCACGTCCCTAGGAGGGTCTGAAGGACAAGCCCAGTGCTGCACGCATAGTAGGGCTTTGCAAGCAGGGGATGACTGCTGGGTGATGACTGAGTCTCTGGGGGTGTGACTGCCAGAGACTTCAGACACTTATCTCTTCTGTTTCATCAGCAGGTGGTAAAGACCAGCCTTGTTGAAAAGTCTCCTCTCCCGAGGGAGCAGAAATGCAACCTCTTTAACATATTATTTGCTTAAATCTGATATAGTTTGGTTTATCCCAAGAGGTTGCTCAAATCATCACACTCATGTGGAAGTTCTATTGAAATCAAGAACATGCCTGTGTGTACAGATGACAAATACCTGGAGAAAAAGCAGCTTAAAAAAAGTTCTATAGCTGGAGAACCCTTTAGAAATATCTCAGTTAGCTGGTGAGCCAGAGACAAGCTTGATCCGTGCAGAGAAACTGATGCAGCCTGGACTTTGAGCATGCTCGTCTGTCACGAGGGAAGAACCACGTGCTGTACCCTGGCCCCAGTGCATCCGAATCCCCTGGGGGTCTCGTTAAGCACAGGTTCTGATTTGGCTGGACTGGGATGGTGCTTGGGACTTGGCGTCTCCAGCAAGTCTCCAGGTAATGTTGATGGTGTCTGTCTGTATCTACTTTAAATGGCTTTTTTTTATTAGAAAAAATAACACTTTCTAATCCTGGGGGTTAACTTTTAGCAGCAGAAGTAAAGGTTCACGAGACTGTAAGATCCAACATGGTGGGCAGAGGTCAGTCTGCTCATCTTATCTACCCAGCACTTAGCATAGTACCAGCTCCACTCAGGAATCCAAAAAGTAGATAAATGCCTCACTGACCAGATGCGGCTGACATTTCAGTTATAGCGGATTTCGGTCTATGGTGTGCCTGGAACAAGCCTCCATTGGGTTAATGTGAGCCTGAGAGAATCCAGAGAAGCTGGACGGCAGTCTTACCCCAGCTGTGAAGCTGACATGCCCATTCCCCAGAGCTTAGCATCTGACAGTCCTTCAAGAATTTCATGTAAGTTGAAACGATGCTCAGCATCCCTCTTCATCAGGGAAATACAAATCAAAACCACACTGAGATACCACCTCATGCCAGTCAGAGTGGCTAAAATGAGCAAATCAGAGAACTCTAGATGCTGGCGAGGATGTGGAGAAACGGGCACCCTCCTACACTGTTGGTGGGAATGTAAACTGGTACAGCCCCTCTGGAAAACAGTGTGGAGGTTCCTCAGGAAACTAACAATAGAACTCCCCTATGACCCAGCAATAGCACTGCTAGGAATTTACCCAAGGGATACAGAAATGCTGATGCATAGGAGCACATGTACCCCAATGTTCATAGCAGCACTCTCCACAATAGCTAAAACATGGAAAGAGCCTAAGTGTCCATCAACAGATGAATGGATCAAGAAGATGTGGTTTATCTATACCATGGAATACTACATGGCAATGAGAAACAATGAAATCTGGCCATGTGTAGCAACATGGATGGACCTTGAGGGTGTTATGCTGAGCGAAATAAGTCAGGCAGAGAAGGACAAATATCATATGTTTGCACGTATAGGAGGATTAGGAGGAACTTGACGGAGGAACAAGGGGGAGAAGAAGGGCGGAAATGGTGGGGGAAAGGGAGAGAGGCAAACCATGAGAGACTCTTGAATGCTGAGAACAAACTGAGGACTGATGCGTATGGGGGGGAGGGGAAGGGGGGTGACGGGCATGGAGGGGGGCACTTGTGGGGATGAGCACTGGGTGTTACATGGAAACCAACTTGACAATAAACTATTAAAAAATAAATACATAAATAAAATGCATTATAAAAAAATAAGAATTTCATGTAAATTAAGCCTCCGCACTTCAGTTGGCTTATAAAAGTTCTCCAATCCCTCCTGCTGCTTTCAATCCATTTCCCACACTAGTCAGGGAGATCTTCTACTACAGTGAACCGGACTGTGTGTCCCTCTTCCAGAAGCTCCAATGCCTTCCCACCGCTCTCTCCACCTGAAGCCTCCTCTTCTTCAGGAATTCAGATTCAGTGTGACCTGAGCCCTGACAATTCTTCTGACCTCACCTCCACCTCATTCANGCGCTCTCTCCACCTGAAGCCTCCTCTTCTTCCTCAGGAATTCAGATTCAGTGTGACCTGAGCCCTGACAATTCTTCTGACCTCACCTCCACCTCATTCACATGCCCATAGCCACTCCCACCTTCTCTTTCTTCCTCCAATCCCCAACTGAGCCCCACTTCTGAGACTCTGCACTCTTGGCCCTGCCTGGGACTCCAGCTTTGGTTTTCCAGATGGCCAGGGCCTTCTCATCATGCACATTGCAGCTCCGAGCTCCCCTCATCAGTGAGGCCCGGCCTGGCCTGCATGGCTCATCGAAACTTGCCACCCCCTCCTGCCTCATCACACTTTCTCAAAACACCTCCCTCTAGAGCTGTCCTCACAGCTGAAACGACCACGTTGAGCTACTTCCTGGATTCCTCTTCCAGTAGATTGTAAGCTCCCTGAGGGGTGGAACCCATCTGTCTGGTCTACCGCTCTGTCTCCCTGGAACACTGCCAGGCACACGGTAAGTGCTCAGTGTGGAATGACCTCTAACTCCTCAAGGACAGGGCTAGGTCTGATACTTCTCTGAATTCCCTCCAGCCCCCAGCACAAGACTAGACCTGCCGTAGCTGCTTAGCTGAAGCGGGTGGTTGAGCCCCTGTCCTGGTGACTGACAGATCTCATCTGGACCAGGCCTGTGCAGCAAAGCCTGGTGTGGTCCAGGGTCCTTCAGGGCCATCTTTGGAGTAAGCAGTCCCTAAAGCCATGGGCTTTGAACCTTTGGGGTTCCTCAGAGCTAGAACAATTGACTTGAATCAGATAAGCCCCGGGGACCCACCTGGATATGTGTCAGCTTCCTGCTGGGCCCAGCCCCAACTGAGGAATTGAGGCAGGAATTGAGGCTCCACCCACTCAGCTTCCACCTTACCGGCAGTCTGTAGCTCATCAAACCCACCACCTCCCCCTCACCCCTGTGTGAAAGGCTGAGCTACCTAATCAGAAATGAGGTCTGTGCAAAGGTTCAAGAAAATCAACCCACTGGCACTTCCTCTAGTTGGTTGCTGATGTCAGTAAGCACTTGAGAACATGTTAGGACAAACCTGGGATTTCACGGTTCAGGAACCTTTTTTTTTTTTTTTTAACATTCCAATTTTCAGTATGTAAGAAGGATGCGTTTCTGTTTAAGCTCAGACTCTGAAAAGTGTACCACACCCTGAGTCACTGGCAGGTAGAAATGCTTTGTCCCTCAGAGAGGCAGACATGCGTCAGGGGTTACCTCAACAGCTGGCTTGTCGGGGTAGGTATAATTGCTGTTCCGGGGAGTTCTCAGGAAGGGCTCATCCTAAAAGAGAACAGAAACCACAGGGAGAGATTATCTGACAGCCTCGGAGATTTCTTAGGAAAGAGGACCAACAATGCTGGCCTCTTGATTTATTTAACAAGACTCTTCTGCGTTTTAATAGTAAGAACCGTATAAACCTAATTTAATTCATTCCGTAAAGGGTTTCATATAACAGCTTTGGCAGGAGGTGCAGAGACCTCAAAAGCGGTCCACGCACGTTCTTCTCAGAGCTCTAGGGTTTTGGGTTCACCCTAGCAATGGAACATCTATCTACCTAATCCTCAGAATGATCGATTTTATTTCCTTTGTACCTTCTCCTACAAGAGATTCCCATTATAGCATTTTTTTCTTTTCCAGAGAGTATTATAAAAAATGTCAATCTTTTTTTTTCCTTGCCTCCTTTGAACTTTGTGTCTTACTCCCTTCAAGTTGGCTTCGTATATTGTGGTCACATTTTTATCGTGAAACATCCTCTTCATTTCCTCACCTATTTCACAATTGCTTTTCTCCCAAGCCCAGGCAAGATCCAAGTTCATTCAGATGCAGGTGAGGGTTAATTGAAGCAGGAAGAAGGAAGTAGGCAACGGAGAAATGGGAAAAGCAAAGTAATGAGAAAAATGTAAAAGTGATATGAAGTAAGAACAAGTTAATAAGCCTGAGACCAGGAGTTAGCAAGTGGCCCAGGGCCACCAACACTTTCACAAGACGTGGTTGGTGGAGTGGTCTAAACGTTTAGGTTAAAATGGGGATAAGAAGGAAGAACCAGAATGTTGGAGGAGGGGATCACTGGGGATCCATTCCAGGGGGTGAAAACTGCCTTCTGGTTTAGCCAGAAGTTTTAGCCAGAAGTTTTGGCTAAACCTAGCCAGAAGACATTTTGTTTTGTTCTGCTTTAGTTTGGCCTGACTGGTGTTGAAAAAGAAGGGGGAGGGGAGGAGAGAAGAAGAGTCTGAACGCTTTAAGAAGAGGTGTACAGCCTTCGGTTCCGGCCTTGCCACTTCCTCTTCTCCCATACCTAGTCCTGTTCACCCAATTGTGTTCTTGCCGGGCCTGGCCTCTGAGTCTGCAACGCAGAAAGCTCCCATTTTACAGATGAGGAGCAACAGAGGTCCAGTATGGGGGGAGGGACCTAGACCAGGTAGAGAGCAGGCAGAGGGTGCAGAGCGGGGCCTGACCAGACAGGCCTTTCTAGTTCCGTTCCTCACACCAGGGTCGGGCCAGTGAGAGAGCTTGTTGGTCAGGCAGAGAGGAAGAGGAAGAGAGGACTCAGCAGCCGCCTGGGAGGACTAAGTCTGCACGCGCAACACTCCAGCGCGGGCACAGATCCGGCTCCCCGGGGCTCCACGTGTCTCTCCCTCCTCCTGCATCTCAGCCTTCCTAGCTGAAAAGTGAGCCTGCCGAGTACTCAGGGCCAAGGGCAGGAAGTGCACAAGGCCAAGGAGGGCTTACAATGGCCTGTCGCCATGGCTAACTGGGCTGGTCTCAGCTGATATTGTTAGCAGTCCCTGAGCATTCACCACTGAGGAGGGCATCGTGGGAGCATTCTACATGTAACTGACCTATGAGAATAAGTACCTCATGTGTTCAGAGCCCTGTTCTAGGTGCTACAATAGGGAAAGATACAAAGAGGCTCACAACCCAGTCAGGCGGAAAGCAGGAGACGCTGTGAGGCAGTGAAGCCTCAGAGACCAGTGTGTCCAGTAAGTGCAGTAATTGCTGAGGAATGGCTACAGGATCCGGAGACATATGGACCTCAAATAGGAGACTCAGTGCGTGGAGGGTCACTCATGGTTCTCCCCACCACGTCAAGGGAGACCTGACTGGGCTTAGGGTCTGGTGGCTGGAGCTAGTCCCAGAGTGGCCAGTGCAGGGACAACCAGGGGACAAAGACTCACCCTGCCCTTCTGGGAGTCCTGAAAGTCAAACTGGAGAGTTGATTTGGTCACATGACTCAAGGGTTGGGGGAGGGGCCAGGAAGGGGAGGCTGAGTCAAAGGGGTCAGAGGTTAAGGAGACACTGGAATGCTGTGGCGAGTGAGGCGAGAGCAGAACAATGAGAACAGGTCCAGGGCAGTGGCAGAGAAGTAGCCTGGGGTGCCTGGGGCTTGTTTTATTGACCATTGACCACACAGTGCATCTGTGAGTCAGAGCAGTTTAAGAGCTTAGAGTGGAGCCGATACTGTGGAAAAGGGACTGATTGCAGGGAGTCTGACTGGCTCTCTGAGGCTAGATCTGTAATGCCAGTAGGTAGAAAGTGAAGCTGATTGAATGCCAGCACCAGGGCGTGTGTTCTCCCAGGTAGGGCCGTGCAGAGATGGTGCGGCCTGCCTGGGGTGGTCAGTGCCAGGACAGCCACCTGTTGTGAGTCAGCAATGTGAGTCAGCGGCTACAGGGAAGGTCATATTCATCTTGGCTGTGTTACTAGGTGTGAGGCTCTGCAGAGAAGGAGTGGAAGTTTTCTTCTGCCCTGTGTTGCTCAGACCAAATGAGGAGTGTACAGTCAAGTGTTGGCACTTACCCAAAGGGGGCCTACATTCCAGGGGGCATACCTACCACATGAGGCAGGGCTTGGAAGGCTTTTCTAAGATAAGGAGAGGATGAGGGGTGGTGTGGGGCTGGGGGGGGGGGGGGGGGTGTGCTGGTGGCAGGAAGGAGGACATAACAGCACTCCATGGAATGCCCTCGGCATCTCTACCCAGTCCCTTCCCGTGCCAAACGTGCTGGTTCATGACCGCCTAGGCTGATTTCACAACGTGGTAATGGGCAGCCACTTGACAGTCTGAAAGGCGTGGCCTCGAGAGCATGGAAGTTTAAGCAGATGCCGTAGAGATGCCTTAGGAGGGAAGTGGTGGAATAACTCAGTCATTACAGGACACGTCCCACCCACCGGATGCCAAGGCCCTCCCTACTGAGATCCTAAGGTTACAGGATTCTCTGGTGTTTTATGGTGGGAAGGGCCACGTGATGTTCAGCACACCAAGTGATGAGGATGTGAACAGGAGTGGTGGCAGGAGGAAAGGAAAAGGGGACAGGTGGGGGGCGTGAGAGACTCCTATCAGATAGGGCACCCGACGTCCCACACCACAGACCTGTGAAAAACACAACAATACGCACAGAAATAGGGAAGTCCTGAGGATCAGACGGTTTGGGGAGACAAATATTTAGTTCCTATTTCGACGTTTCTCACTCAAAAGCTATTTTTTGGACGGACGTTTGTTGAGTTTGGGGTGATGGTGAGGTGGGGCAGGATTTAGAAGTCCAACGCATTCAAAAGATAATAGTGTCCCCCGTATGTAATTCAAAATAGAAACCCTGCTAGGCAGTAAAGTAAGTATAAAAGAACAGACCTCAACTTTTCTCAGCTTTTCACCACCCAAGGCATCCAGCAGGACACATCTCTTCAAGGCTAGAAGAACAGCGCTGGAGTTTAAGAAAGAAGAAATGAAGACATAGGCTGGGGAAGCCCGTGCACAGAAATTTAACAGGAAACTGCGGGAATGGACAAATCTCAGAGTAAGGGGATGTGGAGAGGGACAGAGAGGGAGAGACGGAGAGAGAGAGAATAGAGGTGGGACAGGAAAGTGGGAGAATGTGCCCATTTTCGAGACAAGAAGAGACAGTGACTAGAAAAATAGCCCAACCATGGTGGCTTTGCCTCGACGAATGCAGGCAGAAGTGAATTTCACGGAGGAGGCGGTTGACACTGGCAAACGTGGAGAGAGGGCAAGAAGAAGAAGAACGGAGAGAGAACCATGTTTGTCTTTCGGCTTGCTTCTTCAAAGCCTGAAGAGGAGCCACAGAGGCTGCCCTGGGTTAGGGAAGGCATGGTCAGAGAGGCAAGGAGAGCAGAAAGGGGACAATGGTCACAGTCCACAGAGTGGCTAAGCAAAAGCGGGCTGGAAGATCATTTGTTCAGCCTGAAAGTCTGACAGAAGTCCACGGAGTGCTGTTAAGTGCCTGACCCTCCTGGCAGAACGCACTCGTGGTTGCCTAGGGTGGGGGGAGGAGCAGGGAGGAGGCTGAGAAAGCTCTGTAGTGCTCCCATCCATCCCGGCCCCCTCCTCCCCACTGGGTCCTGCCTGTTGCCTCTATGTTTAGACACAGCGAGGACTAAAATATGTGTTGCCTGGCCCCTGTCAGCTCACACTGAGATGCTGGTGGACTTTTATATAGCTCCAAGGCACACGGGAGGGAGCAGATGGGACATGAGGAACGCAGGGTGCTGTGTTGCCTGGTGTGGTGAAGCGGGGCTAGCCAACAGATGGATCATTTTGGAATGGGCTCTGGGGTTGCCTGGCAACCACTTCTCCCAGGCTGGGCTTCTAGAGTTCCAAGAGGCTGGCTTTGCTCTCCTCTGCTTACCAATGGCTCAGTTGGGCTCAGTCCAGAAGGAGGAGCGGAGCCCACTGTGGCCCAAGATTCCGGTTGGAGTGGCGCCATTTGGGGGCTCCTTGCCTGGTTTGGAGCAGAGAGTGGCACAGGTCCCCCTTGAGGCCCATGGTGACAGAGCTCTCCCTGACCCGGTACCTAGGCTCCAACCTTGTACTTAATAGATGTTTGGGTGCTGGAAGAGCAAATGAGGGCTCCCTGGAATGAGTTCCTACTTTTCCTATTTAATGGAAGGGCAATAGACAGATGGGAGAGGATTTTCCATGGCTGATGGTCAGGATGGCCATACAGGTTGTTAAAATGCTAAAATACCTCTGGTGTGGTGTACAGCCACTGCTCTGAATCCCCAGATGCCCCCATCTAGGTTGCCTGACCCCACCCCTAGAAACTCCTGGACACGCTCAGGAGTAATTAAACAGTCTACACCTGGCAGAGTAGGGCCTTCCCTCTGGGACCTCGCCCCGGCCCTTCAGCCGATCTGACCACTGGACTGGAGGCATCTGTATTGCATCATTTGACTATTCCTTTGCTCCAAGCACTAGACCTAGCAATTGAGCCCTTTGCTCTCACTGCCTTCACTTCCCTATCCCTCCTTCCCGCCGCCCTTTCCCTCCGGATGAGGCACGAAGCTGGGCTGGGGGAGGCAGCAGACAGGGAGCCTGGGTGGGGGCAGGGGTGCCCCCTGGTAGACACATGGGGGAGCTGTGGGTCCATTTCCTGCTCAGCCCCCACAGGGCAGGAGAGGGTGAGGCAGGCGGCCCAGCAGGGAAACCCAGCCCTCCCAGACTGGGTCAGGCCCTTCTGCTTTTACGGCTGACTGCCCAAGGGCCCTCTGGCTTCCGCCTTATTTGGTTAAAAAGCCATTAAGACAGGGCCTAGGAAAGGGAGCTGAAGGCAGTGGGAACCTGCCTCCACCCTAGGCCTGAAATCAAGTTTAACAACCACTTAACATTTTCCTCCTTAAAAGGAGCCCTGAGCTGAGTCCTGCCCCAGTGGCAAGGCTGGTCTTACTTGCCCCTCCTCCGCACAGCTCCCTGGTACCCTTTGTCGCTCTCCTCTTTGACCCGGTCTCTGCTGGGAGGTTCCACTCCTGGCTCTGAGACCACTAACCACAACTTTGGAGCTGCCTGGCTTCTCACGAAGGCTCCTGACCCTCAGTCAGACTTTCCCAGCGGCCCCAAGTGCTGTTGCTAAAATGAGCCTCCTCACCACACTTCTGGCTTCTTGCCCCCACCCCCCACCTTCTCAAGAACCCGCAGCTCCCCGTCCTGATCCTCTGCCTCTGCTTGAGCCCAGGCTTCCCCTCCCACCTGCTTCTCCCAGTTTCTCAAAGAAGGGCTTCCGTGCTCTCTCTCTGCCCTAGTTCCCAGCCACTTCTGTCCTTCTAAAGTCCTCCGGTTCGCAGGAGAGGGGCCGTGGGCCAGCACCAGGGGAGGGCGAGGTCTGGGCCCTGGTGTCTGCAGAGGGGCAAGGCAGGTCCTCCCCCATTACCTGAGAAGGGCAGGAGAGGGATATATTTGCCGCCAGGTCCAGGGTATCTGTTTTCCCTCCTAGTGGTTCAAGCTATTGGGGAAGAAAAGAGAGATCAGGTGCATGGAGTTGCTGTCACCGAAGTGAACATTCCCAGGCAGCACCTGGCCGCGGGGACAGCTCACAGCTCGATGTCAGGGGGTTTGGCTTCCTCTCCTGGCTCTGCTTGGGGTGGGGTGGGGAGCGGTGGTGGATAGTGGTGCTGGGCAAGTGTCTCTGCTTCTCGAGGATTCGGCTTCCTCATGAACTCCTAGGCATTGGCTGGTGGGGCTGGTGAGAGGCTTAGACAACATGGCTCACACCGCCTTGCCCAGCTGCTGCCACGTAGAACACGCTGAATGATTGCAAGGGGGGGTCTGCCTGGCATTCCTCAGAGTCTCCTTCCTCACAGCTCAAAGCACAAAGGAGAGAGTGAAGTTGATCCGAGAATCCCAAGGACTCCATATTTTCGGTTCTATAGACCTCTACAGTTGGGCCAGCCACTGCTCCTCTACACCGTGCTTGCAAAGGGAGGCCAGGAACAAGCCCCATTCTATAGGTGCTGGTGCTTCACTAGACTAGAACCCCAAGACCCAGGGATACCCCACTTATTTTACCATATTGACCCAAAGGGCTCTGGAAAGCTGGGAGTGGAATTTCTGACTTGGGTGGATACAGTCTGGGGCGAAGAAGGACATATCCAGGTGCCCATCCTGAAAGAGAGGGATGGATTTAAGATCCTTTTGGTATGGAGGGTGAAGAGGGGGCTGCAGCTGACCAGCCTCACCCCTGGGATTGCCCACTCGGTGCCCTCCTCCCTGTGGGGAAGCTCCAAGCCACTGGCCTTCTGCAAGGTCTGCTCACCGCAAAAGGGAGATAAGAGCCATCCCACAGATCAATAGCCTGGGGTGACCCCAACCCCCCATTCTCCTTTGTGGCCCAATTCCACTTACTTAATGTTTTTAAAATGTGTTACGTTTATTGTTAGGCACAGTTGTGCAATGCCCTAGCCCATGCCGTGGTTGAGGGAATGAGATCCTAGTCCCTGAGGAAGTCTTGGCAAGCCAGCTGGCAGGAGCTACTTCCCAGGCCTTGGGCGGCTGCTTCCAGCGGCCTTGGTGGGGAGAGTGGGCGGAGCTTTGGGGCAGCCCTGGGCAAAGCCGACACCAGGGCTCATCTCTCCAGGCGATCAGGGGCGCTCAAGGTCTCTTCCAACTCCCCTCCAACGAGGCGAGGCCCTGAGGATGGAGGCCCAGGCAGAGAGAACCAAGGCCCCATCCCAGTGCACACACAGAGCTCTTTGGTTCAACGTGTCAGGTGGAGAGCGTGGCCAGGGGGTGAGGGAACCATTACCCAGAACCCTCCTTTATCACTTCGGTGGTCTGTGTGTGGCAGAAAGCGAATAATCTGAAGTTGGAGAAGTTCAAATCTTGCCCCTCTGTTCCTTCCTCCCTGTATGATTATAGGGAGAATATTTCACACCTCTGAGTCTCTGTTATGTGGGGGTGAAGACACTCCTCTCAAAGGTAGTTGTGAAAAGTTTACCATGGCAAACACAGGGCCTGGCATGTAGTAGGTGCTCAATAAAATGGAGGTCGCTATCGGTAGTAATGAGAACATCCCACATCAGCTGCCTGTAGGAACACAGCTCGGGTGCCCAAGGAGGCTGTAGGACCAGACAAGCATCTGGAGAGCTGCCTGCCTCTTCCCCATTGTATTCACACTCTCCCGAAAGTGCTTGGCAACTCTGCTTTGAATTTCACCTTCCTCCCCCCAGGGACCCCACGGGGGAGGGCAGGGAGCGCACCTCCAGGACGGGGAGCCGGATGTTGCTGAAGAAGGGCTGCAGCACCACGGAGAAGTCCTCTCGTGTGTCATAGCGGCCTGACTCCACCAGCTCACGCATGCTGCTCTGTGGATACACGCGGGGGGGCTTTGGACACAGGCCCTGGGGTGCCCGACAGCCCAGTGGGGGAAGCAAGGGAGTGGTGGGTAGCATCCCTGCCCCCATCTCCCTGCACGAGGCGGTGACTCAGCCCTTCCCTTGAGAACACAAACACATGTGACTGCAAATCTCTTTCCAGAGAGTTGGAAACAGGTTGGTTCACCTTTTTGCTTTGTTTTTAAGGGAACTGCGAGGTCTGAAGAGCCAGGCAGGAAGTCCCACAAGGAATAAAAACCTGAGAAGGGTCTCGAGACAGCCTCAGGCTCAGGGCCTGCAACCTCCCTGTTCTCGGTCTGCCTGTTGAGCAGAGGGGAGGACTGGGGGAGGAATGGCGTCAGCTGGGCCTCCAGGGTGCAGGGGAGGGAAAGGCCCACCCATGAGGTCAGAGCTACTGACCTCTTTAGGGCAAGCACGGCGTTAAGCCAAGGGCAGCTGGGCCACTAGGGCTTTGCCACCCGGGTCCCTTGGGGATGACCCTAACCGAGGTCCCTGAGACACTTCAGCCAGGTGGGGCAGAAGGAGGGGCCCGGATGGTGATGTCCTCAAACCCCAAACAGCTCTTCCCTTCTCTGAGTGCCGGTGTGTCGACTGAGTGCCGGTGTGTCGACTGAGTAGGGGGAGGGCGCCCCGGATGGTGTCCTTCTTGGTCTCACCTGGTAGGCTTGGGTGATGGCCTCCAGCCTGGCCAGATCTTGGGAGCTCTCCCAAGGGGTCAGAACGCAGTGACACAAAGTGCTGTACAAAGAGGGGGAGGCAGCAGGACCCGGTGCTGAAGCTCTGGTCAGAGCCGGTTCTGCTCACTTGAGCCTCCCCTCCCCCCTTAGGAGCACATGTGCCCCGCGGCTTCGATGCCCCATTCTCAGGGCCAGGTTCCCAGCCTGACACAGGGACGGGACGAAGTCCCAAGGGGGCGTGAGCAAGCACCCTCTCATACGGATAGAGAACCAGTATCTGACTTCGGCACCGGGCCTGCTGCAAGTTATGCCAAACACACGAACTTAGGCAATGAACATTCAATGTTTAATTCTTAAGACTACAATTAAAATGTATCTGGGGGCCTCTGACGCTCACGCCCTCAGATACCTTCTTAGTTCACACTAGTGGCTCACTGCAGCCCCCATCATCATGAACTGTGAATTCATAATGAATCTGAATGAATGTCATCACGAATTATTTCACACTCATGAAATGCACTTGATTTTAAAATAGATATTGTCTCTAAAGCACTCAGAACAGTGCCAGGCACACAGTCAGTTCTGTAAAACTATTTCTTACATAAACAAATGTACATATAAGGCATGAAGATTAATGAAACGTGTACCTGTGTACCTCTCACCCTGCGTCGGAAACAAAACACGCCCCTTCTGAAGTTCCCCAGTTTGCTCCTTCCCCACAAAGGTAACTGAATTATGTGGCTCATTTCCTCACTTTCTGCCCCAACTTGACCACGTGCGTATACATCCCTACGCATTTCCCCTTTTCACAGGCCGGGCGACGCTGTTTCTCAGACACAAGCCTTTGTCCCTGCCCTGACCCTCTCCCTTGTGACTCCTGTGTCACAGAGGATTCTCCTGCCATCCTGAGGTTCGGTTAGGGGGGCCATACCCCCAACCTCTCAGGAGGGGGTGCTCTTGACATAAGACCCCCTTTTACAGACTTGGAGGCATGGACACACCAGGTCACAAAGACCCCGAAGAGTCACCACTGTGTGAGCCAGACCAGGGGGTGGTGCTTCTCTGTCGGGGGCAGCCAGCACCTGCCTACCTGGCCTGCTGCATGGGGCACTTGTCTGGATTGCCCAGGAACACCCGCCGCATGACGCTGGGGCTCATGAAGTCCACAAGGTTGACCAGGGCTCTGGGCACCTAAGGGGAAGGCTGCAGGTGAGAGAGCGGCTCTGGGGGCTTCTTCCTCAAGCTGCCTTAGGGTCCTGAGAAGTGGGGACTAGCTCTAGGGTCCCTACAGAACTCCAGCTCAGTTGTCCCCGAGTGGAGTCTCGGGAAGGTGTCTCCACAGAATGACTGCCTAGGTGCCTGCCGGCGATGGCACCCACTCAAGCTGCAGCATGAATGGTGCCCCCTGCTGTGGGACAATATGGCGGACCGGAATCCAACTGCTGATGGTTCAGCTCCACTCAGCCATCAGGGAGCAAACTTCAAATGTGCTGAGACAGGTGCCCCATTTGCCATCTCCCTCTAGCCCAACCTGGACCCAGTCTGCTGAGGCAGGGTGGGGACTCAGCCACCCAGTGAAGCAGGTGGTGGCTGGAGTGCCCCCCACCCTGGGCTGCTGGGCTGGCTTCCCATGACAGGGGTGCGGGAAGAGAACAAGCTCCTGGGAACAGGACCAGAGAGGGGATTGCTCTAGATATAGCCCATATGGCTCAGAGTTCAGGGCCCAGCCTGGGAGCCGCTGTGCTGCTGCCCCCAGGGAATGTCCAGGTGGCGGTAGGAGATGATTAGCACAAGAGCTGCCTACTTTTCTTCAAGCCTGAGATCCTTCTGTGCTGATTCCAAATGGAATAGGCTTCCTCGGGGTAGAGTCCAAACTCTAGAAAGGGGAGTCCATGCCCTTGGCTGTCTCCTTTGGGGGGGCATCTCACCTACTTGCCCTATCCACCTTTACCCCCCACATGCTTGAGTTGTGTCCAGCTTGCGGGAGCCCCTACCCACCTCTCTATGCAGGATGTCCAAGGCATTGCGGAGATGGTCAAAAAACCTGGCTGCAGAATACCGATTCTGGGAAGAGACAGGAGGGAGGTGAGGGGCTGGTTCAGGGGAGAGGGCAGCTGAAGGCCCCCCTCCGGCTCCACCTCAAGGACTTCTTCTCCCTCTGACCCCTGGTTGTGACCAGCTCATCACATCAGAATCAGACCAGTTGATTACTTGCTGTCACCAAAGATGGGCCAGCCAGAAAACAAGCTTTAGTTTGGAAGGTGAACATGCACATCCTCCCTCCCACTGCTGGGGTCTACAGTTTCCCTGCTTTCTGGATTCTCTGGAATTGTAAGAGGAGAGTAGAGGTACTACATCTGCCTGCTCCCCCAGAACCACCTGGGACGTGGAGGTAGAGCCGGAAGCCTGAGGGTCATGGGGTAAGAGGAGTGTGTGTGTGTGCACCTGTGCAGGCACATACACACAGGTGTAGCTGGACAGCCCTAGGCTTGGATCCACGGCCCGTTCTCAAACAGGACCTCCAAGCCTCCTGGTCAATGTCAGGAGCAACGAGTAGGTCCGGCTGCCCCCATTACCAAATCCGTGCAGTAGTCACATAAATCACTGCCTCCAATCAGCACCGTGATAATCTTCCAGTCCTCATGGAAATTCACTCTCTATACAGAAAGAGGAAAATCCCTGATGATTTCTAACAAACACGCAAATAACGACACAGCTCTAGGAAATTCAGTCAACCTCCTAAGATTTCCTTGCCCACTCAAAATAATAGAATCAGAATCTTGGAGCTGAAAGAATTTTAGAGGCTTATTTACTGGCCACAGACCCTTAGCATCAGGAGGGACTTTCAAGATCATTGTGATCAATGATGACTCTCCCCCACCCCCCCGCCATGGATGTAATTTCCTTCAGGGCCTCAGATGTGGGCTGTCCTCCCACTCCTTAAATGCCTCTAGTGACAGTGGCTCAGTTTTCATGGCAGATCATTCCATTTGGGGACTTCAGTGGGTTAGAAAATTAGTGCTTAGGGGCGCCTGGGTGGCTTAGTCGGTTAAGCGTCCGACTTTCGCTTAGGTCATGATCTCGCGGTTCGTGGGTTCGAGCCCCGCGTCAGGCTCTGTGCTGACGGCCAGCTCAGAGCCTGGAGCCTGTTTCAGAGTCTGTATCTCCCTCTCTCTCTGACCCTCCCCTGCTCACGCTATCTCTCTCTCTCCTAGAAATAAATAAAATATTTAAAAAAAAAAAAAAGAAAATTAGTGTTTAAAAATAGTTGTAAATCCGACTCACATGGTCATCTTTCATCCTTTGTACCAGAGTCTGGACTTGGCTCATAAGCTCCCTGAGAAGGAGAGGAAATCAGTCCTACTGAGGAACAGTGCCTGGATTTTTCCTCCTAAAGGGCCTGAACTGGAGGTTTCCTTGGCATTATCCCCATTGCACAAACTGCCAGAGACTCTGAGGCTCAGGGACAAGGAGCTACTTGCCTGTTCTGATGAGTTATTACAACAAATAACTCTTTGAAAAGCCAATTATATGTTTGTCCTAAAGCTGTAGTCAAGGGTACTGTCAACTGTACTGGTTACTCATGGTCTTCTTAGGGCTCCTTTGGGATTCTATGCTAGGAAACCATTTATCTCCTTTGAAGGACCAGTATAGATCCTGAAATCAGATCTATAAAAGTTTTAGCATGCTTTCTGTTTTTACTCTGGCTGCCAGGAAGCTGAGAGTTTGATGCTCAGGCACAATAACTATAGAAATGCTCATACTGACACAGCTGCTTCTTCCCCGTCTTCCCACCACCAAGTGGCTGTGATTTTTCTTTCTAATGTGCATGTTACTTGTGTTCTGTTTTTGGTAAACTTAGCCAGATGCTTCTGTTAGAAAGAGGTGGGGAATAAATACATCCTGTACATGTGCCTGGGTTGGTAATTCATGGAAAGACTGGATCTCAAGCCTCCCAAGCTCCCCACTAGTTCAGGCCCCTGTTACAAGCAAGGGTGAGATGCACCCACAGCATGATGATTTCCTGGGACCTGCTGGTGGGTCCATCTGTCCCCAGATGTTTCTGCCACCCAGCAGGGTCTTCCCAGGCTGGATGAGCAGGTTGGAAGGCTGTGCCCATCAGCTAGAAGGGTGTGGGCCTGAGCAGGAAGGTGAAAGTGTGTGGGAAGCTCAGAAACCTGGGCAGCTGGGGCCACCAGGAGCAGGGTGAGGGGCCCCCTGAGGTCTTCCTGGGGGGCTGAGCATTCTGCTTTAGCTGCCTCTGGCTTCTCAACTGCGTTTCCTATGAACTCCATAGCAGGCTGATGGACAGGCCATGACATGTGGCCCCAGAAACCTCCAAGGCTGGAGATTCTGGCTTGTCCATTCATATGTTGGCCTTCCCTGATCTTTTCTGGGACTGCCACTTGTGAGGCTTTGGGGAGAGTGAAGCTCACTGGCACCGTTATGTCACGGTGAGTTTTAAAACTTGGATAAGGTTAGTTGGTTCATTGCATGATTATAAAATGGCACCCATGAAGCAAGGTCAGGAGTTCAGCCTCCAGGCACATGGCTCCTGTCTCAATGTGAGCCTCTCGAGCCTCTCTGCTGTGGCCTTAGTCACAGGGGTGGCCACAGAAGAGAGTGGCTGAAGGCCTCTCAAATCATCGCTGAAAATGGGTGAATGTCCCCTTTGCACATGGAGGTAGCATTATAGTCTCAAAGGGGACTAGGCACCTCCCACTTTCTACCCCACAGTCCCTCCTCCCCAAATGTCATACTCAGTCTTTGCTCCAGGAACGGCTTGATTGAAGAATGCATTTGCGTCACTAGCATTCCCCGTGCCCACCGCGTAGCCTCTGAGATTTCTGTTAAACTTCCGAAGGATATCTGGGAGAGAAGGGGATGAACAGGACACAGAGAACTTAAGATGAAGATCAGGAAATCTACTCTGTCTGATCCAGGCTCACCAGAGTGGACTTCATTCCCATCTTGAGGCAGGGAGGCTGAGGGTGTGCCCGGCAGGAATTGGGGCTGAATGGAAATGACCTGATGACATGGTGGACCAAGGCAGCAAGAGCCTCTCAGTTTTTCTTTTCTCTTTCTCTTTCTCTTTCCTTCCTTCCCTCCCTTTCTCTTTCCTTCTTTCTTTCTCTTTCTTCCTCCCTCTCTCCTTCGCTTCCTCCCTTTCTTTTTCTTCCTTTCACACACAGTGCAAGGAATAGGGAATAGTCACTGTCTCATTGGATTGTCTCTGTACCCTCTGGGCTAGTTGAAAACACCTGAGGCTCAGAATGTTTGGTGACTTGCCCTAGGTCACCCGGCAAGCACAGAGAAGAGCCAGGGCTTGAACCCAAGGGTCAGGGCTCCAAGTTTACCCCCCCTCCTTCAACTACCTGTCCATGGGTCTCTCCTCCCATTCAATGGTGTATGCAGAGATGATGTTACATCCTCTTTCTCAGCTGAGAGGCACTCCCAGGAAGCCTGGGGGTCAGGGGGAACTGGTGAACAGACTTGAGCCGCGGGTGGTTACTTACTTGGTAAGGTGGTCACAGTCTCAAGGGAGCCGTCCCCTCCTGAACTGTAGGGAGTGAGCAAACCAGTGAGAGAGACTGAGTCAATACTTAGGCTTTATGGGAGAGGGCACCCCCACCTTTCTTAGTGCTCACACCATCAGCATCTGTGAGATGTGTGAGACCCATCAACCCCTTCATGTTGAGAAAGTCTGTGAAAATCTGAGTTCCCCAAAGGGTTGGTTACCCTGAAATCTAGGATTTAAAGGCAAGAAAGAGCCATTTCTTTTTTGCACCAAATCAGGAAGGAAAGCACTTAGCTGAGTATATGTGCCTAGCATGGACTGGATTCTCTACATTAATTACCTAAACACCTTTCAACAAACTTACGATGTAGATGCAACTCTCCCCATTTTACAGAGGATGAAGCTGAGGTGCATAGGGGTGATTTAACTTTTGAAAGGTAACTAAAAACCAGCTTGAGGGGTGTCTGGGTGGCTCAGTTGGTTAAGCGTCTGACTTCAGCTCAGGTCATGATCTTGCGGTCTGTGAGTTCAGGCCCTGGGTCAAGCCCTGTGCTGACAGCTCAGAACCTGGAGCCTGCTTTAAATTCTGTTTCTCCCCCTCTCTCTGCCCCTTCCCCACTCATGCTGTCTCAAAAATAAACATTAAAAAAAAAAAACAACCCAGCATGAGCTGTAAACCTTTGGAAAATGCATTAGCTCTTCCTTACCCAGTGGTGAGGTAACTTCCACTGGGAGGTTCAGGGGGTGGCCTCTCACTGCCTTCCAATGCCCAATCTGATTTCATCTCCTTGAATCTAATTCCATGGTGCTCAATCTAACCTCAATACACACTCAAAATTACATTTCCTTTCATGCATTTAAATTGAATACATGTGAGAGGCCAGGAGACAAGTATTTCTATTTTAACAAAGTCTAATGTTCAGATGTACTGTATTTACTGTCTTTTTTCCTTCCCCTGCTCAATGCCAGCATATTATTCCAGGCCAATAGATGTTGAGAACATAGCATTAGCACCCAGCCCACCAGTATAGACTTCCAAAGGACAGGCCATGAATCAAAGTCATGGCTGTTCTTCATTCAAGGAAATGCTTGGAATGAAGAGGACTAATTCATACTAGGGTGGTCAAGTCAGAGGTTCAGCAGCCCCAGGGGGTAGAGAGAAAGAAGCCCTATGAGTGCTGCTCTTCCCTCACCCAGTTGTCTCTCTCCTAACTCTCATCAATGTCTGAACCCAGCTTGGCCAGTGACTGGACATTTATTTGAGCTTCTAATTCTTTTCCAACTCTGCATGATGCCAATTGCTTTAGCTGCTTCTTGATCCTTCTTTCTTTGGGCTAAAAGCATTTAATCAGAATACTTTATACTTGACAGGGAATTAGAAAACCATGTACCTCCTCCAATCACTGTGTTCTAACTCTGCCTCCTTTTCTTCTTCAATATATACATAGGAGAGCCTAGGTGGCTCAGTTAGTTAGATGCCCAACTTTGGCTCAGGTCATGATCTTACAGATCATGAGTTTGAGCCCCTCATCTGGCTCTGTGTTCACAGCTCAAAGCCTGGAGCCTGCTTTGGATGCTGTGTCTCCCTCTCTCGCTGCCCCTCCCCTGCTTGCACACGCTCTCTCTCTCTCAAAAATAAACAAACATTAAAAAATAAAAAAATAAATCTGTAAACACAAGCTTAGAGATATACCTACACACAGACATCAAGAACTTTCTATTGTAACTTCTTGTCTAAAAGTATCTTTCTTCTAAAATGCCATAGCTAATCAACACCAATAGGCTACAGAAATCTCTGGGTGCACATTTCTAGGAGAAAAGAGAATTACACAAATAAGTACAGAGGAACAAAAATATTTAAGCCCTCGTTGTGATCAGAACTATGTGACACATGCAAGAAAATAGACCTGTACGAAAGAGTCCCTTAGTAGGAGCTCCTTTCAATTAAAGTAATTTGTATTAAACCATGAGTTCAAAGGCTGGGTTTTGGTCATCCGTCATCACCCACAGTGCACAGAGAATTACAGAGTAGATGCTCAATGACATGTGTGGAAGGAGTTTCCGTGAGCTTGAACTCCTAATTAATAAATAAAACAAAAAGCTTTTTTTGGTAAGTAAATTTTATTTTGGTCTTTTGATGCCAAATAAGCAAACTTCTTTTTTTTTTTTTTTGTAAGTAGGCACCATGCCCAGCATGGAACCCGATGTAGGGCTTGAACTCACGACCCTGAGATGAAGACCCAAGCCAAGATCAAGCATTAAGATCAAGTGGCTCAACTGACTGAGCCACTCAGGTGGCCCTGAATAAGCAAACTTATGTCAGCAGAAGAAAAAGCAATGCTCTAAACACCAGGACCCGCCACATAGTTAAGCTAGCTAAAGCTGGCACCTGTCGTTGCTGTATGGCTCTCACAGATCAAGAGGCCTTGGAAATAGTCACAGCCAAAGCTCCAGCTGCAGGCCCTGCTCATAGCAACCCATCTCCCAAGAATTCTGGGTCATCGTCCCTGTTCAACTCTATGTGGCCCCCTCTCTCCACTTTCTGTCTCCTTGGAGGCAGAGGCTGAAATTACATTCTTAATTTACCTGGAATCTTTCATTGCCTATTGCTTCCAATCCAGAACCTTTAATGGCTTCAGAAAATTGCTTTTCTCAGGTCAGCCTACTACATGGACATTTCCCAGGGGTTGTGGGGGTGAGTGGGAAGGTGAGGGCAGGTGCTAATACCTACTGTGAACAAAGAAAAATTTCCAGGATTGAGAGAAACACTGGATTAAACAGATACAATTTAAGCAAGTGTCTTCCTTGCAGGGCTTCTCAGAGCCTTTAATATGGTAACACACATGTGAGTTCTCCAGAGGAAGGATACAGTAGGTGATGTTCCCTCCCCGGTACAAAGAATTTTACCCTTGTCAGGAAAATGCAGGAGGCTAGTGTTCCACGGAACACTCTTTGGGGAACACTGTTTATATTACCAAAGGGTCAAACTGTATCTCAGGCTCTGACCTAGAGCTTCCATCCTTAACACATGTGGATGGTGGGCAGGTATTTGAAACATTTAGAATAAAGGGTTTAAAGACACAGCAGCCACTGGAATACACAAGATTGAAACATTAGGCCACACCTGACCTCCCCTGTAGGGAGAACTAGAAGAGCAAAGGCCCTTGCAACAATTAGCAGAAGATTGCCTGTTTGTACCTAAAGCCCAGGAATCTGTCCAGTTGAGGGGGGAGGGCACACCACCCCATTTCTGCAGGCTGCACCCCCAGGTGTGGCTCTAACCCCCGCTGGTCCTTTGTCTACCTTACTTTCTGTTTCACACTGTGGCCTGAAGCTATCCCTTCTCCAGCTAAGACTGAGTGCAGGGCTGCTCCCGTCCTTTCTGGATTGTCTGTCCTAAGCTCTGCTTGCTTGCTTTCCCTCTGGCTTTTCTTGTTCTCACAGCCTCAGTAACATTTGGGGCACAGTGGTCAGAAGGCGAGGCTCTGGTTCAGGGTTGGAGCCCCTCTACCCAGCTGAGGGTCTGGGGGAACTTGGGGGCCCCTCTGGGAGCTGGGAGCCATTTATTTCAGTGAATGGTGTCCTGCTAGCCACGCCCGGGGTCCTCTCTCCCTCCTCCCCTCTGGGGCTGTCCTCCGGAGTTGGTCAGGGAACTCCCATAGTCTCCATCATCCCCACACTCTTCCCTCTCACTTTCCCAGAAGAAACGTTCTGTTTGAATTCACTGGTAAGAAAAGGGAGGAGGCCAGTGTGTTGTCTGGCTGCAAAACTTCTCCTTAGCACTCTGCCCTCTCCTGGCTGGCCTTGTTCTAGTTGTTTGGAGTTCTGAGCTAATTGCCCATTACTGTGAAGCATCCACAAATGCAAACTTCACTGCGAAAGAAAGAAACAAGAAAACCCACCCACGTCCACCCACTCACCTGAGGCGCCGTGAGCTTTTCTACTCCCCGTCTGGAATGCCTGTTTCTCTCCATCTAATTGCTAATCTGTCCATTCCCACGTTCCCTGCAAAGCCTTCCTCCCCACTGGTAGGGTTGATTATTCCCTCTTCTCTCTTTCTGTAGCCCTCGGGCGGGGATCTTTCATTTTGGAATAGCACTTGCCAATTGAGCATGGCATTTCCTTATGTTCCCCATACATCCCCTGCCCACCGTCCACAGGCCTCAGTGCCTGGTATCTTATAGGCACACAGGAAGGAAGGGCTCAGGGGCTGTGAGTCTGTCCTGCTCATTTCCTCCTGAAGTGGTGTGTTGCATTTCAGAGTTTTCTGGAAAGATGTGTACATGCATGTAAAGGCAGAGGTGCGAGTACAGAACGACACAGATAAATACATAGAGACAGTAAACAGACGGAGGCCTCCATGTGCACATATACATGCAAATAGGCGGGTAAAAACTCAGAGGCTTTGTGCTTTTCGTGGGCATTTCATGTTGGATTTGTTGACCCAGGAGTCTGATAAGGACCCTCATTTTCTTCTGTGAAGTTAAAGAAAAAAAGTTATCAACAGTAAAAAGATCCTCTCCACTTACCATATTATCACATCTTGCAGAAAGACAGAGGTTTTCGCTTCTGAACGCCCCTTCCAGACTAGGTCCTGGCTCTTTGGTATTTATGTGTTTAAAAGAGACAACCCCCTCATCCAAGTTCTGAGGGTGAACTTGGGGTGGGAGGGTGAACGTTACCTGTATGACAGCCCCCGATATTGAGTGGTGACATCAGAAAGGTCATCTGGTTTGGAGCCAATTCCATTGCCGGCCTTTGAACACGTACCAAAACACGAAGGAAAATGAGTGAGTCAGAGGAAAGGGTGGCAGGCAGTTCCCTACGCTCATCACATGGTGTGAACCGACCCTGGACTGAGAGTCAGAGGCCGGGCTCACCTTCTGCCACACTCCTGTCCAGCTATCTGCCTTCCCCGGATCTCAGCTGCCTCCTTACTGAACCAAGAACGTGACCTACTGATCTCCTAGGATTATTTTAGTGACCAAACTGGATCATAGCTGTAAAAGTGGCTACGAAAACCCCCAAGTGCTTTGCCCATGTGACACACTGCCATATTATTGCCAGCAGCACTGTGCTTTTAAGTTCTTTCATAAGCATGAAAAAAAGCCTATAGATTGGAGTGGAGGGCAACGGACAGATTTCTTGTAAACTACATGTGTCTCCTCTTTCTCTCTGGGACATTCTGTAAGGCAGTCTTAGAGCCTTGGAAATGCTGCCAGGAAGCGGTCATCTGGGATGGTAAGAGCCCTACTTCTTGGAAACTAGGAGCAGGACTTTAGCCACAATTGTGGAGTCTGGTGCTTTCCATGACGATGCAAAGCATAATCCAAAGGGATTATTGGGCTGAGCCAATCCAAAGTATAATCCAAAGGGAGAGGAGCACCCACACAGGTAGGGTTAGCAGATTTTTTTTTTTTTTGAGTTGAAATGACATATTTTTGCAATTGTTAAAAAAAAGCGTTGTTAGGTGTTCAAAACCTCCACTGTTTGAGTCAACTGAGCTAACTCCTGAAAAGGATTTCCTCTTGCACACCTGATGGAGAAGGCGGCTGCAAAACCGCCATGCTCTCAGATCACAGAGCCGGGATGGGGGTTCAAGGCAACACACAGGCTGGGGTGCAGCCCCGGGAACGGGCACAGCCCCCACCCCACCCGGGGCCCCCGAGTCCTTACGGTCAGAGAATCCCCCAGGGCCGCCACCACTTGGAGATCTGCCGGTCTCAGGGTGTGCACTGGAAAGACAAGTGGACACACTTGAATCCGTGGGAAGGAACCTGCAGCCGGGGTTAGTGCCTCCTGCTTTAAGCAAGACCAGAAACGTGACCTGCATGTGTGTTTGGGCCACGGAGGCAGAGGTTATATGCGGAATTTTCCCATAAGGGACCCAACGAACAAACTCTGGACCTACGGGGAGAGAGGTGCTGAGGGAGGAGGAGAGGGGAGGGGTGGGTGGATGGGCGGACGGAGAGTAGAGAGGACAGAGTGGGATCGGCCACTTCGGTGCCGGTGGTTGTGTGAGAGGCCAGTTGTGACCTGAGTACAGACCGCCTGGGCACTAGGCTATCGGAGATACGGTGCAATGTCAGGTGCTCAGCCCATTTAGAGCTGGGCTCTGGATTTTCACCAAAAATCTGAGAAATAATCACGTCGGGCCTTTCCCTATCACCTCTCCCTACTAGAAGGTAGGGCTAGAAATTTGCAGAGTCTGGGGCCACAGGACGCTCTGCAGAGCTGGCCCACACTTGGGACTCCGTGGGTACCCCGCCCCCACCTCTGGGCCTCAGTGAGGTCACAGCACGGGGGGAAGGGGAACTCACGTGGCTCTCTGACTAGTGCTCTCCTCAAGGGGCTGAATGAGAAGGCAGGAAAGAGTTCTGGGCCTGGCCACCATGCATCCTGCTGGTTAATGGCACTGCTGCCGGGCAGAGGGGGACAAAGCAGGGACCCATCCCAGGCAAGCACCCAGACAGGAGGCAAGCACTAGCCCTAACTGTGTCATTTAGTTACATATGCCAAGTCTTGTCAGAGCACTTATTGGCCTCCGAGTCCTCATGGAGGGGCCCCGGGGCCTGGTGTGTCACTAGGGGCTTACCTGAGGTGGGCGGCGAGGCAGAAGGGGCTCTGTCCCTGCACAGCAGCTCGCTCCCGTGACCCTACAGGCACAGAACAAATCCTAGACTCTCAGGGTTGAAAGGGACCTGAGAGGCTGGCTGGGTGTCACACTCACCTGGAGCTTTACCCACCACAGGTTCTTGGGTCCCACCCTGGGGAGGGACCCGGGGGGTCCCTTGAAGAAGGCTCCTTAGGTGATTCCAGGCTGGGTTCTCCACTAACTGAGTTAAGAACCCGCCCCATCCAACACAAGAATCAGAGCATGAACTCAGGGCCCTCACCAACCCCCCCACCTCCGCTTCTGTGAAGAGGAACTCTATCTTCACGTATGTCTTTGATGGGGCTGTGATTTGAATGGCTGGCCTCCCCCTGGGCTGCGATCAGCCAGTGTGGCTTATTCTGCCTGCCACCCTGTCTGAAAGCGTAGGTGGCGGATCTCACAGAAGAGAGTTAATTCCCCTTGGCCACCCATCAGGACCCTGGCCCGCATTCCCACCCGCCTTATGGGGGCAGCCTCAGCTCGGGGGCTGCCTGCAGAGCCGAAGGGAGAAACAAGCCCGTACCTGCACGCTGTTCTTGTAGGTGCTCAGAAACGGCCAGAACTGTGAGGAGAGCGCAGTGAGCAACGCAGCAAATCCCGCCTGCTTCCCGCACAACACTTGGGGCCGCCCCTGCCCCACATTCCCAGCCCTCCCTGCCGGGCCCACCACTGCAGGCTCCCTCCCAGGATGCACTGGGCCTTCTCTGCAACCCCAACTCGTAGGAACTATTAGAATAAACCCTGTAGGAGGATTAGGAGGAACTTGACGGAGGCCCAAGGGGGAGAAGAAGGGCGGAAATGGTGGGGGAAAGGGAGAGAAGCCAACCATGAGAGACTTTTGAATGCTGACAAAAACTGAGGACTGCTGGATGTGGGGGGAGGGGGGGATGGGCATGGAGGAGGACACTTGTGGGGATGAGCACTGAGTGTTATGTGGAAACTAATTTGACAATAAACTATTAAAAAAAAAAAAAAAAAAAAAAAAAAAAAAAAAAAAAAAAAAAAAAGAATAAAACCTTTAGTGGCTCCAGAGAAGCAAGTCTGCTCTCAGCTCCCACGCAGCTGGCTGGGGCAGCTGCATCACCCCCCTTCTTGACTCTGCCCTTCCCAACAGCGCCTCCCTAGACCCCTTGTCACCCCCATGCCACTCCCACTCTTCCCAGGCAAGGAAAGACAGGATGTTGAGGTCCTGCCCCATGTAAGCCCCAGCTCAGCCTAGGGACCCTTCTGGGAATACAGAGGCATGCATAGAGGTGAGGGAACAGCTTATAGAGATCCAAGAATCTTCCTGAAAATCGGTGAGTGAGCATGGGGGTCTGGTTCTGCTCTGCCTTCCCAGTTAATGTCTGCTTTCCTAGCTCTGACTTCCAGTTGAGCAGCCCCACCCCCGACCCTTGTCCTTGCAGATATTATTCCAGGTCTCAGTTCCTCGCCCTTTCTATCCCGCCATGCAGGCAGCAGCTACACAGACAGAGGGTGTCCTTCTGTCCCATCCTGTCCTTGATGATCTCCAAAGTGAGAGCTGAGTGGTATTGCCACGTTGGTCTTCCCGGCTGGAGAGAACTGTGTGCAGCCCGTACTTGTGATAGGAATCCCAGGGACATGGACAAAGAAGCACACTAGGGCCTCTGGCCACCGGGGGCTGTCACCCCTCATGGTCCAACCAGACAGGGCTCTGTGGATGGTTACTGGAGTCTGGGGTGGGGGTGGGATCTGGGGGTGAAATGAGCTGAGAAACCTCGCTGAGAGGCTTCAAAAGCCTAGGGGGCACCTGGGTGGTGCCTCAGTCGGTGAAGCGTCCAACTTTGGCTCAGGTCATGATCTCACGGTTCGTGGGTTCAAGCCCCATGTAGGGCTCTGTGCTGACAGCTCAGAGCCTGGATCCTGTTTCAGATTCTGTGTCTCCCTCTCTCTCTGTCCCTCCCCTGTTCATGCTATCTCTCTCTGTCTTTCAAAAAGAAATAAAAACATTTAAAAAAAAAAAAAAGCCTGGAAAAGATGCTTCAGATAAATAGACCTGTTGCAAGGAAGAACTTCCCACTCTACCTGGTTCGGACATGTGATATTCATCTTGTATTCAAAATTATGCTGCGTTGTCTTTTGGCCAACAGGTTCCAGCTAAGGCAGGAAGTAGAAAAGAGGTGGTAAGAATGGAAAGGTCAGGAGGCAGGTCAGGGCTGGGGGAAAGGAGGGAGGGGTGCAGGGAATGCGGTTTGTCATCACTGCGGTGTGGGATGCACACTGCCTGAGCAAGGGGCCTCTGAACTCCTTCAGAAGTTTGCCAGAGTCGTTCTCCTCTCAGAGGGACGATAACCGTCCCGAGCTCGGTCGTCTTACCATGTTGTTCCAGAGCCCACTGGCCGCGTGAGCGTGAGCTTTGCTGCTGAAGTGGAAACAGTCAGGAGCGAAGAAAGAGTTGTCGGGCAACCCCTCCTGGTCGTAGGGCAGAAAAGGGGGGCCATGTTATAGGGGCGTCGGATACAGAAATGACACTCCAAACCGGCGGGGCACTGTGTATGTCTCCCCTTTACCCATGATCACTGCTTCCATTACCGAGGTCTTTGGCATGTCCACTTTTTCAAAGAATGGCTGCACGACTACCGTAAAATCCTCCCTTGTGTCGTATCGCCCATTTTCAACCAGCTGATGAGTCCCCTCCTGCAGGAGGCAAAGGGGGCAGGGGTCAGGGGCCTCGATGCACTGGGCTTTGCGCAATCTTTTTCTCTGCGGTAGTAGAGTTTAAACAGAGTCGGACCCTCGAGTGCAATCAATCTGTAACAGAATCTCAACCTATCCCGGAAACTAGTTACTTTTTAGATCAGTCTTCATCTCAGTCCCTGCCCCCACCCCCTGCTGCCAGTGCGTATATTTGACCCACACTGTGGGGAAAAAAACAAAAACAAAAAAACCCCAAAACCAAAAACAAAAACAAAAGGAAAGATAAGGAAAACCCCCAGACCATCAGCTCGATCTCCTTTTAAAGTTTCTGATTAAAGACGGGGGCAAGGGCATTTGGGAGGGGAGAGGGTATGAATTTGATGAAATGACTTTTTTGGATAATCCTTACAGTTAATTTATTTCTGCCCTACATTTGTTTAGAAAATCAAAGGTGAATCAGCAATGGTGCCCATTTCTATAATTTGTGCATGGTGTGTGTGTGTGTGTGTGTGTGTGTGTGTGTGTGTGTGTGTGTGCCTAGTCCTGTGCGTGTACACTTGAGGCCTTCAGATCTGTCCAGGAGGGGAACAGGGCTGTTACTCCCACAGTTCCCACTTGGGCTCGGTTCCAGAAGGACCAGTTATCCTAATTCTGGCTCCAAGTTTCACCAGCCTCTGCCATCTCACTGCTTGCCAGATTTCTACCATATGGGGCCAGGACCCTGGCTGGAGAGGGAAGTCAGGAACATTAGTAGGGGCATTTCAGAAGGACCACATACTTCATTTTCCCAGGGTCAGCCAGAAAGAGAGTGCAATGCCACTAAGTAGCTGTGTGACTTTCAGCAAGATGCCTTCCTTCTCTGGACCTGTTTCCTCATCTGTAAATTGAGGGTGCCTGGCAAGGCCTGAACCATCCCTTAGATCCCTTCCAGTGCTGCTGGTTGCCCTGTGGATGAGCCACAATGGTGCACAGCAGAACCGTGCATCCCTTGAGAAATCAAAGAGTGTCTAGAAGGCCTGGCACACGGTAGCTATTAATGCAATGATCACCTCCATGGAGAGTTATGGGAACCATAGCTTTTGCAGAAGGTAGTGAGTGAGAAGATTCTGAGAGTGGGCTTGATGGCCTGCTGTGGCTGACGTGTGAGCTCCTCCAGGATCCCAGTGGTCACCAAGATCAGACCTGGGAACGGCAGGCCCAGCTAGTGATAGAAAAACGAACAGCACAGAATCCTTTCTGCTGAGGGCGGCACTGCATTCAGTTCCTAAAAGCAGCAGTGACACTTGTGTCCACACTGTTCCCACTGAACTGGCTCTCTGCCTGATTTTGATCCTCATGGCTCGGCCTCTAGAATTTCATGATTCTGTGATTTCTGGTGGCACAGCCTCTGGACCTAGCTTTTTAGCTCTTCCAGACACTCTGCTTGTATAACATGTTGGCTTAAACTAACCGGCGCTGCATAGGTTTTTGTTGCTTGCACGCAAAAGCCTGTTCCACCTGGAGCAGCTGTGCCTTCACGGTCATGACCTTGCCTGCCTTCCCTCGCCTGGTGCCGGCCATGGACTTCCTCACCAGGCGAAGAGGTGCCTGCCCACAGCAGAAGAAGGCACAGCTGGGGAGTCACCCAGTCATCCAGGGCCAGAGGGTGACTGACAGGAGTTTGTTCCCCTGAGCCCTGATATCCCTGACAGGCATGGCAGCCGCAAAGCAGGGACATGATTGTGCTCCAAGGAGTCCGTGGGTTTGAAGGATGGAACCACCTGGAAGCTGTTTGCAGCCTACTCTAGAAGAGCTAGAAGGCTACCATTGCCCTTTTGAGTGATTGAATGATTGTTTGGGGGGAAACTCAAGATAGTCAAGGGAGCCAGTTGCTCTGGTCAAAGATCGGTTGGAAAAAGAGCCAAAATGAACAACCCACAGGATGTTTGGAGATCATCTCCTGACTTTCTTTCTCCCAGTAACACCTGTTTCCCCAGAAGAGAAGGGCAGAGGAAATGCAAATGATCTCACCGAATCCTCCAGACTCTCTTAGATGGAAAGGGTTTTCCAGCCAGGAGTCGGAAGCTCATAAACATTTCTCACGGACAAATGGAAATATTTATGCGTGTGTGTAAGGCCAGTAGCTGAGATCTGGTGAAATGTGTTCAGTGGCTTCGTTGTCTACAGCTTGATTCAAATAAACCAAATTACAGTCCCTGCTGCCTCTCAGGGAACTGGTCAGTGGTGACCCCACAACCTCACACCGGATGGCTGGGGTCAAGGTAATGTAGGCATGTGCTCATTTTCTAACCAGAGCGATCAGATGATGTCTTGTGCAGGCTTAGAATCTTTTCCTGGCTTACCTGATATTTCTTATTCACTTCGACGAGGGAGGCAAGTTCTGTGGAGTTATCATCAAACTTCAGGACACAGGGGCACAGGTTCCTGCAGACCAAAGAGATGTCCTACCCCATCAAAATCACCATCGGAATGCATGAGATTCAGAATCTATTCAATTTAGAGGTATCAGAAGTTTGTGCTAACGGAGGCCCTGGCTGGCTAACCAGAGGAAGCCGAACAGAGTTCAACAGACCTGGATTTTCTCCTGAAAATGAAAGAGTTGCTTCTGACATCTGCAGGGGTGACTTACAGAGCTGAGTTACCTTAGGACTGTCTGAAGACAGACAGCACAGATAAGGCACACCTATTTTTAAATAATAAAAATAACAACAATCATAATAGGGGCGAATGCATATTCATGTTTACTGTACCAAGAGCTTTATGGGTATTAATGCATTTAATCCTCTTAGCTCTTCAAGAGGTTATATTATCATTATCCTTATTGTGTAGATGAGAAAACTGAGGCCCAGTGTGGTTAAGTACTTTCTCAAGATCACATGGAGACTAAGTGTGGGAGCCAGGACTTGAACTCAAGAATGTCTGGTCTGAACCTGCACTCTTAATTCCTGGATAAACTACTTCTGTCCAGTCCGTGTCTCTGCTGTGTCGAAGTGGGTGAGGGTATAATAGTATGGATGGCTTAGAGCAGACTCGCACCTTCAAGGAAAGCTCAACCACGGCGACAGAACAGCAGAGAGGTGGCAGGTCTGAGTCTGCCTGTCAGTGACTTGGCCATTTCAGAGCTGAGAACAGACCTGACGAATGCCTACTCTGAACCTTTTGCTTTAATTGTCTAAAAACCCCGCAGTGATTTGTAGCAAGAGATTTTTGGGTAAGCTGCTCTGAAATGGAGACACTGAACCCCCCGTGTGGCCCAGTGACTGGAGAAAGCGGGAGCCAGAGAGTGAGTCAGCAGCTGAAAATAGCATGCCTGACACCAGCTGCGTTAATAGGCATGTGTCATCCAGCAGCCACCCTCTTGCTCACGGTGTCCTCAGGCCATCCCCAGGGGACCTGTGCAATCTGGGCCCCCAGGTGCGCCCTGGCATGGATCTTCAGGGTAGCAGCCAAGGTACCCCTTAATTTCCAAGAGCAAATCTGGCCCTTGTGAATTATTCATTCGCTCATTCAGCAAACAGCCGCAGAGCCCCTCCACTGTGCTAGCGGTGACTCAGACAGAGGTCAGGGCTGTTAGGGGAAAGGCACATGAATAATCACCACGTGGGGAGNGTGGCCTGGGCTAATGGTCCAGAGAGGGCCTTACAGGAAGCACTGCTGTGACAAATGTGCATGCTCGGGTTAGAAGGATCTTCTGAAGGTCATGGAGATGTGTACTATCAGAGAGGGAACCACCTTTGCTTGCCTCTGGAGACTGGAAACGAAGGCTTCTCAGAGGCTTTCCCAGGAGCAGGGTGCTCTGTGCTCGGGGAAGACTGTCCTCTAGACTCTGCTTCTAGTTTGTCCTCTCTCTCCTCTAGTAAGTGACAACAGCGCTACATGTGTGAGTGCCCTGTTCGGAGCATCCGCACCACACAGAGGCTCCCCGTGTCCTGGAGATGGGCTTTTGGGTGGGCGGGGTTGGGGGGAGCTCTGGATACACCTGGTGGTGGCCCCTGAGCCTGGCCCCGCAGGACCACTCCATTCCTCATACTTTACTCTTCCCTCCCCTGAGGACTGAAGAGTGTCCTGAGCGGCTGTGACAATAGGAACATGGTGTGTTGTAAGCACATACTCGGAGGGTCGCTGAGGCTGACACTTGGGTCACAAAAGTTAGGCCTTGTCAGGTTAGAAAATAGGGTGGTCTTAGCACTTCTCACACATGCCCTTGGGCTTTCTAACTAATTGAGATTACTTTCTGTTAAGGGTCTCCTGGCGTTACAAA